>NW_022589719.1:19760626-20064338 GCF_004348235.1 Phoca vitulina | reverse complement strand
CCCCCTCCTCCCCTCCCCTTCCCCCTCCTCCCCTCCCCTTCCCCCTCCTCCCCTTCCCTTCCCCCTCCTCCCCTTCCCTTCCCCCTCCCCCTCCCCCTCTTCCCCCTCCCCCTCCCCCTCCTTCTCCTTCTTCTTCTTCTTCTGGAAAACCTCAGTTTTCCTCTTAAGAAGGCCTTTCTACTGATTGGTTGAGGTCTTACCATGCAATTGAGATAATCTTCTTTACTTCAAGTCAACTGATTGCAGATGTTAACCACATCTACAAACCACATTTACTTCCACAGAAACACCCAGATTAGTGTTTATAACTCTGGCCTGGATGACACATTAAACTAGGGGAAGGAAACCCTCTGCTTAAATCCGGAAGTCTAACCTCTTAGAAATTATATAAGAGCTTCTTAGTGTAATAGAAATGCTAAATAGAAAACTTTATTGCAAGTACAGAATTTTTCTATTAGAAAAGGCATCTACATACCAGGAGTCACTAAATAAAATCAACGGTGGCCAGCCAGATGCATACTGTGAATAGAGCTAAATGTAAGACAAGGAATGATTTAGCTTGTGAAAAATTGGAGGAGTCATTGAATTGAAAGGTTTACCCCACTGTGTGGGGGAAAAACAAAACCATCTGTGGGTTGGTTACAATATTTTCTAACCTCTAAATAGTAACATTTTTTTTTTCCTAAAAATATTCAAACTGTTGGAATTGGATGATTCCACTGGGATTGGGAGGAAATCCACAATGGTTTTGACCTGGAAACATGGAACATATGGAGAAGTGGGAGATAGGCAGAATATACTCTCCACACAAATGTAATTCAGGTGGGGATAAAATGCAGTGTGAGTTGGTGGCATGAGGGAACGTGTGTGAAATGTCCACGGTCTTAGTCTTATAAGACGATGCTTTCAAATCATGTGAACAAACCGACAAACAGTGTTTGATGAGACAGTCATGGAATGAGACACAGGATAGCCTTCAAGTGCCTCACTGCCTTTGTAACCTTGAACAAAAACATTTTGAGCCTCAGTTTCCTCACCTGTCTATTAAGGGGATTGTGTACAATGATCCTCAAAGTACCTTTCAGCTGTAACATTTGTTAATTCTCTAATGTATCTCCTCTGAGGAGAGGTGTATGGTTCTACTCACTTCCTGGTAGCAAAAGTTTTGAAAAGTCATTTAGAACTTAGCCACCCTTTAAAAATACCCATCAGGAATAGCAATAGCTACTAATATTTACCAAGGGCACTTAGGTGCCTGACAGGTTATATGTAGTATCATGTCATCATCACAATATTCCAATAAAGTGTGGAAGATTAAAGCCAAGATGCAATCGCTTACATTGATCCCTGAGGTCATGCCGCTAAAAATTGGTGGTGCAGGCGCCCACTCCCAGGCTTCCCAGTGGCAGGAATCTTAACCCCTCTGCTGCGCCACACCAGTTCGCCCTCTCAGGCTTTACGCCTATTCCATGCCAGATGTGGCCGAAGCACTGCTGCCTACCTTTCTTTCTGATCATCTCAGCTCCCTCCTCAAGAAGCCGTGTTCACACCTGCTCCTTCTTGGGTCCACTTGTCTCCTTATTTCCCTCCCCATCCCCTTGCACGAGTCCCATCTGCCTTGGCCTCCAGTTAATAATGACAGCTGGGAAGCTTCCTGCTTGCAGATAGCTTTTCTCTCTGTCCGGTTCCCAGCTGGTCAATGTGCAGCTTGTAGTTTGTGAAAGCAGCAGAGGGGCAGCTCATGGGTGGACACTTGAGAACTGGCTGGCATCCATTCTCCCCTTTCCTTGAGACATGTTTGCAATTGGCTACATAATTTAGAGAAAAAGAGAAAAGTTGAAATGAAACACAATAAAATAGAAAAGCAGAGAGATTGCTTCTGAAAGGTGGTTAAATTGCCTGGGTCAGTGTCCCCTCTGAAAAAGCTAATGGCATCTTCCCTGAAAAAGGCTCTTCCCTCTCTTGCAATAAGAAAAGCTCTTTCAAGACCATAAACAACCCTCTTCTGCTCACCCAAGGTCACCCCTCCTCACTGCATTCTTCATTTATTGTCAGATGCCCCACCCTACCAGGGAGCATGTTGCTATGTGCTATACTGACTGATGGAGTGATGCCTTTGTCTATTTTCTTTTATCAAATGCTTTTACAAATGGACTTTTCAAGCTGGTTCCTTATGGCTAAGATCTCCATTCTGGAACTCCAGTGCTGGCTACATGACAAACTCTTGTCTGAGAGGCTCCCTGTGAATTCCAAGTGTAAAAGACTAATAGGGACACCTGGGTGACTCAGGTGGTTAAGTGTCTGCCTTCAGCTCAGGTCCTGAACTCAGGGTACTGGGAATCGAATCCTGTGTCAGGCTCCATGCTTAACGAGGAGCCTGCTTCTCCCTCTGCCCCTCCCCCTGCTCGTGCTCTCTCTCTCTCTCTCTCACAAATAAATAAAATCTTTAAAAAAAAAGGTTACTAATAAAACCCATATATCTAAATTTTGCAAGTCTATGTGGTAATTCTTTTTTCTCCAGTTCATAATAGTCTAAACCTGTATCTTAATTGATTGTGAAGCATAAAATTTCTTTACCCATTTTCCTTCTTCAAGTATGTCTGAGAATTCATAAACATTGCAAAAATCTGTCCTGATTGTCACTATTCTGATGGTCACCTCAGCCACCATAGGCTTGTGTGTTACTGTCTCCACAGTCTGGAATATGTGCCCCCCTTGTCTTTGCATGTAGATTCGTTTTCTGTTGTTGCTATAACGAAGTACCCCAACTTAATGGCATAAAACAGCACATGTTTATTTAGTTCTGTATGTCAGAAGTCAAGTACAAATCTTACTGAACTAGAATCAAGTTGTCAGCAAGGCTGCCATCTTTTTTGGAGGCTCTGGGGGAAGATCCACTTCCTGCTCATTAATGTTGTGGGCAGAATCCAGTTCGTAGTGACTGTAAGGCCGAGGTCCCTGTTTTCCTCCTGGCTGTCAGCTATGGCCATTCTCAGCTCCTAGAAGCTGTTACACCCCTTAGCTTATGGCCTCTTTCCTCCATCTTCAAAACCAGCAACAGTGGGTCCAGTCCTTCTCACTTCACATCCATCTGACCCACTCTTCTGCCTCCCTCTTCTGTGTTTAAACTCAGTGACAGCACTGGGTCCACATGGATCATCCAGGATAATCTCCCCACATCAAGGTCCTTAACTCTAATCACATCTGCAAATTCTCTTTTGCCATGAAAGGTCACATAGTCACAGATTTTGAGCATTATGGTATAGACATCTTTGTTGGGGACATTGTTCTGCCTCTTCCTATTAATCAGACATCAGCTCCAATGTCACAGTAAGAGGGACCTTCCTTGATCATAGAAAATATTGTTTACACAGTAATGATCATTACCTGCATTTATTTTGCTTTTTTTTTTTTTTTTTTTGCTGTTGTTTTTACTTGTTTACTGTCCATGTCTCCAACTAGAGTGAAAGCTCCTTAAGAGGGGTCTTGTTCACTGCTGTAGTCCAAACACCTGAATAGTTATTGGTACATAATCACCATTCAGTAAATGTTTATTGAATGGACAAAAGCATGCATAAATGGAAATGCTCTTGAACCCATTTGGTGTAGAGGATTCTGGTTTTGAGTCTTCATACTCTCCCTAAATATTTCCCTTGTCCATGATGGTTGACAAAATGTCCACTGTCTTCATCAAACAACTCCTCTGCCCCCATCCTCAGATGTCTTTGGCCAGAGCATTAGAACATCATATTCCCAGTGCAGGACATTTCCCAAAGTCTGAGTTATTCAGTCCAGAAAAATCACTCATTGATGACTTCAATAGACGATACCGGTAGGACTTCCATCTTCCTTACCAGATTCTCTATACATCATGAGGTAAAGATGTGCCTCTCAGCACTTCCTCTATCAGTGGGTAACAATAGCTAGCTCATGCATATACCTCAAGAATTTACATGTATTTGTGGGGAGTACAGTTTTAACCATTTTTAGGAAAGATACATTTTCTTTCTTTCCTGAAAAAAGAAATACACTATGCAGTATAGTTTAGCTGTCCATTATCTCCTTTCCTGAAAAAAGAAATATACTATATAGTAGAGTGTAGCTGTCCATTATCTCAGACTTCTTCTTTCTTCTCCTTTTCTTTTTCTTTTGCTTTATTAATGCATAAACAAAATATTTTTTATAAAAGAGAAAGGAAGTATTACCCCAAAGTTGAAATCAAAACTTTGTGAAAAAGCAGGAGAAATATTTCTAGCTATAAAATGGAAGTCCATCCCTAAACACACACAGATACACACACATACACACACACACACACACACTTCTAGCAAGAATTAAAAAACCTTGGACCCAGTCTTACCAGGACATGTCTTTATGGTAACATTTATGGATCGTAAGACATGAAATGTAGCCTGTACTAAGGTGCCCTAGGTATATACTATCCCATTTAGTAATATTTTAGCCTTCTAGGTAGGTACTGTTACCCTATGTTATACACAAAGACATTTTGGAGAGAGAATTTCCAGATGATATTTTGGACTCCAAACCTGATTGCTTGATGCCAAAAATCTGTGTTCTTTTCAGGACTTTTCATTGCCCTAAACCTGTCATCCTTTCTGTTTCCTTTTAGGTCACTCCAATTGTCTTCTTCACACTTGCACACATATTACCCTTATGCTGTCCATGGGTGCATCCTTTTCTAGGTCTGTCCTTCTAGGGGAATATTCCAGTGCTCAAAAAAATACTTATTTTCCTTGTCTCAAAATAGTGTCCTTCCAAAGCTTGATCTCACCAAAGAATCTCTGGGATGAATACTAAGTAGGAAGCACTATGGGCGGGGCACCTGAGTGGCTCAGTTGTTAAGCGTCTACCTTCAGCTCAGGTCATGATGCCAGGGTCCTGGAATCAAGCCCCGCATCGAGCCCCGAATCGAGCCCCACATCAGGCTCCCTGCTTAGCGGAAAGCCTACTTCTCCCTCTCCCTCTGCCTGCCACTCCCCCTGCTTATGTTCTCTCTCTCACTGTCTCTGTCAAATAAATAAATAAAAATAAAATCTTAAAAAAAAAAAAGAAAGCACTATGACCTGGTCAGAAAGATGTAGAATTTGAATTTCAGCCATGAATCTGCAAATTTTGGTAGTAAGGTTTTGTGCCAGGAATGTTGGAGTGAAGCCCTTGAGAAATGGTGGTGTCTTCCCGAGGCTAACATTTATCACACCTCTCCTCTGAGCTCTGGATCTTGTTCAACATGCTTCCATTTGTTATCTCATTTTGTTTTATTAACATTCCCCAAGTCTCAGTTTCTTTATCTCTAAAATAGCATCAAGAACTTTAGTACCTTTCCCACTGGGGGTAGTGACATCAATGTTATATGTTATAAATGTGAAAACCATTTTCTAAATTCAAATCCTCATACAAGTGATTACAAAATCCAAAGTAAAATGATAAAAAAGAACCTTGACCTGTTTTAAGTAACAAGAACATTTAAATCTTGCATAAATGCAAGTCCAGCAGGGCAGGCTCCAGGTGTTGAATGGAATAGAGGCTTTAGAATGTCATCAAAGAGCCTGGTTCTTATTGTCTTTCCAATCTTTTTCCTCCGTATTGGCTTCATCTAAAGCTGATTCTTTTATGATGTTAAAATACTTTGCAGATGAAATCATGACCAAAGAGATTCTTTTTCCTGTCCAGCAGGGGCAAAAAAGAGAGAGAGAGAGAGACCTCCTGCCAAGAATTTTATGTAGTATGCACTTTCCTTTAGTTTGATTGGGCCAACTTATGTCTCAAACCACCACTAGATAGGAAAGAGTTACCATAAGAAGACCATTCACTGATTAACTCAGAATAACTAGAGATGAGTCTCATGGGAATAAGGGGTCATTTGCATAAAATTGGAGCAAGGTGTAGAAGAACACAGTTGAGTTTGTGGCTAGGCAGCAGGCAAGTCCACGTTCACAGGGAACCTCTGCCCCCTTTTCCACACGCCTTCTGTGTTTCCTCTTCAAAAAGGCAGACTGTTGCTAATATGACTGACTAGAGCCCAGGATGTTTATTACTTGAGCTGCTAATGAAATGCCTTATTGTACCCTCAGACATAAGGAGGAGTCAGGTCTTGAGAACAGATAGATGGTCACAACAATTTCTTCCTATCTTTATAGGCATGTTCCATACAATGTGCCTTTGCCACTCCTCCTGTCAAGAAGTAAAATTTATTTCTCTACCTTGTGAATCTAGACTTGTCTTGGGAGTTGCTTAAATCAAAAAAACTGCAGTGGATATTGTAAGGCTTTTCAGCCTAAGTCTCAAAAGGCATTCTAGCTTCTAATCTTACTTGCTACCCAAGACTGCTGTGTATAAAAGCCTGGGTTAACCTCTTTGAGGATGAGACATCACATGGAAAGAGAGGTCAAGCTGACAACAGACATGAACAGATACATGATGGCTATTTCAAGCCTCTGTATTGGGATGGTTTGTTATACAGTAAAAGATAATTGGTATACAATCTATTGGTCTGGTTATTTAAGAAAGAAGGGTATTATATGTATATTTTTAAATAAAGTATAATGCATATTATACTTAATATGTAGGTTTATATTTAAAACAGGATAAGCCATAATCTATTTTAAAGTGTTTATAGGGAAAGAAAGAATAGAGTGAAGGGTAAGGGTATAGAATTCTTTATTGATTTGAATTTGGAATCATGTAAATATCATACATAATTATACAACAAAATAAAAATTTTAAATACAATCCTAAAAATCAAAAGAGCAAATTAACTTAAATTTCTATCTAGTGGTAGAACTTTTCATAGTAACTTAAAAACAGTTATTTTTCTATCCATCCCTGTAGGAGAAAAATAATTACCAAAAAAACCCCACCCAAACAAGGACAATGGACAAAAACCACTTTAAACTTTGTTATTCCATGAGAAATATCCATCCCTATTTACAATTTGGGTCCACTGTACCATTTTCAATCTTCATAATTTCAAGTTATTTTACAAACAAAAGAGTTCAATGGACCCATATGGTAATTACAAGACAAAATTAATCTTATTCTATTTTTTAAAGTAAATTTTCTGTTTAATATTTTTCTGCAGTAAATTTTTCTGAGAAACCTGTTGATTGAATGAATTCCTGGATGAGCAATAAAAATCTGGGTCTTTATTCCTCCATTTAACACCTATTTCCCTTTTTGTTTACAATTAACTGTATTTTACAAAGGGGGGATTTGACAAAGAGAAATAAAATAAGGAATTCAAATGTCCAGCAAAGCACTTTTTTGTAGACTGTGCATCTGCCTTCAAATCAGAATGACTTCAGGGGAAGCAGTCAGAACCCTAAATATTAAGTTTATTAAGAGAGTATTTATCTGGAATACTCTCAATAATTGCCTTTAAAAAAATGTAACCTTCACCCTTATGAAGAAGGTGAATTAAGAACTCTGAGTCTCTTTCCTTTTATTCAAGCACTGAGGCAGTACAACTATATATTTAGCAGTGACAGAATCAGCTTTATGGGACTAATTATGAAAGCCAATTATTTATTTTTTCTCCATTAAGAAGCACAAATATATGTGAATAGCCTCCTCGAAGACTGGAGAGTTTCTAGGAATCTTTTTTTTCAATGAGAAGAGGTAGAGTTTAATTTCTTAGAGCAGCTATTCCAGATTGGTTTTGTGTTTAATGGAATGAGCTGATCAAGTGCAAGCGGAGAACTGAATATCTCTAGCCCAAGAGTCATTATGGACATATTGGAGTGGAGACCTTGGTAAATTAGGTATAAAGCTAAAAGCAAACTTAAAATGAATTCTAATCCCTTTCAACATAGAAAGTACACTCATGTTTGGCCAGGCACTGATGCAGAAAAAAAAAAAACAACCCATGAAACAAAAATCTTTCCTTAAGAGATGACTTCCCAGTGAGGAAAAGAAACATTTATGAAAATAAAATTGACGTGTTGTGACAGTGACTGATGTGTCCACCAAATACTATGGTATTCCAAGTGTTAAATGAGTCAGCTTGAATAGATGAATAGGGCATGGATTCAGAGAAGATATCTGTGTTGGGATTGTAAGGGCAAGAAAGAGTTGGCTGGGTACACCAAAGCATTTCTACACAGAGGAAATGGCAGGATAGAAAGGCTTGAAAGTGCAACATGCATTTGGGTAAAGGTAGGAAGTCCAGAATGGTTTAAGCACAAGATGTGTGAGACAAATGGGACCATTTAGTGGAGGTAAGGATTATCTGTGCCTTGTATCCATTCTCCACAACTCTTCTGAGCCAATGTATTTTGAGAGAGGGTAAGTAGCCAGAGGGCAAAATTGGCAGATATTGGGAGTTTGGGAAGAATAGAGGACATGATGGTAGAGGTCATTAATAGCATCCAATTAGCACCCATTCCAGTATTTGGAAAGAGACCCCATCACTTCTTGTTTTGCTTGCTCTTTCACATGCAAAATAATGATTGAGTAATTATAAAAAGTTTCTAATTACTAAGATATCTAAGAGAGTAATGGCACAAGAACTTCTTGGACAAGCTTGGCACTGTATGAAATCCTCATAAAGAGAATGAACATAGGGGAGAATGGTGCCCTCTTGCTGAGGGTGCCAGATGCCCATGTAGACCTGTGGAATTGGAATAGGAGAATGAGGGCACAAAAGCATGGTCCCAACATGGATTTGCCAGATACCCAGAAGTGTGAGGTTAAGACATTGGTTTTTTTTTTTGTTTGTTTTGTTTTTCAATTTAAGGGGTGGCAGTAGTGTTAATAGCAGGAAAGGAGGGAGATATAATTACTGCCATTATCCTATATGTATCTTGCCAGAGTTGAAGTGTGGGCTCTCAGATCTTGGTTATTAGGAGTTTACATTCTGACTGATGATGTCTGACTACAACTGGAGATAAAGCAGCGGGTTGGTAATGCATATTTCTATACATTTTGTATTGTGATTAACTACTATGGTTTGGTGTATGCCAAGCACTCACTGCTTTGTACTCAATACATCTGTGTTGAATGAATGAATTGTGTACCTTATATTATACAGGATTTTTGCATACCACACTGTATGTTCTATGAAGTCAAGATTTTTTTGCAGATTACAAAAAATGGCTTCAAATTCCTCTAACCCTGGATGTGTACCCCATTTGAAATACAATTTTGCTGTTCCTTCCAAGAAAAGATGGAATATGTTTCTTCAGCAGTTTGGATCTCAGCTAGACTTCTGACTTCCTTTGACTGGTAGAATGCAGTAGATGTAACATTTTAAAAGTTCTGAGTGTGGGCCTCAGGACCTTATAGTGTCTGCTCTCACTCTCTTGAAACTAAGGTCACCATATAAAGAAGCTAGGTTGGCTTTCTTGGAGTGGAGTAACCTCATGGAGAGAGAGGTTAGCCCCAACATCCAGCATGTGGGTGAGACCATCTTGGACTATGCAGCTACCAGCTGACTGCCATCACAATTACAGATAGAGTCAGTTGAAAATTGTCCAGGTGTTTCAAGCCCCAATTATTGGCCCACAGTTTCATGAGTAAGTAAAATGGTTATTTCAAGCTGTGGAATTTTGGGGATGGTTTGTTACATAGCAATATATAACTGACATGCTTTATCTATATTATTCACCGCTGGATTTCTAGAGCTTAGCCAAACTTCCAGCACATAAATAGCCCTTGTTAATATTTTATCAACTACAAATTTTCATTCTTACAAGAATCATACAAGGTAAATGAGTAGATTGTTACACTCATTTTGTAAATGAGGAAAAAGAAGTTCATAGAGATAAAGTAACTGGTCTATATTAGTCAAAATACCAACAGGAAACATAACACCCACACCATATATTAAATTGAGAAGAATTTAGTATCAGGGCTATTTACAGAGGCATGCATAGGGAGTTCAGTTATCTGAGAGTCGTAATATGCAACCTCGTTGTTACTACCCCAGACCTGAAGGGCAGAGAAGAAAGAGCAGTTATCAGAGCTCAGAGAAAGAGCGGCCATGAGTCAAAGGCTGCTTGACAGGAACTAAAAGCTTTGGTGGAGTGAAGTGCCCTAATCTCACTATCCTCCTATCCTCTGGTTTCTTGCTGATGCTTCATTGGACAAACCTGAACAGAAGCAGAGGTCTGAAGAACCTGTTGAGGAATCCATGTGGGCAGCTTCTCAGGTGTGGAGGGGAGAGAAGTATGGAAGGTGGATTTGGAGAGGTAAGTAAGTGGCAGATATGCTGCATGGTGCCTAAGACCGTTGTCTGTTAGGAATCCAGGTCTAATGACTCCCAGGACCCTATGCAGCATGCATTTTACTGTTTCAGGTCAGACATCAGATTCTTAGAATATGAGAACTGATCTCCAACATCTCTTTCCTAAATATTTTACAGAAATAATTGCCTAAAACCTGTATGCATGGCACAGAGGTCATTCCTTGCTTATTAGCAATTTAATTAGTCCCAGAGTGGGGCAGGAGGGTGGAGGATTTTTGTCAAGAAAATTAAGGCATCCTGTTTATATACACATTTTTAATGGTGTTTGCACTCCTGGTACCCTTAAGAAGGCTGTTTCTTGTGGTTGGAGAATATTGTCCTTGATAACCTGATCCTATTTTGAGTCTTATGAAAAGATGGGAAGGTATTTACTGTAAGATTGCAGAGAAAATCAAGAGAAGAGAGATAATTCTGACACTATACACTTCCTTCTTGATTGTCAGAACATTTCATAAAATGAAAGTGGATGAAGGGGCGCCTGGGTGGCCAAGTCTGTTAAGTGTCTGCCTTTGGCTCAGGTCATGATCCCAGGGTCCTGGGTTCAAGGCCCACGTCAGGTTCCCTGCTCGGTGGGTGGGGAGTCTGCTTGTCCCTCTCCTTCTGCCTCTCCCCTACCCCACTTGTGCTCTCTCTTGCTTGCTTTCTCTCTCTCAAAAAAATAAATAAAATCTTAAAAAAAGAAAGGAAGAAAGTGGGTAAAGAATGGGTTTTAGCCAAGAAAAGAACTTGGTCATATAAACACAAAGAAAATTTCCAAATTTCTGGTAGATAATATGGGCAGTGAAGTGTAGTGAAAAGAGCTCTAGGTTTGGGATTCCAGACCTAGCCTCCCTATTGAAAGGTATAACACTGTGATTAAATAATTTCAACTCTCAGTGATTCCATTTTCTCATCTATCAAAATTATGTTTGACCTATCTACCTCAGAGGGTAGGGTACAGTAACACAGGAACATTTTTTTTCTATAGCACATTGAAGAATACAGAACTCTGTAAGGTATTCTTCTCAACAAATGCAAATATTTTGCAACCCCCTGGAAAAATCAAACAAGCAAACATGTGGCTGTGTTTCTTTGAACAAATTCAGTTACCCTTGATGGCCTCCCTCCTGAACTCTGTCTTTGAAAGCTGTGCTTCATAGGTAAAGGCGATGAGTTGGCCACAAAGAGCCTTGACCTCGTGTGGCCTTCCTTTGTGCTTGCTGTCCTGGAAAGCAAAGGGCTTAGCTGTGGGTAGCCCTCAGGGATCCAACCCTGAGCAAGTGATGTTTGATTCATAGAGTTCTTGAAAAATCAGAGGGGACAATTGAAGCCTGGCCTGGATTACAAGATTTATGAAATACAAAATTCACCAATGGCCTCAGTCTCTGTATCCTCTTTCCTTTTTGGTGATGGGTTAAGAGCTCAGGTTAGAGAAAATAGAAAGAGAAGAAAGCAGTAGGCAAGTGAGGCAGTGATTCATCATTCTTCTGGCCTGAATCCAGATGGATGTTTGTGTCCAGCTCCATGTTTGCACAGAGAAGGGAAGCCATATGGGGGTAGGGACAAGTGCTAAAGTAGGGCCAGCTAGTATGGTGGAAACTGCACAATGGGACTTTCCCAAGATCCATTTTGGAGGGAAGGAAGTGACTTTGTTTTCCTTGTCCACTTTCTCTTAATGCTTCTTATACTATTCAGATAAATGGACAGAGGTACACTATATCAGAGGGTCTCATTCTCATTACAGAGGGTCAAAGGAGAAATCTCATTACAATCTCATTACAGAAGGTCAAAGGAGAAAGATAATTTTTTTCTGTAGAGGTTTGATATCAGATATATTGAGGAAATCCTTTTTATTTTGCTTTTATTCTGGCCAAATTAGCTGTACTAAACTTAGTATACATGCCTCAAACAACCCAGTGAAATAAGTTGTAGCACTTACTTACGTTCCTGGCATACCTTATCTTATTTTCTGATTACCTATTTCCCCCGCTATATCTTGTCCCCTCCCAGTTCTAAATACTTGGCACTATATAGATAGAGATAGAGATAGAGAGAGATAGAGATATATAGAGAGATATAGAGATAGATAGGTGTATATATCTCTGTGTGTGTGCATGTATACATGTGTGTATGTGGTTTTTGGCATGTGGTTTATTGATGTTTGGAGGCTGGCTTCCTCATAGGAACATTAGATTATCTCATCCTCCCACCTTTCGCTTCCTGTGCAGCCTCAGAATAGATTCCCCACTTTCACTCTGATTCAATGGATGCCAGCCTCCGATCAAAGCTAATTCAATGGCCTGACACAATTCTGACTCCACTTAGGCAGTAGGAATGAGGCACATTTAATTTCTGAAACTATGATGACCTGTTTTCTTATGGATGGTTCTATATTTATTTATCTTATTTGGGAAAACAGTTCAAAACACATAAGCATCACTTTCATAAGAAAAAAAATAATGTAGCTGTGATATACTTGTTTGGGATATTGCTGTAATACAGTTTCAACAAATTGACCTTCTGGCTATTTTGCGTAAGCCTTCATACCTCTCAGCCTCAGGAAGATGTTTGCTGTTTCTTCAGTGAATGGATTGTAGGGGGGATAACAAAAGAACAGTAACAACAGCTACTTGTTCAATCACACCCACTAAGTAGGCCAGGCACTTAGTGTGTGTGTGTGTGTGTGTGTGTATGTAATATATATAAACTATAATATAATATATATTATACCTAAATGTATGTGTAATATGTGTAAGTATATATAATACATACATACATGTATAATGCGTGTGTGTGTGTGTGTAATTCTCTCAAAAGAATAACTCAAAGACATTTATTTAGGACTTAGCCAAAAATTGATGGCAATAGGAGGGAGATCAATTATGTATAGACTGTCTCGACAGTCAAAGGCAAAGGTAGGACTTAAAAATATTTCAACTCTAAGTGTGCATGACGTATCTGTATCTGTGCGATGGTAATTAGTAGATAAGCCAGGCTTTGCACCAGTTCTTCCATTATGAATTTTGTTCTCTCCTTGGTCAACTTAGCGAGCAGAGGAACCTATTTATCCAGAAGACTTCAGTCTCTTCTCGATACGGTAGTATCAGCTGAATGTTGGCTCAAAGTAATAACTAGCCAAGAAGGCTCCATACGCCATTCCCCATCTCAGGTGGAGTGGCTCCTTTGTATTAGTCAGTTAAAAGATATTTGTTAATTGTCAACCAAATGGCAAGACTGTGCAAGGTCATTCAAGAAGCATACAGGAGAAAATCTTCTTTTGAAGATCATGTAGGAAAACATGGTTGGGATTATGAGTTAGTCTCAGTTAAGTGCCAATAATGTCTAAGTAGCTTTTTGTCCTAGCTGCCAGCATGGAATACCAGCATTTTTCTTTTCATCGGAGTAGGTTCATCCCTGTTATCCCACTTGTATTTTATCCAAAGTTTAGTCTGAGAAACAGTATTTAGAAAGACCAGGGAAGAGGGAGAGAGAGAAAGGAAGGGGTCTAAAGGAATAAAGGAATAGTGATACATTATCACATTAATGTTTTATCATTTTTCAAATGAATCCATACCATATTAACCATTTACTAAATTGTCATCATGAAACTGTGCTTTAGCAGCATATTCTTGGCTATTTTTGTGGGTCTTTACCATTAAAAGCCATATCTATATCATGTCCATATGTTTTTATAAATCAGCCCGTATGTAAAAAACCATATGAGACATAACATTTAAAATTTATAGAGGGGGCACCCGGTGGTTCAGTCAGTTAACTGTCTGACTCAGTCTCTGCTCAGGTTGTGACCTCAAGATAGTGAGGTGGAGCCCGTACTCAATGCGGAGTCTTCTAAAGTTTCTCTGTCCCTCTGCCTGTCCCCCCACTCCGTGTGCCCACATAGTCTGTCTCTCTCTTTCTTTCTATATATAAATAAATCTTTAAAAAAATAAAGTTTTTATTGGGAATTTTCTTTTTCTGTCCCAGAAATTATACTTCGTTATTTTCCGTATCAGGAAATCAAGATGTAGGTGATGATACTACTTTGGTCTTCATGTTTGGCATGCTTATTTTCTTGTTCTTTCTAGGATTTTTGTTTTTGTATTACTATTTCAATTTTTTGAAACCCTACATTTTCTGTGTTATGAGCCACCTCTGGTTATTTTTGTTAAGATGAGAAGGATAGACTGATTAGATAGATGATAGATAGATAGATAGATGATAGATAGATACATACATACATAGATAGATACATAGATAGATTGATTCGATAGATAGATAAATACCTGACTACTGTCATCAGTAATCCATCCCAGAAAATTCGGACATTCTACATACAAACAGGAACCGGGAGCCAATTTCCCTTTATTTTAAAGTGGATCAATAATAATGTGTTACACATCAACCCAAAATTGATGTGACAAACTTCCCAAAATGTAAGTAAAACAAACTACCTATATAAGGCTCAAATTATGTTTGTTAGGATAGAAGATGCTTAAAACATCACTTTCTGATCACCAATGTGTTTATTATGTTAAGAGTTGCTTTTTATGCAGTAACATGTCTTCTTCTATTATAATTATTTTTCTCCTTTACTTTCTCTTTTCTTTAACAAAATGTTAATTTTGTGGGGATGGGGGAGTCATTGAACAGCATTAGTCAAAACAAGTGCTATGCATAAAAGATACTGTGGAAATCTACTCAGGAAAAGCTCAGGATGGCAGAAAATGGCTCACACTGAGTGTGAATGACACTGTGATGCCTCTCTTAGTACCAGCAAGTTTGAGACCCACATCCCGTTTGTTGATCCCCAGAGTACTTCTCAAAAGACCCCACCGTGGTTCTGATTTTCCATCAGTTCTATCTGGAATGTAATTCATAGCTGTTAACTGCACATTGTCTTTTCACTGCACATTGTAAATGTTGCATTTAGAACTGGGAATGTCTATATACATTTTTCCTAGGTCTATTGGTTGAAAAATGTTATATCAAGATATAAGTGCATTCTATCAAGTTAGGTATTAAAAACCAAGAAATGTTTTAGGAGGAAATAGTTCAATGGAGAGAATTTCACAGACTCTGCCTTTATAATGCAATGCGGTTTTCTGAACTGCGGTAACCCTGATTTTAATGGCATGCTCCATGGTGGGGGTGAGAGGGTAAATGGATGTTGTACTCAGTTTTGAGCAGCTCAGCTGAAGCAAAGCAGAAGCTGGGGGAAGGGGTGCAACTAATGCCCAAAGCAAGAAGCAAAGTCTTTTAGAATTACTTCATTTCAGTAGAGTGTAGGTGTCATTAGCCATTAGATGTGTCAGAGATAAATTTCCTTATTATATACACTTTATGGTTATTCTCTATTTATAGCTAGGGTTTGGGGGTTTTACATTTATTGTGTATATATTTATTTGAATTGGGTAACATAATCTAAGTGACATGTGAAGAAGGCAAAACTTATGAAGCCATTATGTGAAGAACTAAAGATTTGTAGCCATTATAGAATTGTCTCCCACTAACTACTGTGTGATCTTGGTCAGGTTCTTTAGCTTCTTGGTGTCTGACTTACCTTTCCACAAAATGTGGGTAATTACACTCAGCTTGTGATAGCTTTTAAAGATAAGTGTATTGATTCAGTTTTCTCCAAATACAGACCACAGGACAAGGATTTGAGTGTGATCATTGGGGATACAAGTGAAGAGGTATAAAAGTGAGCAGGGAACTAAAAACAAGTAAAGTGTGTAGATGACACTATGGGCAACTGGAATACAATTGCTCAGGGTCTCTTGAGGAACCCATGGAAAACATACCTCAGAAAAGTCCCAACAGGGAATGGAGGTTGGGATACTTTTATACATATTCCTCTTCCCCAGGAACTGAACTCTCCCTCTGCTTTGAGTTTGTACCTTCATACATCTGAGCACACTTCTCATGATGCCATTAAACACTCAGGCAAAAGATGCATACAGAAGTATGCGCTTGAGATAGGGCACTGTCAACATTCTAGAAATAATTTATTACAGAGGCAAGAAAACCCAGAGGTGAGACAAGAGGATAGGGTAGTACATCAACAGTGTATGATACAGACACTTCTCTCACAAATATTCTGATGCCCTATATCAAGTCCAGTCTTTCAAGGAATCTTCAATGTGGTGGCCAGACACAAAATCTAAAAAAGATTTTAAATATGTATAGTTGCCATAAAGGCTACACTCCTCACCTCTGCACCTGGTCCTAAGGCCATTGTTTATGTTCATCAGTTCTATTACTACCTATTCTAGATTCCTCTCACCTATGGCCAGTGTTTCTATGAGTTTGACTTGCTTTTCTTGGTGGGGTGGCCTATACATTCAACTTTGAAGACCTGAACTCCTGCTGATAGTGCTTTTATCAGGCTATGGTTGCTACATTCCCATTTACAGCTATCACTCGACATGGATAATCAAGAAGCACTCCAGAGAATGCTGTTAATTCCAATCATACTCTTCCATGCCCTCATTATGTGGCAGATACTTGAATTATTCATGATAATGAAGTTTGGTTATCTCTTACAAGTATATTAACTCCTTTCTTTTCTGCTCTATTTACATGAGTAGTCCAAAACAACCAGGAGGTGGTAGTAATTTTTGGTTCAGTAAACTCTTAATGTATCTCCTGATGGAAGTATCCCTGGCCTGGGTTAACAACCTCTAATCCAACAAAGACTACCACTGTGGGTGTATTAATGTTCTAGGGCTGCCATGACAAAGTACCACAAATTGGATGACTTTAGACAAAAGAAATTTATTCTCTTACAGTTCTGGAGACTAAAATTTGAAGCCAAGGTGTTGGCAGGGCCATGCTGTCTTAAAGGATCTGGAGGAGAATCTGTTACATTCCTTTCTCTTAGTTTCTGGTCTCACTGGCAATCAACAACTTTCTTTCTTTCTTTCTTTCTTCTTTCTTTCTTTCTTTCTTTCTTTCTTTCTTTCTTTCTTTCTTTCTTTCTTTCTTTCTAACTCCAATCTCTGCCTCCCTGTCACATGGTATTCTTCTTTTATGTGAGTACCTTCTCCTAAGGACACTAGTCATATTGGATTAGACCCCATCCCAATGACCTCTCTTAACTGGATTACAACTGCAAAGACTCTATTTCCAAATGAAGTTACATGTACAGGGACTGGAGGTTAAGACTTCGACATATCTTTTTGGTGGATACAATTCAACCAATAATAATGAGTAAGGAAGGTGAAATTTCCCCAAGTTAGTCACTGAGAGTGACAATGAATGAGGCTAATGCTACTTTTACCTGATGTAGTTGGGTCAAAGTACATGCACATCCTAGAGGACAGTGTTCTAACCATTCAGGTTATTGTCTTCAAGATTGTTCCTCAGCTGAATCTTTAAAAGGCCTTTCAAAAGTTCAGTCAGGATAGTAGTATTTGAGTGATGCTGTATGTGGTAGGATCTGTGAATTCCATAGTCATGTGTACCTTCTTAATCATAAAATGGTTGCCTTAGTCTGAGGCAATGGTATTTTATGTCAACAATTCGAATATTCTTGAGTCTTTGGATGATAGTGATGGTCCAGGAAATGTGGATACAGCAGGAAAGCTCATACCCCTAAATAAGTAATAATCCCTGTAGAGAAGAATGGCTGTACCTCCAGAATTGATGGGGCTCAAAGTAAACAATTTTGCCAAGTGAATAGTTAGTCTTGTTAAGGGATCCTACTTATAAGAGATCAGTATGTTTTTACTGCTGACATGACAGCAGCAACATTTGCTAGATCAGCCTCACTGAGAGGGAGTTCATACTAATAGGTCTAAAAAATAGCCTCCATCTCTACCACCATGTCTATTTTGTTGATGGGTCCATTGCAAGCATTAGGGTATTCACAGAAGGAATTTGGCTAACCACCTCTGGATGGATTTATCCATCCCTTATTCAGTGCTTCATCTAAGGTAGATGCTTCCTAATAGCTGTGAGGTGAGAGAGCACGACCTGCACAATCTGTGCTTATTCTCATAAGCCATTCTACATACTTCTTATCCAAATCTTTTTGTCTCCAATAATCTGATCTTGCTCTTTCAGACCCCTTCTTACCATTTGAGCCATTTTCTACTACCCAATAGCACATGCATATAAATATCTTAGATCACTTCTGCTAAATCAGGGGTCAAGCTAGATAATAAACATTTAAATATCTGGCTTTGCAGGCCACATAGTCTCTGTTGCAATTCTGTTTCAATTCTGTCATTGAAATGTGAAAGTAGATACAGACAATATGGAAAAAAATGGGTATGGCTATGTTCCAATAAAAATTTATTATTTTTTTCCAATAAAACTTTATTTACAAGATCAGGCAGTTAGCTGTATTTGGCCCATGGGCCATTGTTTGTTGATCTCTATTCTATAGAAGGAATTGATCAAATATACCTTTCAATGTTCTGCCTACTGGAAGGGTTTCCCTCTCATCAGAGCTCCTGTAGTCCATTTTTGCTTACATCAGTGTTTTGAGCTATTCATTCTATGAACCAAGCCTGATTTTCTTCCTCATATGTCAGCTGGTCTTAAGAGACTACCAGAAGTCCATATTGTGAGCTGAGGGTGTAGTGTTGTTACAGCATAGGTAGGTGATATTGGGCTGTGGAGTATCTGGTATGTAACTTCCTTTTGCCTTTCAGACCTGCTCAGCTTGAATACCAGATTTGCTGTTATCATATGATGGATTGCTTCTGCACCTATCTAACTGGGTGAGTCTTAGAATACTGACCACATTGTAGGTAGCTACATTTTTATAGCTATTTTGTTTCCCATGGTGTAGCATTTAGTTTCTACTAAGGCCCAGTAGCAGATTTTCAAATGATGAGTAATGCAGAAGACATGGCTTTGCCCTGGAACACCTGGGAACTTCATTGTAATTTTTCTATTTTATTTACTAGAGACTCCACATGCCATCCTTATCTACCATAGACGCTCTAGCATCAGTGGATCTGTTGTGGCCTGAGCTGAAGGGCAGGACGTACTAAAGCTTATATCTAATGCAGAATCCTTTTTTTGCTTTGAAAATCACTCTCTGCCTCTAAAATCCAGTGTGGCTCACCAAACACTATACATCTTCCTTAATGACGAAGATATAAAATACAGTAATGTTTGCCAGTGTACCAGCATATCTTAGAATGTGGTTGTCCTTTGAATTTCTGTAAGGTTTACATTCTACACTCTCACATGCACGTGTTTTGACAGGGCATCCAAACTATTTAACATTTTTTTTCTTTACTATGTTCAAACACTATGATGTTTCAGATTGAGTTTCTAAAGAAGGAGATTCTGAGACTTAAATTAGTGTGCAAGAGGTTTATTAAGAAGGGCTATTAGAAAGGGTAAACGAAGGGGGCTGACTGGTCAGAAGGTGATGAAACTATGATGCAGTTTTAGTAGAAACTCTGAAGCTGGAATGAAATTTCTTCTTTAGAGTTTTCCCCAGGTGGGATGAGTCAGTCAGGCCTTCATACCCCCACACAGATAAGTCATTGGAGTTAGGGCACTCCAGGAAGAGAGCATGGACCAAGTTAAGGTGGATCTCTCAGGCAGGGGCAATTCCCAAGGGGACTGAGAGCTGAGGGCTCTTTCTTGGCAGTACTCCCGGGAGCTAGAAGTCCTTTAATCGTCCATGGAGATTTGGGCCATTCTTCACATTATCCTCTTTATTAATATAGAGGACCCAGGATGATATTCTTCAGACTACCAAGGAAGTCTTAGTCCCCTGGACATTACTGTATATGAGACCTAGAATAGCCATTATGCAAGTGAGTAAATGTGAAATGCTGTCTTTTCCAAGTGAATGAAAGCTGCTTTGATTCTTTTTCCTGTTGGAGATTGAAAAGAACACATTTGTCAGATCCATGATCCCATATATACTTCCAAGCTTATGTTGATCTCTTCTTTTAAAAGTATATTCAGGGGGCGCCTGGGTGGCTCAGTCGTTAAGCGTCTGCCTTTGGCTCAGGTCATGATCCCAGGGTCCTGGGATCGAGCCCCGTATCGGGCTCCCTGCTCCGCGGGAAGCCTGCTTCTCCCTCTCCCACTCCCCCTGCTTGTGTTCCCTCTCTCGCTGTGTCTCTCTCTGTCAAATAAATAAATAAAAAATCTTTAAAAAATAAAATAAAATAAAATAAAAGTATATTCAGTAGAGTAGATGTGATTGGGACTATCATTTAGTTATGTTTAAATGATAATAGCCTTAATCTGCCATGATTCATCTGTTTCTTGCAGATACCATTCAAGTGAATCAAACGTAGGGATATGTTGAGTACACCAATCCCTATTCAAATATTTTAAGGTAGCACTTGAAGTTCACCTGGGGTGTATATTGCTTCTGATATATTCACTTGGCCAGTGGGGCAGTTTTAGAGGATTTACACCAACTTATAAATCCAAGTGGAAGATAAAAAAATAAGACACAGGACAGTTCTATGGGCCCATTGGGCTCACTTTGATATAGAGCTGACCTAGTATTTTATTTGTCACCTGGAATCTATACAATTTCACTGCACCAACAGGGAGTCATCCCAGAATTTCAGGTCGCCTGGTTATCAGATCATCCCCTTTTCTGACAACTCTAAAATGCTAAAAATATTTCCTTTACCCCACTGTACATTTATACAGAAGAATGGCCATAGAGCCTTTTGGGGAAAGTTTTGGAGAATATTTTATATATGTTCTTATGCATTGTAATATTTTTCTTCAAGAAAACCCAACCTCTCCTTCAGTAGATGGGCTCTGGGTTTCAAAATGGCATAAATCTGGAAGCTAGGTGAGAGATCATGATTTTCCATTGCTGTGACTAAATTCACCAGCTTTCGATATAAGTTAAGCAGTTCTTTGTTGCCTGTCCATCTATTTCATCTCCAGGAATGCCATGGCTTATCAGCTATTGCAACAATTCCCTGAGTTTCAAGGCCCTCTTGTTTCCACTCCAGCCTTATTGCCTATGACAGTAATCTATCCACCTTGCCTCAGAAGGTTAAGTGCCACCATCTTGCCTCTGTTCTCTGAGTTGTACCATCCTCACTGATACTAGGGAACCCAGATCCATTGCAGCATCTTTTATTCTATTGATCTTGATCTATAGAGGACAGACACCATTACAGTTTTCAATGAAGGTATTGTCCCTCTCCCTTACTGGAGTAGTCTTACTGTTTTCATAAATGTAGTTAATTCTGGATAATTAATTATCTGAATAATTAGCTGGTGGGTTTGCTGGTTTCACATAGTAAATATATTCTAATGTTCACCTCTTGATTCTTTCTTACCTTTTTATACCAAGGCATTTCTGATGCAAAAACCTCATTTATTGTAGGTCACTGTCCTGTTCAAACTGTGGGAGCCATACCATTTTAATGTTTGGATCGTGTCCAAGCATCCTTGCCAGGTTATTAAATTTTAGTCATGGGAGAGAGCTGCTATATCAATGAATTCCTTCATGCAGCCTCATATTCCATATTTCCTAGTCCAACCCAGTATTGTCTCACTAGTCATTGTTCATACATATTAACTAATTCTGTAGTTCTTGGATAAATGAGCAAATTTCTACCACTCTAAGACTGTACTTCTCTGTGTTATTCTGAGGTCAAATTTGAGTTGTTAGTCTAGAGGCAGTGAGGGGAAACAGGAGGAGATATTGAGGAAGTCGAGCATAATTTTGTGAGACATAAACTGTGTATGAGGCTATTACATGTCCCTAATAAGGCTTTCACTTCATATAGGAAGGCTGCCAGTGTATTAAGTCTTTATAACTTTACTACCTTTATGATTAAATACTTGACACTCCTGCTGCAGGGAATGGGGTTTTCTTTAAAATCTGATAGGAATGCCTCCTGTTTTTCACAACATACTTGGAGCGAATAGCTGATTGACTTATGCTTGCCATTCTTTTCAAGGTTTCTAGGCCAGTTAACAAAAGCCAATTTACTCCACTATATATGCCATTTTCCCAGTATTATTCAAGAATTAGAGCCATTGTATAGCCAATATATCCCTTTCTACTTGTATCTAACCCTTAATCAACCCAAAGTGAGAGTTTTAGTAATCATGACATCACAGCTTTCCAGATATCATCATACCACTTAGCACCAGAAATGAGATCCACTGACCAGTGAGTGATCCAATCCCAGGATTTCATACTAAGAGTTTGCTTTCAAGACCCTTTTCAGTACCAAGAGTCAAAGTTTGAACTCCCCTAAAAGCAGATCCTAAAATAAGAAAATGGGCATATATAGTTTACTTTTGAGATGATTCTATGAAGCATACATGTGAGAGTGGGGAAAATGAGACAGAAAGGAGTAAAACTAATGAAATCTGTATTAGTGTTTGGATACATCAGTTATCTATTGCTGTGTAACAAATTACCCCAACACTAAGTAAATTAAAATAGTAATGAATGTTTATCATGTCACATAAGTTTCTTTTTTAAAAAAGATTTTATTTGTTTATTTGAGAGAGAGAGAGAGAGAGAGTGCATAAGTGCAGGGGAGGGGCAGAGGGAGAAGCAGACTCCCAGTTGAGGGGAGCCTGATGCAGGGCTCAATCCCAGGACCCTGAGATCATGACCTGAGCAGAAGGCAGCCGCTTAACCAATTGAGCCACCCAGGTGCCCCATGTCACGTAAGTTTCTGTTAGAAATTTGAATAGCTTAGCTGGGTAATTCTGCCTCAGAGGCTCTCCTGAGTTTGAATTAAAATGTTGGTTAGGGATGCAGTCATTTTGAAGGCTTGACCGGGACTTGTGGATCTGCTTCCATGATGGCTTACCCACATGGCTAGTATGCTGCTGCTGGCAACATATGAGGTCTCAGTTCCTCATAACATGTACCTCGGTAGAGAGCTGCTTGAATATTTTTAATACATGGCAGCTATCTTCCCCCAGAGCAAGTGATCCAAGAGAGGCCAAAGCTGAAGCCCAGTATATTTCATAACATATCCTCAGAAGTCAGACAATATAATTTCCTTAATATCCTACTGATTACACAGATCAGCCCTAATCAAAATGGAAAGGGAATACAGAGGGCAGGTTTTCCTTGGAAGCAAAGACCATTGGGGGCCATCTTAGAGGCTGGCCACCATGGTTGATAATCCCTCCAGGAAACTCTTCCTAAATTCTACTGGGAAATTCTGAGATATATATGCTTCAAAATTGTCCCATAGGATTGCTGGGATGCTGGAGTATCTACCTACAATCTTCCATTCCTCTTTGGTTAGCTGACCCCAGGACTTGAACTTTCTCACATTTCTGAGTTGCACTCATGTGCAGACGAGAGACCTCATTGGCAGAGTCAGAGAAGTTCGTGTTCTTGAGGCAGAAAGCTATCCGCATACTAAAAACTGTATGCCACCATTTCAGGCAAATGTGGCAGTGGACTGAGAGTATTTGAGATGGGGCAGCAACAGCCCCATGAGAATAAATGTGAAATACCTAGGACTCAAGAAATAGTACAATATTGTTATTGTTATTATTTTATTATTGTTGTTGTTATATTATTATTATTACAATTGATTCTCATTTGTGGTAGTTATGTTCTATAAAGTCACCATGAACACTGAATTAGCAAATACTGAACCATTCTTCCTGGGGGAAGATTTAGAGTCCTGTGAGCCTTTGCTTGCAATATTTTTGTCAACCAATCAATACATAACCTTGCTTTATGTGTGTCTCCGCTGAAAGACACCTTATTTAATATTACTATTGATTCATTAACATTGGACTAAGAGCCAACAGCACTATAACTCATGCCTGAATGAAGCTTATCTAACACACATACTTTGTTTATGAGGCATAGCACAGCCTTCTTGCACTTAGGAACACTAGACAGCATTTCAGCACTACATTTAGGGGCCATTTTAAACAGCAAAATCACTAACAAAGAGCACAAAAATGTGATAAAAGGACACTGGTTACACTATGAGTGCCAGAGGGCAGAGCGTCACCTTTTTGGGTCTTACCTGGGAATATATACATTCATTCTATTCTGTGCCTTTTTGCCTGCTCTGTACATGTCCTTGAAAAACCATGGAAAAATACATTTTAGCATAAAGATGAATTTTCAAATATGAAGTCTACAAATAAATGAAGATTGACTGTATTATTAGATACTTTACCATGTTAACCATATTTGGAAAGCCCTGATTATAAAAATCAGTTATGACTGATATTTATTAATTGCTTACTATAAGCTAGTCACTGTTCTAATTGTCTGATCTGTATTTTATTTTTGAAACAACATTGTGAAGTAGGCACTGTTTTTTTTTTTTTTTAATTTTATTTATTTATTTGACAGAGAGAGAGCACAAACAGGGGGAGCGGTAGCCAGAGGGAGAGAGAGAAGCAGGCTCCCCATTGAGCAAGGAGCCCACACAGGGCTCGATCTCAGGACTCTGGGATCATGACCCAAGCCGAAGGCAGATGCTCAACTGACTGAGCCACCCAGGTGCCCCAAGGAGGCACTGTTATAATCTTCATTTTCAGATGTAGTAACTGAGGCAGAGGGCAATTAAGCAATATGAACTGTCACACAGGCAGTGAATGAAAAGCTGAATTTTAAATATGTACAGTAAAGCATCCCATTGGTGTTGTGAATGCTGTCATGTGCCATCCTGCATTGCCAACTGGTAGCCCATAGCTGAAAAATAGGTTTCCAGGAAGTACTGTACAACAAAGGGAGATACCTTGTGCAAGGCCTGCACCCTTTCCAGGGGCCATTTGCATTCAGTGACTGGTCAAACTGGGGATACCAAGGCCCAGCCCCCTTACTTCAGTAAAGGACATTTCTGAAGGTTCCAGAGCTCCCCTTGGCGTTAGCTGAGGCCTCTGTTGCAGCCACATCACAGTCCAACTTTTCCCTCTGCTAAGTTGTGCTTTCCTCACTTCCTTGTAGGTGCTGTTCCTAAGAACTCTCCCGAAGGAACGATCTGTACACACAGATATCCATTTCAGTGTCTGTTTCCTGGAAAACCAACCTATGATATTCAAATGGTTAGCACTTATCCTTTTCCACTTATCACATGAATGGGTAGATTATTTGCTAATTTTATAACAAGAAAACTTTAAAACAGTTCTGGAAATTAGCATGTCCATTTCTGTCCAGAAGCAGTCAAATGGGTTTGTACATCTGTAGAACTCAAACAATGCTCTGGGACTCTTCATATAGTCCAGCCACTATTATTATGCTATGTACCAACACTTGATCAGACATTTGAGGTTTGACCAATGGAAGGCAACTTTGGTTAGTTCTTCAGCCTGAATGATCAGTGCAAAGTTGTCTCTTCATATTTTCTTTATGTAGCCAAGAGACAGTCAGTTTTTGAACTTTAACCTGTTTCTGATTATTCACTATATGTCCTTTATGCAAAGGACCTCCATACTTTGTCTTGAGAGATAGTTCTTCATTGGACTTCTCCACCATGGTTTCAGGTGTGAAAACCAAACTCAACATCCCAAGCAAAAGCTCTTTGAATGAAGAAGCTTCCCCTGCTCTATCACTGATAAGAACTGACCAGGCATTAAGAGAATTTGGTCAGGACCTGGGAAATGACTTATGTGATGTACATTTAAAAGAAATATTAGCCCAGAGAAGTCCATGACTACCATAGTCTTTATTTGTATAACTCCCAGATGATGTCCCAGAAAACTATCTTATTCTCTTCCTGAGAAGGCCTGATTTGGGGACATTATCTGATCATTTCCTCAGCTCCTTTCCCCAGGGGGTTAGACTTATCCATCAGAATCTAACTGATGAAGACTTTCTTATTTTCACCCCCACTGGAGAATGAGGATTGTTCTTGCCTAGAGGTAAGTTGAAACTTCAAAATGTCTGCTTCTGCTACAGGAAGATTCCTGGTCTTTGCCTCCTTCCCTTTTTGGTCATTAAACAGCGGTTGCTCTCTTTAGCAAGTCTTCCCATTTCACATACCCTAATGTACCTTTATTAGTTTAAGCAAGTACTGCTTTATTATTCCAAGTTTTATGACACACCAAAAGTATTTCTTTTTAATGATCTAGCTCTATTAGCAGCTACTGCTTTAGGAAGATCTCTGTTTAATATAGGCAGCTATTTTTAGAGATAAACTCTTTCCAAGCTGTATGAACAATTTCTTTCATCTATATTTCATTTATTACCTCTTTTAACCTTTTGTGCTTCATTGTTCTGGGATAATATCCAGACCCACCAAAGGCAAAACAAAATAGGACAAGTTTTATTTTCATGCATGCCACTCACATGCATGCTAAACATTGTAGGAAATATTTGAAAACCCAATGGGAAAATTGATAGTATATTCATATTAATATTTTACAAGAACATAAAATTTGATGTCTCTTTAGGATATGTCTTTCCAGGATATGTTTCTTTAGGATATCAAGCAATAAGAACTACTAAGTGGGCTAACAAGGAATGACTGAAGGGTTTGATGTTTTATTTGCTTTTTATTTGTGTGTGCAAATGTGTATTTTCTCACTGTTTAGGATTTTATATTTGACCCTGCAGTACTTGATTAACTTTTCCAGATGAATTATTTTTTTTAAGATTTCATTTATTTATTTGCACATGAGAGAGAGTGAGAGAGAGAGAGCAAGCATGAGCGGGGGAGAGGGGCAGAGGGAGAGGGAAAAGCAAACTCCCCGCCAAGCAATGAGCTGGATGCGGGGCTCCATCCCAGGACCCTGAGATCATGAGCCAAAGGCAGATGCTTAACTAACTGAGCCACCCAGGTGCCCCAGATGAATTCTGAATTGCCCATCATGATTGTTGTTGACACATAATAAGGATGCTGATTTAAGAGTCTTAGAACTCTAGATGTGAAAGGGACTTTATAAATTCAACTTCATATCTTAAAAGTGTATAAAACTGAGTTTCAGAAACTTTAAACAATGTACAGAATGTCACACTGTGGCAGAACCAGGACTGAAAACAAATTTTTAGTTCCCAATCAAGAGTTTATCCTGCTGTATCACCATTTTATGTAAAGAGAAACAGAGAGTCCCAACCCTTCCATTATATGAGGTCTCTAAAACTCACACTAGAAAAATATAATTTTAGGAGAAAATAACCTAGCATAATCATTAATTTGTTCCTGAATTGTTCAAACTGTAGTTCCTGCGATGTAGTACTGCTTTCACTCGGGGTTCTCTTAGGCAGCTTATCTGATAGTGTAATATTTTTTTGCATGATTATGTCTATACTTTTCCTGGCATATATAGTATATTAATTAACCCCAAGCCTGGGAGGATCTGTGTTAAAATGGTAATAAAGCAAATTTTCCCTAGTTATTTTTCAGGTAAGATAATCTTGAACTATCTGTCATTCACTACTTAATGGAAGTTAAATTGAGAGAAGTATTATAGGAAGTTGAATAATGCCTCCATAAGGTAACTTGCATACCTGGGACACACTGTTTTTCCCTTTACCTTGCCATCCTGAAATTAATTCATATATTTTATTCAACAATATTTACTGAGCACCTTCTATATCCCTGTGCTATATTAGGTGTGGGAAATATGTACAGAGCATTAAGCATAATCCTTACACTTGAGGAGTTTTTAGAAAGAGGGCAAGGTAGACCCCAATGAAATAACAACACAAATAAATTTAAATCATGTATATAAACAGGAATCATACATCTTACAAAGGAAATGAACAATGTGCAATGATAGTATAAAAAAGGGTATTTGACCTCGTCTGATATGTCAGCAAAGGCTTTCCTGGGAAAGTAGCATTTAATTTGAGAACAAAAGTGATAAGAAAGAATTGTGAAAAATGGTTGGTTATAAGAGGTGGTATTTAAAAATGGAGCAGCATGTGTAAAGCCTTGTGGTGAGAGAGACCATGTTTTGTTTGAAGATTAAAAAGAAGGTCAGAGTAGCTAGAGCTTTGAAAGCTAAGGGGGTCATGGTATGAGATGAGACTGGGACAGGATTTGGGGCCTAGACCATGCTGAGCCATGTTAATTATTTTAATTGTACCCCAAGAGCAAAGAACAAAAAAGAATTCATTGAAGGATTTTATACATGTGATAAATTACAGATTTGCATTTAGGAATCACTACTCTAGTTGCAGGGAAGAGACTTGATTACCTGGGGTTAGGTGGGGGTTTAAATGAAAGAGGAAGGGGAGTGTTTTGATAGTCCAGAAAGATGGGAGGTTATTTGGGCCAGAATGGTGGTAATGAAAATAGAAATATTCAAGTTGTGTTTAGATGTGGCATTCAGAATTTGTTAATGGAGGTGGAAAAGGAGAGGAAGTTGTCAGAGATGACTGCCAGGTACTTGACAGGCAGAAGAGGATGAATAGTAGTACCATTCATTGAGAGAAGGAAAAATAGAAAAAGATTTTAGAGTATAGAATAGCCAGTGATTCCAGTTTTGGATGTATTCAGTTCAACGTATATGTGAATTGTCGAGAAGGTAGCTGGAGATAATGTGTATCAAAAAACTCAGAGGAGAATTAGCAGTCAACAACATAAAGACAGAGATTGAAGCTATGGCTGTAAATGAGAACATTTTAATTTATTTATTCTATTTTCAGATAAGACAGACAAGAGGAATCAAATGCTATTGAGAAAAGTGTGGTATTAATGGTGAGATAAATAATATATGGGGAGGAATAGGTTCATTTCTATGAAGTCAGATGAGAATGGACACTGAAGCATAGGTGAGTTGTCTACTAGAGAAAACACATGTCTTCAGTTATAATAAGAGAGAGGTGAAAGGGCTGAGGGAAAGAAGGTAATCTTGTGAACTGGTAGTGAGATATGAAGGATTCCTGTCTTACAGCAGACATTTCTCTTTGTGTCAGGCAATGAGAGTGAGGTGAGGATATACATAAAGTTTTGTAGGGGAGCACAGAAGTTTAACATAATTGTTGTGGAAAATGGAAAAGATCTGTTGTCTAGAGAAACATCTGATTTCAAGCACACATTAAGGCCTCTTTTAATTTGAAGATCATGGAAAAATTGCAGCATCAGTTTGTTCTTTTGTGTAGTGTTCTCAAGCAGTGTTCAGTTGCTTGGGTGAAAGCAGAAGGAAAGGGAATGTTTAGTGTCATTTAGGGCTGATATTTTTCAAAGTGGGTTTATAATAGAGAAGAAAAGGTGTTTAGAAAGACTGTTTTTGAAATGGTGAACCAAAGAACCTAAACTGCATAATGAGAGAATTAGTATAAGGGGAAAGTTATTAGATTGGGAAAAAGTAAAGGGGTTAATAGTCTAGGTATAAAGAGGTCAATTGACTAAGCAAGCTGGAATAATAGGGAGCTGTGAGCATAGAGACTGGATTAAAGGGTTAAGAGTGGATTTTTAAAAGATTTATTTATTTGAGAGAGAGAGGGAGCAAGTATGTGTTGGGGGGAGGGGCAGAGGGAGAGGGAGGGAGAGAATCTCAAGCAGACTCCCTGCTGAGCATAGAGCCCAATACAGGTCTCGATCCCATGACCCTGAGATCATGACCTGAGCCGAAATCAAGAGTTGGCCACTTAACTGACAGCCACCCAGGCATCCCAATGAAATCAAGAGTTGGCTGCTTACTGACTGAGCCACCTAGGCACTGAGCCATCAGGTATCCCAAATTCCTTACTAAATTAGGAAGGAGGTTTTGTATTAAGAAATATAAAGATGATGTTGTTGGGTCACAGTGTTGTGTGAGGTGGAAGGTAGAAGTGAGGTTAATGATTTTGGAAATGGAGCTGTTTCAGGTGATGATAAGCTCTAGTATGTGACTTTGAGAGTGGGTGGTTGAGGTGTCATGTTGGAGAAAATCATCAAAGTTGAGAAGCTCGAGAATGTTGAGGCCAGTGGTCTGAGTGGGTTGACCACATGAATGACAATAAAGATAAAAAGGAAGAATTTTCAAAATGTCAAGGTCTCTTTTGCAGGAGAGGGAAGAGCAGGGCTACCAAGAATGATGGTACTAGGAGAGAGGAAATGTTAGAGCCCAATGGCTATCTCTGGCAAGGAGCAGACTTTTTATAAGACATCGGTGAAGAGTTTCAGAGACTGACTAGCCAATCCCATTTCTTCTTCTTGGTCACATAGAGGGACAGCAGTCCTCCTCCTCCCTTGAAGTTAGATGGGGCCATGTGACTGAGTTCTGTCCATTGGTAGACAAAAAGAAATGATGTTGTCAGTCTTTTGACAAGATGCTTAAGTAGCCAGTATATCTTCCCTTTGATTTCTTCCTTCTATCTGCCTCAGTTGGATGTTTTCAGAATTAACTTACACTGTAAAATGGACCAAAAGACGGAAACTGACTGATTTTTGAGTCACTTCTCAGAAAAGAAATGTTCAAACTGCATTTATTGGACAGGGCAGTGGTGTGATTAAGAATAAAAAGCCTCCCAAAGGGAGGAGTCCAAAGTCCATGGAGAACCATGGGCAAGAGGTGTGTCCCAGAGAGCAAGAATCATAAAACCTAGGGTGGAGATTTTCATTGTGTCTGCCCAGCAACACTGCAGAATTGTTCAGACCAGTGAGTGGTGAATTTTTCATCCTTTACCTTTCCAAATGGGAATATTTACTGCTAATATCCTGTCCCTGTTTCACTACTATATGTGGTGTGTTCATTTATGTGGGTGGGGAGAAGATAACTTATCCTTTTAGTCCAAAGCTTACAGGATCATCATAAACCACATCCAAAGATGACAGAGATGGCTGGGTCTCATGCACTGATTCCAGAAATTTAGCCAGAGTTGGTGGCTGAATGGAGACTGGGTTCTGTTATGTTGAAGGAGTGAGAATTTTCATATGTGTGGAAGGAATATTGAGACAGATATTTATTGACCAGAAGGTTTGACTGTGATAGACACTGGCTGAATCTCTCATCAATTTTATGTCCTTTTGCTAGGCATGGAGAAAGCTAGATTTCCCAATTTTCTTTGCTGTTAATTAGGAGCAAGTTAGTTAGGAGCAAGCATTATGGTTGCTTATGGTCAAGTGAATGTGGGCAGAAATGATGTAGGCAATTTCTAGGTCTGAATTCTTAAACCATTGAAAACTCTTTGGCCCATTATCTCTCTTCCCAGTTTTGTGGATGGAAAAAGGATTCTGAGATGACAGAGACATGTGATAGAAGACAACAGGATCTGAGTCACCACTTAGAGGAAAGCTGCCAGGAAACCTTAACTTTCACAACTGAATATGGCAGGAGAGAAAACAGAACTTTTTTTTTTTTTTAAAGATTTTATTTATTTATTTGACAGAGAGAGACAAAGCGAGACAAGGAACACAAGCAGGGGGAGTGGGAGAGGGAGAAGCAGGTTTCCCGCTGAGCAGGGAGCCTGATGCGGGGCTCGATCTCAGGACCCTGGGATCATGACCTGAGCCGAAGGCAGACGCTTAATGACTGAGCCACCCAGGCCCCCCAGAAAACAAAACTTCTATTATATTAAGTCACTGAGAGTGTGAATACTTGTTCAGCAGCTGGTATCTTTGATCTTGAGCAGAACTGAATCAATACCATAATCAATTTTTCACAAATATATGGCACTGGCTTAGCAGTAGAAAAAACAGGGAAGACATGGTATTGGTAGAAGGTACGTCATGTTTTACTGGGAGAAAACATTTGGAAATTTGTCACTTTTGGTAACACTTCAGAGCCAGATGGTTTACCTAACTGACCTGCCATGTCTAGTGGAAGAAATTTGAAAAATTCTTATTATTCATGTTAGTTGGCTGTTATGGACAACATTTAGCAAAGTGTTATAAAAAAGGGATGACATGATGAAAATTTGGCTAGTCTTTTTGAAGAAATGAAATGAAATAGATGGAGTAAAAAAATTGGGGGACTTGTAGTGTCAGAAAAGCTTCTTTACAGAGTCCAAATAGTAACAAATGGGATTACATTTGGGTGTGTCAAAATCTAGTTCAGCTTTTCATTTTACCAAAATGGTTCAAGGTGGGGATGAAATAGGGTATATGGCCTGTATTTATATTTATTTCAAGAGAGCATCAAGGTAATAGTCATTAAACATAGAGAAAATCACAGTTCAAGAATTATATCTAGAAAGAACCTTGGATATGATTATTGGGCCATGAATTGACTAGAAAAAGACAAACCCAAGCCTAATAAGTTTTTTGGGGAAAATGTATTGCCAGGGAAACCTCAAGACCAGACTGAAAATGTCTAATGCTGTTCCAGCAATTAAAACAAATTCCAGGGGCAGCTGGGTGGCTCAGTTGGTTAAGTGGCTGCCTTCAGCTCAGGTCATGAGCCCAGGGTCCTGGGATCAAGCCCCGCATTGGGCTCCCTGCTTGGCAGGAAGCCTGCTTCTCCCTCTCCCACTCCCCCTGCTTGTGTTCTTTCTCTAGCTGTCTCTCTCTCTGTGTCAGTTAAATAAATAAATAAAATCTTTATTTAAAAAAAAAACAACAAAAAACAAATTCCAGTCTCCTAGTTTCCCACAGTTAAGAGGCAGCCTTCAAGCCTGAATTGCCTCAAAAAGGTCATACTAATCCTATGTTCGATGTGGCCGAATAGGGTAATGTGAAGGAGAATATTTTCCAAGAGAAGAACTTGAGGTCTTGGGGAGCTATGACCAAAATAGATCTTTCTGAAGAATAGAACCAGTTCGTGGAATCTCCACTACTTCCCAGAAAAGGACAATTCCCAGGGTCTTGTTCCCTAAATTTCCAAAATTACTATGGACATGTGACTACTGTGTGTTTCTTTTGTCTCTCCATGCCTTTCTTTCTGAATGGAAGTGTCTGATGTGGATATCCTGTCCATACTCCAACATTGTATATTGAAGTGAGACATATATTTTATCTTTATGGAAAAGAGCTACCTCTGGATTTTATGTGGAGGAGTAGGAATCACATGGAGAACCTGATTTTGAGGTAGACACAGTGACCAGACAGTAACTTAGCCAGTCTCTTTTAGGAATAAAGAATGTATTCTGTGTGTTGGAGAAACGATAAAAATGGATATTTGTGTGACCAGAATATTGAGTTGTGGCAGATACTGACCAGTATTATTTTCTCTTATTGGGAACCCTAGGAGTCTATATTTTAGAACCACTATTTCAGTTAAGCTGGTGTCATATGACTGAGTATGACTATTAGAATGTAAGCAGAAATAACATGTCATATGCTGATTGGGGTGAGTAAGGGTATAGTGCATATTCCCTCAGTTTTTATCTCTCCTTGTTGGCTGAATGATACCCAGAAGATCTTAATGTCAAAAGAAGAAAGAACAACCACAAAGAAGTGGCTGATTTGGGGGAAGTCACTTGACTTCATCAGACTGTGTTTTGAGTGAGAAATAAATTTTTGTGCCACACTGTGGCATTTCAGAATTTCTTTGTTACTGTGGCTTATTCTAGCCTCTCCTGACTGATACAGGGGATTAACACTCTGTGAATATCAAGGCTTAATGGAAAGGAAAACAACTCTCTCCTCAAATTTATAATACATAAACTTTGAGAGAAGATATAATCATCATGGAGAATTACATGTTTAAGAAAAAGAAATGTTTTCATTAAAGCAGGAAGTAAGGAAAGAGCTAAGGAAAAGATCAGGGGTGCCTGGGTGGCTCAGTCATTAAGCGTCTGCCTTCGGGTCAGGGTCCTGGGATCGAGCCCTGCATCGGTCTCCCTGCTCCGCTGGAAGCCTGCTTCTCCCTCTCCCACTCCCCCTGCTTGTGTTTCCTCTCTCGCTGTGTCTCTGTCAAATAAATAAATAAAATCTTAAAAAAAAAAAGCTAAGGAAAAGATTAAAGATAAAAATGAGTTTATTTCTTATATAGTAGTGTTTCAAGATAAGAGAGTGAAAAGTTTGGACAGGTAAGCATAGGGTGTAGCTAGTTAGAATCAAGGAAATATAGGGGAGGGGCGGAGCAAGATGGCGGAGGAGTAGGAGACCTGGATTTTGTCTGGTCCCAGGAATTCAGCTGGATAATTATCAAACCATTCTGAACACCTACGAACTCAATAGGAGATCGAAGAAAAGAATAGCAACAACTCTGAACAGAAAAGCGACCACTTTCTGGAAGGTAGGACGTGCAGAGAAGTGAATCTGAGGCGATATTCGGGAGGATAGACGGCGGGGAGGGGACCTCCATTGGCCGCTTCTGGCAAGTGATAGAGCAGCGGAGCACTCTAAAATTGGAAATTTTAGAAGTCGGCTTCACTGAGGGACGTCGCTCCAGGGCTAAGCGGGGGGTGGAACCCTCGTGGGACAGTGTGGTCTCAGGACCCTCGGGGTCACAGAAAGGCTGGGGGTGCCTGAGTGCAGCAGAGCTCCCAGGTATCGGAGCAGGGAAGCCGGCTGCAGAGACAGAGCCCAGGCGCGGGCTCTCAGCTCGGGGTTGCCATAAACCGTGATCCGCGGCACAGTCAGGCCACTGCCTTTCCAGCAGGGACCCAATAAGTGGCAGATCCGGGGAGACTCCCCTTCCTCTCCTGGGAGGAGTGGCATGGGAGCGCACCACAGGGATCTGCTGGGTTTGGAGACTGCAAACAGGGTCCGGTGCCAGAGATAGAAACGCTCGGTCACAGGCCGGGTGAGCGTGGAGTGTGGTTGGGGACCGGGGAGATGGGAGTGATTGACAGATTTTCTCTGGGGGCGCACTGAGGAGTGGGTCCCCAAGCTCTCGGCTCCTCTGGGGAGGATTTTGGGAGGCTGCCATTTTCCCTCTCATCCTCCAAAGCTGTACGGAAAGCTAGCATGGAACAAAAGCTCCAGAGAGCAAACCCGAGCAGATTACTTAGCCCGGACCGGGCAAGGGCAGGGCAATTCCACCTCCAGCAAAGACATTTGGGAACCATGGCAACAGGCCCCTCCCCCAGAAGATGAGCAGGAACAGCCCGCCAAGACCAAGTTTACCCATCAATGAGAACAGCAGAACTCCAGCGCTAGGGGAATACTGCACATATAATTCATGGCTTTTTTCCCATGATTCTTTAGTCTTTCAAAGTTATTTTTTTTTTTTTAATTTTTCTTTTTCCCTTTTTCAACCAACATCTTATCAATCCCTTATTTATTTATTTATTTATTTTTAAAGATTTTATTTATTTGACAGAGAGAGACACAGTGAGAGATGGAATATAAGCAGGAGGGGTGGGAGAGGGAGAAGCAGGCCTCCCGCCGAGCAGGGAGCCCGATGTGGGACTCGATCCCAGGACTCTGAGATCATGACCTGAGCCGAAGGCAGACGCTTAACGACTGAGCCACCCAGGCGCCCAGTTATCAATCCCTTTTTTAAAAAACATTTTTATTTTTCGTCTTTAGAGTCATATTCTATCCCTTCATAGTAGTTACCCTTATTTTTGGCATATATATATATATAAGTTCTCTCTTTAAAATTTTGAGATACAGTTTCTTCTAACAGATCAAAATATACACTGAATCTCTAGTGTATGGCTTTGTTCTAGTCTCCTGCCTGATCACATTCTCTCCCTTTTTTTCTTTTTTTTTTTTAAATCCTCTTCTTTCTTTTTTCAAACAACTTCTTATAAATTCCTTTTATAAAATCTTTTATAATTTTCATCTTTATAGTCATATTCCATCCCTTCATTGTATTAATCCTTATTTTTGTACATATATAAGTTTTTCCTTCTTTAAAATTTTGGGAGGCACTTTCTTCTAACAGACCAAAATACACCCAAAATCTAGTGTGTGGCACTGATCTATGCACCAGTCTGATCATATTTGAACACATTCTGGTTTTTTTTGTTTTGTTCTGTTTTTGTTTGTTTTTGTCTTTCTCTTTTTCTTTTCTTTTTCTTCTTTCTTTCTTTCCCTTTCTTTTCCCCTGGATTCAGGTCTTTTCTGATTTGTTTAGAGTATATTTCCTGGGGACATTGTTACCCTGTTAGTATTTTGTTCTCTCATTCATCTATTCTTCTCTGGACAAAATGACAAGATGGAAAAAAATCACCGCAACAAAAAGAACAAGAGGCAGTATTGACTGCCAGGGACCTACTCAATACAGACATTAGTACGATGTCGGATCTAGAGTTCAGAATCATCACTTTAAAGATACTAGCTGGGCTTGAAAAAAGCATGGAAGTTATTAGAGAAACCCCTTCTGGAGAAATAAAAGAACTAAAATCTAAGCAAGTCAAAATCAAAAAGGCTATTAATGAGGTGCAATCAAAAATGGGGGCTCTAACTGCTAGGATAAATGAGGCAGAAGAGAGAATCAGTGAGATAGAAGACGAAATGATGGAAAATAAAGAAGCTGAGAAAAAGAGAGATAAACAACTACTGGATCACGAGGGCAGAATTCGAGAGAGAAGTGATACCATAAGATGAAACAACATTAGAATAATTGGGATCCCAGAAGAAGAAGAAAGAGAGAGAGGGGCAGAAGGTATAATGGAGCAAATTATAGCAGAGAACTTCCCTAATTTGGGGAAGGAAACAGGCATCAAAATCCAGAAGGCACAGAGAACCCCTCTCAAAATCAATAAAAATAGGTCAACACCCCGACATCTAATAGTAAAACTTACGACTCTCAGAAACAAGAGAAAATCCTGAAAGCAGCTTGGGAGAAGAGATCTGTAACCTACAATGGTAGAAACATTAGATTGGCAACAGACCGATCCACAGAGACCTGGCAGGCCAGGAAGGACTGGCATGATATATTCAGAGTACTAAATGAGAAAAATATTCAGCCAAGAATACCATATCCAGCTAAGCTGTCATTGAAAATAGAAGGAGAGATAAAAAGTTTCCAGGACAAACAAAAACTAAAGGAATTTGCAAACATGAAACCAGCCCTACAAGAAATATTGAAAGGGGTCCTCTAAGCAAAGAGAGAGCCTAAAAGCAACATAGACCAGAAGGGAACACAGACAATATACAGTAGCAGGGCAAAAATGAACTATTGGGACTTCATCAAGATAAAAAGCTTTTGCACAGCAAAGGAAACAGTCAACAAAACAAAAGACAACCGACAGAATGGGAGAAGATATTTGCAAATGGCATATCAGATAAAGGGCTAGTATCCAAAATCTAAAAGAACTTCTTAAACTCAACACCCAAAGAACAAATGATCCAATCAAGAAATGGGCAGAAGACATGAAGAGACATTTTTCCAAAGAAGACATCCAAATGGCCAACAGACACATGAAAAAGTGCTCAACATCGCTCGGCATCAGGGAAATCCAAAATCCAAATCAAAACCTCAATGAGATACCACCTCACACCAGTCAGAATGGCTAAAATTAACAAGCCAGAAAACTGACTGATGAAGGATGCGGAGAAAGGGGAACCCTCCTACACTGTTGGTGGGAATGCAAGCTGGTGCAGCCACTCTGGAAAACAGTATGGAGGTTCCTCAAAAAGTTGAAAATAGAGCTACCATATGACCCAGCAACTGCACTACTGGGTATTTACCCCAAAGATACAAATGTAGGGATCGAAGGAGTACATGCACCCTGATGTTTATAGCAGCAATGTCCACAATAGCCAAACTATGGAAAGAGCCAAGATGTCCATCGACAGATGAATGGATAAAGAAGTGGTATATATATACAATGGAGTATTATGCAGCCATCAAAAAGAATGAAATCTTGCCATTTGCAACGGCATGGATGGAACTGGAGGGTATTATGCTGAGCGATATAAGTCAATCAGAGAAAGACATGTATCATATGACCTCACTGATATGAGGAATTCTTAATCTCAGGAAACAAACTGAGGGTTGCTGGAGTGGTGGGGGGTGGGAGGGATGGGGTGGCTGGGTGATAGACATTGGGGAGGGTATGTGCTATGGTGAGCACTGTGAATTGTGCAAGACTGTTGAATCTCAGATCTGTACCTCTGAAGCAAATAATATATTATATGTTTAAAAAAAAGAAGATAGCAGGAGGGGAAGAATGAAGGGGGGGGAATCAGAGGGGGAGATGAACCATGAGAGACTATGGACTCTGAAAAACAAACTGAGGGTTCTAGAGGGGAGGGGGGTGGGGGGATGGGTTACCCTGGTGATGGGTATTAAAGAGGGCACGTTCTGCATGGAGCACTGGGTGTTATAAGCAAACAATGAATCATGGAACACTACATCAAAAACTAATGATGTAATGTATGGTGATTAACATAACATAAAAAAAAAAGGAATCAAGGAAATATAGAGCATCTTTTTTTTTTTTTTAATTTTTTAAATTTTTTTATTGTTATGTTAATCCCCATACATTACATCATTAGTTTTAGATATAGTGTTCCATGATTCATTGTTTGTGCATAACACCCAGTGCTCCATGCAGAATGTGCCCTCCTCAATACCCATCACCAGGCTAACCCATCCTCCCAACCCCCTCCCCTCTAGAACCCTCAGTTTGTTTTTCAGAGTCCATCGTCTCTCATGGTTCTTCTCCCCCTCCGATTTCCCCCCCTTCCTTCTTCCCCTCCTGCTACATTCTTCTTCTTCTTTTTTTCTTTCTTAACATATATTGCATTATTTGTTTCAGAAGTACAGATCTGAGATTCAACAGTCTTGCACAATTCACAGCGCTTACCAGAACACATACACTCCCCAGTGTCCATCACCCAGTCACCCCATCCCTCCCACCCCACCCCCCACTCCAGCAACCCTCAGTTTGTTTCCTGAGATTAAGAATTCCTCATATCAGTGAGGTCATATGATACATGTCTTTCTCTGTTTGACTTATTTCGCTCAGCATAATACCCTCCAGTTCCATCCACGTCGTTGCAAATGGCAAGATCTCATTCCTTTTGATGGCCGCATAATATTCCATTGTGTATATATACCACATCTTCTTTATCCATTCATCTGTTGTTGGACATCTTGGCTCTTTCCACAGTTTGGCTATTGTGGACATTGCTGCTATAAACATCGGGGTGCATGTACCCTTTCGGGTCCCTACTTTTGTATCTTTGGGGTAAATACCCAGGAGTGCAATTGCTGGATCATATGGTAGCTCTATTTTCAACTTTTTGAGGAACCTCCATACTGTTTTCCAGAGTGAATATAGAGCATCTTGATAGTAGGAAGTCTAAAGACAAGAGGACCAGAGTGATGAGATGAACAAGGGTGAAAGGCTGGATAGGCCCAGTTTATACTGTTGGTCTAATTAAACTGTGGCTACCAGGCCTAATTGCTGTAGGAATTGTGTGACTCCATCTTGGGTGGACGGCTGCCAGCCCTTTCTTTCTCAGTGCCCCTGAAGCCCAGGGTGGTGGCAGGCCCTGCAGCTGTCATGCTTGGACAGCATGATGACAGCAGCAGTGATTTTGATTCCCGTATTTTGTTTTCCTCAATTCTTGGATTGACTGCCTTAACCCTTCTCTGGAGGCTATGTAAAGGTCAGTGTGTCATTGAGATGGTTAGTGGTTTCTTGAAGCATCTTCAGGTCAATCATCAACTTTGATATGATGCCATTTGAAATCCCTGGTTATGACAACTGTTTCCTGAGGGTATTGTTTTTGATAATCTGAAGCTGGAGAATAGATTTCAAAGGGGACATGATTCCTTTCAGGCTTGTTTTTCTCTTAAGGCCTTAAGTTTGATTTCCTTCTAGCTTTATGCATCTTCTATTTCTCTAGAAAGTTTGAGAATGACATTGTTTACCACATTGCATAGTGTTATCTTTATTGAGGGCTTGGTGTAGAAAATCATAGAGATGATCTTGGTGTTAGTAAAAAGTGATTTTCCTGGAAAACTGGAGTGTTTTTTTCTGCTATAGATAATGTGAATCATATCATGTTTACTGATGGTGTTGGTGGCTAGTTTTCATGTGACTCTATGGTTTATCCCTTGCATTGAAAGTATTTTGGGGACTAATCCCACCTTGGGTCCATCTGTTTTTTTTTTTTTAACTTTAATTTTTCCTATTGTCTAGAGTTCTTCAGTTTTAATTTATGTTTTAAGTGGCTGCATGGAACACTGGGTGTTATACGAAAACAGTGAATCGTGGGTCACTACATCAAAAACTAATGATGTATTGTATGGTGACTAACATAACATAACATAACATAACAAAATAAAATTAAATTAAATTAAAATAAAAGGCTCCATGGATATATTAAGGTGAATTTAAAGATTTTATTTATTTTTTAAATTTATTTTAGAGAGAGGGAAGGAAGGGGTGGGGGAGGGGAGGGGGAGGAGCAGAGGTAAAGGGAGAGAGAGAATCTGAAGCAGACTCCCTGCTGAGCACGGAGCCCAACACGGGACTCCATCTCACAACCCTGAGATCGTGACCTGAGCTGAAATCAAGAGTCGGATGCTTAACTGACTGAGCCACCCAGGCACCCAATTAAGGTGAATTTCAAGACTTTTATGGTGGTTGTAGTGTCAGAAAGAATGAAAGAGACATAAGAAAGTAAAAGAAAGAAAGTTAAGACTAGAGTAATAAGGAAAGAATAATTACTGTCAGCATTTTGTTTATATTTCTTCAGACCCTGCTATTTTAGTCGGGCTCAGCTGAGTTCCAATTGCTAGTATCTGTATCTGTGCTGAGGTCACTTTCCGGAACTGCAGAAGGCCATGATGCATATGTGTGTGGAGGGCTAGAAATGTCAGAGAATTAGCTTCCCCTATGCAAATGTCTTTATCAGTGACTTTCAGGTCAGTATATAAATACCCCATCTCCCTTACCCGTTGCTGGGGATATCTATGAGTTGTTTTGCATCATTTCCTAATTTGCCTACTGGATGAGCTCTGGTCCCTCACTGTATTATTGAGCTGCTTTTTCTTCCATGTGTCTCTTCTCCATTCTCCTATCACTCTTCCCTTCAATTCTCAAAGACATCCTTGCATGCAAATTCTTGTGTCAAGTCTACTTCTAGGGAGACCCAACTAACACAGAGAAAGAGGAAGAGGGGAGGAGGGAGAAAAGGAGAGGGGAAGGGAAAGAGGAAAAGAAATAGACATGGGGGAGGAGGAAGAAGGGAGGGAGGAAAACAGAAGAAGAAACATAGAGAAAATGCATATTTTATGAATAATATATGTTCATTTTGCTACGTGAAGGATCCTCACTCTTTAGGTGAAGTGTTTTTATAGCTATAAGTATGTAATTTTCTCTGTTAATGAAGGAATACAACTAAAATGATTTGACTCACTTGCTTAGAGGTTTAAGGTAGTGAATAAATACTTATACAAAAAGTTTCTCTATTTTATTAATTAGTATGTAACTCTAAAAGCTTATATCTGATTGTTTTTATTTAGTTTTTATTCGTACTCTTTTTCAGAACCTTAATAAGAACTAATCTCATATCCAATCCCTCTCTTGTATATTCTGATAAAGTGTGATGAGCCAGGTCCTGCCACTCCCTATAAACCTCATTCACACTTAGTTCTCTCTTCAGTACAGGTACAATTAAAACCATATTCCTTTAGCATTTAACAAATCCTAGGTAATAAAAGGTCTTAACCTATGAATACACCTTCAAGTATTTATATATATGTGTGTATATATATATATATATATTTTATATATATAAATCTCCAATTTTTGTTACACATTAATTCTGAACCCAGCATCGATGCCTCAGGATGCAAAAATGCATAGTACATGGGCAACTTAAAACCAATTCAAGAAAAAGAAGATACCACATATATTTATTCATTTGTTCATTTTTCAGAAACAGAGCACTGAATTAGATGCTGTGAAGAATACAAAAATACATCAGACACTATCTAGCCAATAGAAATGCATTATATATGTGCAACTGAAGACTGACCCAAGAAAGCTACAGTATTTGTAATATCCCACAACTGGAAACAAGCCCATTGTACATCTACAGAAAAAATGGATAAAGAAAATAGGATACATTCATGCAATGAAATGTGATATAGTAATAAGATTATATAAACTACAAGAACGTGAAATGACATGAATGAATGTTATACATGTAAATTTGAGCCAAAAAAAACCCCAGATACAAAATAGTGCATTCATTTGATCCTATTGATATAAAGTTCAAAATTAGGCTGTGTTGAAATCAGGACTGTAGATTTCCTTGGGGGTGAGGATAGTGACTGAAAGGGAATATGAAGTTACTTCTGGTATTCTACTAATTTATTTCTTGATCTTGATTTTAGCCAAATGGGTGTGCTAGCTTTGTGTATATTTACTTATCTATGTGTGTACTTGTGATTTATGCACTTTTCTTTATATGATACTGAAATATGTATAGATAGATAGATAGATAGATAGATAGATAGATGATAGATAGAAAGATACAGATATAAATAAATCAGACATTTTTGCTTTGAGTTTACATCTGCTAGGGGAGATGTGGAATATAAACATATGCCTTTAATTTCATAACCCATAAATGCAATACAGCAAAACCCATAAATGCAAAACCCATAAATGCAATACAGCATTTCATAACCAATAAATGCATAACCCATAAATGCAATGCATACCTAGAATTATAGATGACCTGCAGACTTTGCTCTTTGGCTTACAAAGAATCAGAAATGCTTAAAGGAAGTAATGAACACATTTTGAGATTAGTCTGGAAGGATAAGTAGGGGCTGCCATGTGTGTGGAGAGTGGAAGGGCCTAAGTGGAGGAAAGATAAGAAGAAATGTGCTGGTATATTCTACAAATAAGTTTCCTGTGGTGTCTGGACATTAGGAGTCGTGGAAGATAAACCAAATGAGAAGTTGATGCTAGATGTTGGAAAGATTTCAACAGTAGACTGAGGAGTTTGAATATGTTTGGTGGAGTGCCAATATTTTTAAGCATAGTTGACATGATCAGAACCATAGCTGGAAAGAATGTGAAGACACTGAGAAATATAAAAGGTTGGCATGAGGGAATCCTGGATGAGGGAGGCCAGAAAGGACATATGGAAAAGATACCACTTCATTGGACTTGACAGTTGATTTAGGTGACAACAAGGACCCGAAATTGAACCTATATTTTTACGGTTGAGTGACTAGGGTTTGAAGGGAAGGGAATTTTGTGACTCCATTTGGAGTAGATTGTGTTTGAACAATTAGTAGGTTATTTAGAGGTTGAGCATATGCTTTGTAAACACAGGCCTGGAGCTCATGAGAAAGGCTGAGATTTGAATTTGGGAGTCATCTGCATAAATGTGATTGAGGTAATCAAAGACCAAAATGAAGAAAAGAAAATAAACACTATGCTGTATCACTCTAACTTTACATCCAATAATGTAGAGGATTAAAGTGAAAGTATTGGAAAAATAACTACTATTATGTACAACAGTAGCAAGAACAATGATACTGTGCCAGTTTCTTGAGTATGGGGAATGTGTCTTGTTAACCATCATATCTCCAGTACTTTCACAGTTCCTGGCACATAATAAATGTGTTTTTAAGTTGATAAGTTACATTTTCATTGTACTTTACCATTTTTAAGTTCCATTATCAATATCCTCACTATCTCAACAACTTTGTCATTTATACCAGAATATAGTATGTAACAGTTATATTTCTATACTTATAAAGAATATATTTTCCCTGTATATTAAAAGGAATCATATCTTCCTCAATACTTTCCTATAGATAATGAGCCACCTTTTCCCATTTATCCTGTTTCTAGTATAAATCAGATACAGTTCACAGTGACCATCATGGGAGAAATTCTGAGAAGAAGGAGAAGCATAGGTGGCCTCACTTCAGAGAGTGTGTGTTTTGTTACACTGCAGACCAACATCTGGTAAAAATCAGTCCTGAAATGCAGTTTGCACTTCCTTGGTTGTACTAGAGAGGTTCCTGCGTGGTGTTACAATGCAGTTTTTGCAGAAACATAGTTTTAAGTATATGAACTTCACAGGGATATTGTGAGGGGTCAGTGGAGTAAAGCTTGTACACACAAAGCACAAACTTGCCAACACTCAGGAGGGGTAACACAAATGTTAGTTTCCTTATCTTTATTAGCAAATTCATCAGTCACCTGGGTAAGAGCAGTAAAACTCTTCCAAGAATATCCAAGGCAAATCCCCTAATGGAGGAACATAGTTACTGGCAGCCCAGGGACACAGATCCTAATTGGACCATAGCTCTGGTGGCATAAATTCTTGACTTACCTTGAGTTTGGAATGCATAGGCGATAGATCATTACAGCTGCTACTTGTTAGGATCCTAATGGTAGACACGATTTCTAAGCAGAAGTCTGTTCTTCTCTTAAATGCCAAACCCACAGCATGAGTGGTAATAGCATGCATTTGATTTTCTGATGACAAAAATATCCACAGTAAACACTGGTCATATTCTAATCCCTTATGAGAAACATTATTGCAATCTTGTTCTATTTTTTTAAATACTTAGCCTTATAATCTCTTTGCATTATAATATGTCAATCAGAGTAAATATTATGGGACTGCATTCCAATTTCCACATTCATCCAGACAAACTAGAGTTATAGCAATGAAGACAGCACTTTGGTATTATGAATTATCCTCATATCTTCTATTCATCCCTTTGACATTCTCTTAATCATCACTGGAGGTCTCATTGCTCTGCCTCTGGGCTTCCATTTATTCTGCTCTTTATCCTAACCAATAAAGATAAATGGATAGATGACTAGATAGATAGATATAAATACATATATACAATATGTATGTGATATGCAATATAGTTTATATACAAGTGTTATTTTCTTCATGTTTTTATTTTGCAAAACAAGAACCTAGAACATATTATTCTTAGATCTAGTAATTTCATGTAGAATATTATTTGCAAAACACAGACAAATTATAATCTCCTTTACTATCCTGAAGATTCTGTAAGGCTTATAGGACACATATATTCACATCTGACAGGTGGAAAGCTGAGGTTTATAGATTCTAAGTGACTTGCTGAAGTTCGCACAGTCTGCAGCAAACGACTAGGTCTTGTGTCAATCAGGGTGTTTTTGTAGAAGGCAAAACAAACCTACCTAAAGGGAAAAATGAATTTGTCAGACAAGCTTGCAAGTGTCACAGAAATCAGAAAAGCTGAAGAATCAAGCTCATAAAATGACATACAGAGTCTCCGTTTCATGACCACTCACTCATCTTAAGAGCACTGTTGAAGTAAATTATTTCTTATTGTTTTAAGTCTGCTTTGTTTAGCTCCCAAGATCCAAATTCTAAGGAGAAGGGTCTGGTTGGTTCTGTTTGGGTGATGTGTCTGCTTAACTGACTGAGCCACCCAGGCGCCCCAGCGTGTCTGCTTTTTCAACAGAAATGTGCTTGGCAACTTGATTCATAGTTCCACGTGACTGTGTCATATGGGAAGAAGAGTTCCCCCAAAGAGGTGGAGTAAATGCTGGATAGATACAAAGCCACAAATGTCCCTAAAGGCCTATATCCTCAGTTTTCTGTTCCCAATTCTAATACCTTTTCTGTGATAGGAATAGATTTTTGCTCCTTAGATTTAGAAGCTCTGATGGTACAGACATATTGGCAGTCAGTTTAACAATCTGAGACATGAGCTAGAGAGTTAGAACTCCTTTAGACTTATGTTAAGATGCATGTACCCTGCTATCACCACTAACTTCACCACCAATTCCTGACTACTCTTTTGTGTCTGTGAGGACCAAAATTTGCTTTGGGTGGTCCCATTCTAGATAGAATGAAATACAAGATAATTGGTAAAAGGGATAATACCCCTGTTCCAGGTTAGGGTGAGTTATGTATAAATGATACACTGTATTGTAACAAGGTAATGCGTTCTCCAGATTTAATTAGCTTGGAGTGTGAGTTATAATCTCTTTGTGAGGGAAGGGATTAATTAAATTCTTTTAAGAGGGGGAAAGCAGTCTGCAAATTTTCAACACAAATAGGTAATATTTTTTCCCATATTAATTAAAGCCAATTCTCATGATTTAAACATTGGGGCCATGATTACTACTCTTTATTTTTACAAGTAGGGGACAAGGCAAATGGAAACAGGAAACCAGATAAAAGAAGAAGAAATAAAAAGACAAAAAATATAGAATATTCAATAAACTTTAACTCTTCTGGCAGTGATCTCTATAGCCCACCATTTATCCCATTATAAGTGCTAATGTTGGGGAGGAAAACCAATTTTTCCTCTACATTCTAGGTTCTTAGCTAAGGACATCCCTTGTGATAAAAGACAGATTAACAGGAGAAAAACAAACAGAAGTTTAATAACCTGTGTACCTCCTGCATACGTGGGAGATACCCAGGAAAACTGAGTAACTCCCCCAAATGGCCCAAACCACCATCTTAAATAACATCTCCAGGTAAAGACAAAAGAAGATGGTGGGGGTTGGGAGAACCAGTTATTAGGAGATGCTATCAAGAAAAGCAAGGTAAACAAGGGTATGGTTGTTATGCAGATTTAAGTCTGTGCCTTCTTCACTGGTAAAAGTTTCTAGAGATTTGGTTATCCTTCTCTTCCTGGTACAGAGAGGGAAACATCCTTACAAATACGGATTTCCCTTTTAAATGTGGGTGTTACAAAGGTAAGTTTTAATCAGTTTTTAGAGCTTCTCTGTTGTTTGTAGTTTCTTAAAAATAATCAGCTCAAATAATGAATATGCTATTGAGGCATATATGGAAGTGGCATATTCTGCTCCCTTTCATAAATCAAGTTTTCTAAGGGAGCTGAGATATAAGTGGTAAATACACATCTCTGAAGCTATCCAATCATTTTACTTATTAAATTTATTAAGTAACAGGTTTATTTGTTCCAATTGGTGGTCAGAATAACACACTAAATTTATGTATTGAGGACCTAACCAGTTGCCCAGACCCAAAGAAATTAGAATGGTAAAATAGCGTGGCTTCAAAGTAATGTATCTGGGTTATTTGGTCTCTGATATTTACATAAGGTTGGGAAGGTTTGTTAACATCTGAGCCTTAATAAGATCATCAGTAAAATAGTGATAATAATACCTGTCTCATACGCTTATTGAAAAATTAAATGAATATGTGAAATTTCTCATACCTGTGGGGTAATTGCAAACATTTGTTCAAATTTGCTCAAATTTGCCATAGAGAATACAAAGATATTTAGACCACAATAGTAATTTAAGTTTTAACTAGAAAGTGAAATAATATAAAGAATCAGTCAAACCAGACTCACATAAATCAGGAATCTTATACAATGTAGAGCTTTATTAATAATTTCAAGGACAAAGGTAATCATAATGCAGTTATGAAAAAAAAACAGAAAAATCTCTAGAAGCATAGTTTCCCAGGTACCTGTTTGTTCTTTCAGAGGCACAGTAACCCAGATTAACATGAGATTCTTAAGCAATATGTATGGTTTGCATCACTTATTCAGAAGAGGGCTGTCTCAGACATGAAACATTTCTATTATACTCAGTTAAATAGCTTACATGACATTTTCCCGGAAGACATGTTTTCTTTCATAGTTGTGAAAGAAAAGTTGGTAAGTTAGAATTTATTAAAATTAAAAACTTCTGAGAAAGACACTGTTAAGAGAATGAAAAGACAAGCCACAGACTGGGAGAAAATATTTTCGAAACATATATGTGATACAAGACTAGTATCCAAAATATACAAAGAAGTCTTAAAACTCAACGATGAGAAACCAACCCAGTTAATATGGGCCAAAGATCTGAATAGACATATCACAAAAGATGAAGTGTCAAATATGCATATGAAAAGATGTTCAACATCATTTGTCCTTAAGAAATTGCAAATTTAAGCAATAAGGAGATACCACTATATATCTATTAGAATATCTAAAACCGAAACACTGAAAACACCAATGCTGATGAGGATGTGGAGCAACAGGAACTCTCGTTTGTTGTTGGTGGGAATGCAGAATGATGCATCCACTTTGAAAGACATTTTGACAGTTTCTTACAAAGCTAAACAAACTGTTATCATATGGGTTAGCATTTGTGCTCTTAGGTATTCATCTACTTGAGTTGACAACTTATTTCCAGAAAAAAATGTGCATGTGAATGTTTATAGCAGCTTTTTATATAATTGCCAAAAACTGGACACAACCAAGATGTCCTTCAATAGGTGAATTAATGTATAAACTATGGGATATGCATAGAATGGAATATTATTCAACAATAAAAAGAAATGAGCTATCAAGCCAAAATGATATGTAGGAACATTAAGTACATATTTCTACATGAAAGAAGCCAATCTGAAAAGGCTACATATTATATGATTCCAATTAAATGACATTCTAGAAAAAGCAAAACTGTGGAGACAGTAAAAAGATTTGTGGTTTTCAGGGTTCAGGGGAGAGTTGAATAGGTGAAGTATAGGGGATTTTTATGGTGGCAAAACTACCCTTATGATACTGTAATGTATCATACATGACAGTATGCATTTTGAAAAATGCAGACCTTTACTGTACAAATAATATACCTTAATGGATACAAATATAAAAAAATCATTTAGGAGCTTGGGGCATCACAGACAAGAATGCAGGATGAGTCAAGAATATCTATCTATATTACAAATGTATGAAAAAAATCTCCCTGAAGAGGGTGGGGGTGGAGGGGAGGGAATGCTGACCTAAGTAACTAGAAAGGAGTGGATTCTGCAATACTGAAGACAAAGGAACTGTGCATGCTCATTTTATTTTGGTTGATAAAGTTGTTTCCCTTGGGGAGAGGGGGTAACAATTCTGATACTTCTATGCATCTATACTGGAATTGAGCAATTAAGTAAATGGACGGCAGATGGTGGGAGCCTGGTTTCTTATTATTTGAGTGGGAATTTGCGGATAAGTAAAAGAAGGAGGGTAAAAAAAAATCCATGTGGCAATGACTTAGAGCTGGAGATATTGGTAAGATCTCATGTTTAACATATATATATATATATATATATATATATATATATATATATATATATAGTCCCATATGGAAATATTTATAAATATGTGTATGTACATGAGTTAGTATACATATTTATTTCTTTTTTCTGTCTGCTGAGAGAACTTAAAAGAAGTGACACCATAGTAGCAACGAACACACTCAAGATCCAGATCTTGGTTTCTAATACCATGTACTAGTGAAAAGAACAAGCACTCCCCGGAGAAATGACTGATTCTAGGCAATATATGAGATGAGCCTGAAGCATCTTACAGCGACAGAAAATATACAAGTGCTCAAAGAAAATCACATTAATTATGTCAAAGGGGCACAGAACCCAACTGAAAGAGCTCCCAATGACCAAAGCTGGAACAATTTGAGCAACGAAATACATGAAGTAATATTAGATTATAACCCAAAGTACAAAATGAATATCCATAAATCCATGCTGATATAAATAAAACTCAACTAAATTGATAAATGGGAGAAGAGACAAATCTGTGCAGAAGGATTCTAAATAGATTCTCTGCCCTCAAACAGAGAGAGCATAAGTCCCCACTCTTTAAATGGGGGCTGTGCACAGCAACTTCCTTCCAAAGAATACAGAATGGAAAGGGGGGGGGAGCTAGAATAATTTGTAGTGCCCAAATCCGACAAACACTGCTTCAGCCATACAATCAAGGTCAATGTCAACAGTTATAAAACATGTTCATAGGATGTACCTTTCATATGACAAAATGAATGAATGAAAATGTATACAGTATTTCAGTCCCTGATAGTGCTGGAGAGCCAGCAAATTTGCCTTCATTTGTGTACCATAGAATTTTTTTTTTTTGACATAAGAACCCCCCCCCCACTGCTTTGTATTAAGTCACTTTTCATTGTTTCCTTTTAGTTGCATCTTCACACCAAAGTAAGAAAAAGTCCAACATCTTTCTGTTCTTTTATAAGCATGGCTGCGTAAAGAATAAACTGCAAATGGGCATTTTTGAAGAGTTTTTAGAAGCACAAATCTAATAACTGTTTTCATCTGCCATAAAGAAAGTATTCCTTACCCTCCTTTTTTGTTTTGTTTTTTACTAAAATTCATCTTTGCTGATTAAGAGGGTCATTTCCCCCTCATCACTAGAAAGAAGGTTCTATGAGGAGAAGGTTCTATGTCCTTTTTTGCTAGTGAAGTACTTCCATCATCTAGAGAAGCACCTATCAAAGAGAAGATGGTCAATAAATATTTGATAAACCAGTGATCACTGCACTGTCTGCATTTGCCTTTTAAATACTTCCCTTTACCTGGGGAGATGCTAATTGAGGTTGTGGAAGTACCTGGGATTGTTATGTTAAAACACAATCTTGGCATACGTCTATACCTTGGGTTAAGTAAGGAAGAAATAGTGACAAAACAGACATAGTATCAAAGAGATGCAGGATTCCCCCCCCTTAATTTTTCCCTTCCTGCTATCTTCTTCTTCTTCTTCTTCTTTTTAACATATGATGTATTATTTGTTTCAGAGGTACAGGTCTGTGATTCAACAGTCTTACACAATTCATAGCGCTCACGGCGGGGGTGGGGGGGGAAGAGAATTGGAGGGGGAGACGAACCATGAAAGACTATGGACTCTGAGAAACAAACTGAGGGTTCTAGAGGGGAGGGGGTGGGGGGATGGGTTAGCCTGGTGATGGGTATTAAAGAGGGCACATACTGTATGGAGCACTGGGTGTTATACGCAAACAATGAATCATGGAACACTACATCAAAAACTAATGATGTAATGTATGGTGATTAACATAACATAATAAAAAAATGTAAAAAAACAAAACAAACAAAAAGAAAACAAACAAAAAAAACAAAGAGATGCAGAACTCATGATGAGTGTCATGACATCCAAGGGAGACCAGCATTTCCAAAATGAGGTTCTCAATAATGAATATTTCAGAGTAATGAAGACCAAGCATTAGATTTGTTGATTTGCAAGATAATGACTTATTTTGAAAGAGCCCTTCAATGATGGAAATAAATCAAATAGATCTCAATATGTTAATAAGTAAGAACAATTGGAAATTGAGGCATTAGTAAAGAAGTTTCTTATTAACTTCATGGCTGTGTATGAATGTAATGTCACATTATGCTTCAAGTATTTCTTAGCACACAATAAATGTTGCTATTTATGTAATAATTACTACTTCAAAATGTCTCGCTCATAGTTTAAGCTCAAAAGTGAGAAAATGTATATTGTATGTTGTTCAAATAGTCTTTGTGATCCTTCACAGCCTTAAGCATAATGCTGAATGCACAACAAACTTTTAATAAATACCATTTCACTTGTCATATTAATAGTTCTGTATTCTGTTTTCCCTTTTCTTGAAATCCATGATAGTCTTCAATTGTAAAATAATGGATAAATTATATTTAATATGTAAAAAAAAACAAGTTGATACCTCTAGCTAGTAAAGAATTAGACAAAAATGTTACTATAGCTTGGGAATAGTATACAATAATACAAAATTCACTTGTGAATCCTTGAATAATTTATAGAGTGCCTTAACTTTCATTGTTTCAGTGAATTTTATAGCAACCCTATGAGGAAGCAGGGTATGATGTTACCGTTATTTTGAGAAAAGGTAATAAAGTTTATGATTAGGTCAGGGTTTACATAACTGCTGTTGCCACTTACCATTTCTGATATTTGTCAATTCACTTAACATTTCTAGCTTCAGTTTCTTCTCCTGTAAAATAGTCTTCTCTATAAACTTATTGAAACAATTCAATCAGATAATCAAGTGCATTTGATTGCTGTGCCACATACAAGCAGATATAGAAATAAACCAATTTCTGATTGGTTTAAAGGGAATATAAAAGCAAATAGAATATATACTTGGTAAATATAATAGCTTAAATTAAACTCAGTCCTTTGGGTTCTCAAAAGCTTTTTCTTATACCTTTAGTCACACTGATATGTGGAGTGCTAGCATTTAGTATATTCTTTTTATATATTGCACTTGATTTTTTAGGTCCCAAAATTTATTCAAGAGTATTTTAATAATCATTCTGCTGAAAATCTAATACGAAGTTTGTCTCTCTAAAGGTAGATTTCCACTCTCTTAATAATAGCATAGAGAAATTACTCAGAAGTTCCTTTTATTCCACAATATTTCAGAAATTGAGAGCAGATAATGAGAATGTATTTGCAGTCTTAATGTTGTAATTCCCAGTGGAGATCTTCACATTTTTAATTATTTAACGATGTCATTTAAATATTATCTGTCCTCCATGAATATTTCATGTTCATCAAAAATTCCCTGAAAAAGTAAAAATAACCTGTACATTTGTTAAAGAAGACAGTATCAGTAATAGCATCCAAATGGTATTTCAGTGCCTTTGGCTTGGGGAATAGTTTTTAATCCAATGGTTCCAATCAGTCATCTAAATTTTTAAGAGTACACAGACTAAGGGCATGTTAACAAAAGGAGTCTTGGAAATAGGGTTTGAATAATAAAGTAGAACTAGAAATAAGCTCTGTCTCAAGATCAGGTGTTCTTCAGGAACATGTAGAAAGTCTCTAAAAGTCAAAGCTGAGCCACCTCCATTGATTTGATCATTTTGAATGCATGTGTTATTGACTGAATTGTGTTCACCCAAAATCTATATGTTGAAACCCTAACCCTGCCACGTAATTGTATTTGAAGGTAGGGAATTTAAAGAGGTACTTAAGTTTAAATGAGGTTGTAGCCTTAATCCAATATGACTGGTGTCCTTGTAAGAAAAAGAAGAGTCAGTACGGATGTGTGCACTCAGAGAAAAGGCCATGTGAGGACACAGCAAGAAGGTGGCTATCTGAAATCCAGGGAGGGAAGCCTCAGAAGAGGCTGGTGTCTTGATCTTGAACTTTTTAGCCTTCAGAATTGTGAGAAAGTAAATTTCCATTGTTTAAGCCACTCAGTCTGTGGGATTTTGTTATGGGAGCCCCAGCAGACTAATACAACATATTTCCTTTAGAAGGTACCATGGCCTGTGGAATATTAAGAGCAGAGATGTGAAGTTAAATAATTATAGGAAGCATGGTTAATTAATATGAGTTACCATATATAGAACATCTACTTTGTTTTTAGTGATTAAGACAGATACCTTTTATTTCTAAAGAAAACCTGTAATGTTGGCATAATTATTTTCAGTATACAGGTTGAGAAAACTGAGGGTTGGAAGAATTTTTTTTTAAAGATTTTATTTATTTATTTGAGAGCGAGATCGAGAAAGTGAGAGAGAGCACAAGTGGTGGGGAGGGTGAGGGTGAGGGAGAAGCAGGCTCCCCACTGAGCAGGGACCCCGATCCTGGGCTTGATCCCGGGACTCTGGGATCATGACCTGAGCTGAAGGCAGACACTCAACTGACTGAGCCACCCAGGTGCCCCAAGGATTGGAAGAATTAAGTAACTTCTTCAAATCAAAGAGATGAAAAGTAATTGATAGAAGATTAGAACCTAGATTATTTTTTCAATTTAAAAAGTGATGACCTTGTCATTATGCCTAATGCACCCATCTCTGCATCTTTCTGTGAGTCTGGCTTTCACTTTATATTCTTGTACTTTTCTCAGCCTCTCTCTCTCTCTCTCATGCACACACACACACACCAGACACACACACACACGTGTGCATGCATGCACACACATTCTCTCTTTTGTCTCTTCAATTCTGCTGTAGTTCTGGCCCATACACTGACGACGCTTAGGAAATAGTGTCCTACACTAAATATGTCCTTCAGGTTACAGAGTATGAGAAACCAAGAGGTGGAGAATAAAGTCAGGAAGGACTTTGTTGTGGTTTTTCTGATTATTTACTGAGGACAACTTGCCATCAGTTCAACCTTCAACCTCTTTCACTTGCTTCTAACCATTTTGTTTTCAATTACTATTTTACCTTGGCAACAAAGTCAGAAACTTTAAATGCATTAGTCTCATTGTTAATTTAATTAAAATACAGCTTCTAATTACATCCTCTCTGAGGAACTAAGAAGCAAGTTGGAAACCATTGAAAAGTGGACTATTGAAGAGCTTTTGAAGGTTATCAGAAAAGTTAAGAGATTGGGAAACTGCTTTATGAACAGAATTAGTAGTAGGCCTGTTGGTCTTCTCTCTTCCTAATCTATTCTCTCCTCCATCGACTTTTACTCCCTTTCTTCTGCCCTTCTCCCCCCTCACCTTCTCTCCCACAGTGGTATTCTTTCTTTGGAAACCTGTTTAGTTTTTTTCTGAAGAGCCTGTCAGTAATGAATGAAATTGAGCAATTGCATGTGTACAATATTGGGAATTTTTCTAGTTTTTTGTTGTTTTAAACTAGGGAATTTTGATGTGAATGATTCAAAATGTTTCCACTCATTAATACAGTGCTTAAATGTATTATCTCTCTTACTATTGATAACAACCCAAAAGAATGTCACATGGATTATTCCCATTTGTCAGATGTAGAAATTGTGTTATAAAGATGTTTAGTTACTCGTCAGAGACACATACCCTATAAGGGGGGAACTTAGTAGCTAAGTCTATAGATTGTACTTGTATAGATTATACAACATATTGAGTGTTCTATATATTATGCAAGTTATAATGCCTATTTTAGAAATAAGAAAGTTACAACCTCATCAGATGCCTGGGTGGCTCAGTTGGTTAAGCATCCAACTCTTGATTTCAGCTCAGGTCATGATCTCAGGGTTGTGAGATTGAGCCCCATGTTGGGCTCCATACTGAGTGTGGAACCTGCTTAAGATTCCTTCCCTTCTTCTTCCTCTGCCATTCCCCCTTCTCTCTCTCTCTCTCAAAAATAAAAGTTACAACTTCCTTCTTAAATTTACAATAATAAATATATTTTTACATGTTAAGCTATTCAAAATGGAATTTATCTTTTGCTTCTTAAATATTTTTTATTTAATTTTGAGAGAGAGAGAGAGAGGATGAGCAGGTGGAGGGGCAGTGGGAGAAGCAGACTCCCTGCTGGGCAGGAAGCCTGATGCAGGACTCCCAGGACCCTGAGATCATGACCTGAGCTGAAGGCAGATGCTTAACTGACTGAGCCACCCAGGTGCCCCATCTTTTGCTTCTTACATCTTCTTTTTTTTTTTTTTTTTTTTTTATATATTTTTTTTTTTTTTTTTTTAGATATAAACATATAGAGGAAGAGAAAGCAGGGGGAGTGGGAGAAGGAGAAGCAGGCTTCCCGCTGAGCAGAGAGCCTGACGTGGGGCTCGATCCCAGGACCCTGGGACCATGACCCGAGCCGAAGGCAGACGCTTAACGACTGAGCCACCCAGGCGCCCCATGCTTCTTACATCTTCTTAAAAACTTTTAAATCCGAACTTTTTATATATGTGTAAATGAATTTCTTACTAAATCCAGATACGTGAGAAGCTATATGCATATTGGACCATCAGATCTAAAACAGAGAATATGGTAAATTTACTATTAGTGCTTGATTCATATTGTATAGTCAGGTGTGCAAGTACATATGTATCTCCTTTTTCGACAGTTGGGGTAGGAAGAGATTATAGCTAACAATTAAGTCCATAGGCTTTGGAATAAAGATGTCTGAGTTAATCCAGTAGTAAACATTTCTCCTTAAATAGTCTACTTATCCATATAGGTCTCAAGTTCTTAATTTGAAAATGGGGAGAATAATAGTACATGCCATACTGAGCTCTATGAAATTAAATGATAAGATACATGTAAAACATTTAATACTTGTCACATAATAATTACTCATTAATAGTTAGCTATTTTTCTTCCCATAGCAGTTTGTTTCTGGATTATTTATTCTGTGAGAAGGATGGATAACAAGATAAGTTCTTGTGGCAATAAGAAATTGTCATATTTGTGGTTTATATATTCTTCAGATGCACTGAAAATAATAATGTTAGTGATATCTTCCGATTGTCAGCAACTAGTTGCCAGAAATTAGCAGTTCTAAGCAAAAGACATTTCAGATCTTGGATGTCAAAAGTTGGAAGATAATCAGAGTTCTGGTTTTTGGTTCTTGAGTTAGAAAGAAAACTATGAAGTGACACATGCAACACTTTTAGGTGGCTTCTGCTAGGGTAAGGTTATATTCCGATTGAGGATCCATAATACACAGTCTATCCAAGCCTTTTACCCAAATGTCTCCTGAACTGCCACCCCCGGTCTAACTACACACACATATATCCAGAGTATATGAACCTGGCAGTGTAAAGGTATATTACCTCTATCTAGCTAGATAACATTTACATTTCCTGATTATGGAAGTTTAACTCACTAGAATATATGTAATATACAGAAAAAAAAATATTTAAAAATCATCAATAAACCCACCCCATATTTTCCATTATGGAATAAAGAGCACCCAAAAGAGAACAAAGTCTATTTATTCAGAACTTGCTATAGCAAAGGAGATAACCATTATCACTTGTGTTTAGTAGAGACCTACAGGCAGACAGGAGAGTGGGAAGGCTTAATAGTTAAAAATGGGGAAGGCTTCAGGTATGCTGTGAATGGAGCCTTACAGTATGGAAAAATTGTAGGTGGGCTAACTAGAAGTGGGGCATCCTATGGGATTAGTAAGAGGTAATCAAATATTGGCTTTGGGGGGCTGATTGTTATAGAGGTTATTGTTTGGTTTTCTGGGTTTTTGCTAGAGATCATGGTCTTTCCTTACAAGTTTGACTTGTAGATAGTAGTCTGTAATTTTATTTTATTATGTTCTAGTTTTTGATGTAGTGTTCCATGAATCATAGTTTGTGTTCTGTTTTTATGTATGGTTTGGCTATTGTCCATTTATATATTCAATCTCTCACTATATTTAATACAGTGTGTTTTATTCCAGATCTCCCCATCCCACTACCAAGACATCTATTTTATTGTAGAGTGATTAATTTAATTTTTACAGGTAGAAAAATGTGTACTAACCACTAAGCATCCCATTCCCCAAAGAATAATGTCAGTGGTCGTATTTATTGCATATACAGAGCACCTATTATGCGGCAGTCTTTGATGGATCTAGTAACTTAATAATGACAAGGTTGCACACTTCAGAGAACCTAGAATTTTGCAGGTATAGACATGATATGGGTCTAGATGTCCTGTTTGCATCAACATTTTCCATGAATGACATCATGCGCTTATGGGTGAAGTAATCATATGTTAATTCATTTGTCTTTGACCCATAAAATTATAGAGGGTCATTATGCAAATGGAGAAATACCAAGTATAAAATGTGTAATGCTCAAAGTTAAACAAGTGTTTTAAAAAATGAAAATAATTCTGTATTTTAAAGTAATTAGCTGTCTGAAAAGTCTTTAATTAGTATGTCATTTGAATTTAGAATTAATATTGTAGATATTAAATTACTGCTTATTTCAGATAATTTTCGTGGCTAAATCAAATGCAATTGAATGCAGTTGGATGTTCTCAATGCTCTATGTTGTTTTTATTAATGAAAATTAATTTAAACTTGGATTGCATAATTTGCCTGTGTATACAAAGTTAAATTTATAATTGCTATTAAATACCAACTCAAGAAACATCATGAATGCAAAATTTTAAATGATTTTCATTTACATAGTCCCAATAAAATTCTCACTTAAGTTAAATATGTACACATATTTCTAGCATTTATGATCTTTATATGCGAAGATCATTCAGATTTATTTTGAGTGATTGATGACAATCAGTTTCCTGAAACTTGATTATTCTAGCATAAAACTATCTGAACTGAGAAGTCAGTGGATCCTGAATTGACTTGTTTTGTGATTTCTGTAATGTTAAAGTGAATTTTTCTCCCATGAGACACTATGTTAAAACTAAATTGTGTCTATGTGTGGGTGCATACTCACACAAATGGTTGTATATATTTAGTTTATATTTTATGCTGGTGTGATCTTTTATCACCCATAGAAGATATGGTTTTGGGATATATTAACAAAGGCTGTTTCTCAACTTTGGAATCAGGCCATTCTGGAAACCAAGACTTTGACTGTAAGTTTTGCTAGGTTTTCTATCCTTAACAAACTAAAAGGATTTTTTTTTTTTTTAATTTTGACCCTCTTGAAAGATGTAAAAATTTATTGAGAAGTATCTAAATATATAGAATAAAAACTCAATCCATTAGTTTAGTTATGACTATACTGTTCTTTTCTCAACAAACTAATACTAATATTTAGATAGAAGCAGTCTGTGTTTTTCCTGTTATTGCCAAAATCTTTTTATTAGGGTAATGTGTGAACCTCTTAGCCTGGAATGGCTTATGATTATGAGTTTGACCTTGTCTTAATTTCTCATTCTTTTCTGAACTCTGTCCTGGTTCTCAGACATGTTTTGATCCCTCTTTTGGCACTCCTTTCCCAGTCCCAAATAGTCACTTGCTTATATCGGTGTTAAAATGTTAATTTCACATTATTACTTGTGTCCACCTATAATCTTTCAGAGTTGAGACATTCTGGTACCGAACTCATTACCTACATTGTTATTAGTTAGTTTACTGTTTCTATCCTTATTTGTTATTACACTGATTCACATAACTGTTAAAAATTCCTCCAGTTGTTAATATTTGCTTTCTATAGCTTTTGCTACAGCTTAGGGATTCTTTGTTTCTCTGAGCTGCTGCAGTAAATGGCCATCACATTGTAGCCACTTGCTTTCTAAAAACAAACAAAATCTGATCGGAATGGTAGTAAAATTTTTATTACCAATTTTTTATTACCTTTATAAGTTGTGGATTATTTTTTGTGTCATCAGATTGTTTTCAACCCCAGGGTTGACATCTGGAGTTTACTTTTCTTGGAATTACCTTACTAAGCTTTGTGGTATAACTATTTCATACATATATTTATGCATATTCTTAAACTCATAAATATTAAATGGCCATTTTCTACTGAAATACAACTTGTGGAATGATCTGATTTTATGAAGAGTTAAGTTAGGAGTAAAGGGGCTAATATTTGTTGAGTGTTTATGGTTCTTCAGATACTGCATTAACCTACATATTTCCATATTTTTCTTAGAATAAATCTATAAGGTTACTGTCATCAGATCCATTTTGCAAATGAGGAAACTGAGGCTCAGAGAGGTTAAAATTGATTAAGATTACCGAGCTATACATTATAGTGCTTAAATTAATATCTCAAACTGTCCTCAAAGCTTATGATTTTTCCAAAATATTACATTATGTGTAAAGTCAAGATTTCCAGTCTTCTCATGCCACAAATACCTTGAAAAGAAGAGACATGGGTGTTTAGGAAGACCAGATCCCAGAAATATCAAGTCATAGGCTTAGAAAGGATTTTTTTAGATCATTCTGTTCACTTTAAGTAGGATCACACTAATTCACCTGAACTGGCTGAGGTTGAATCCTATTTATAAACATCTCTTTGAAAGAGGATTTGATGGCATCCTCTTGGCAACATATTACATTATTGGAAAATCCTCATTTTATCAATCTGCAATTAATCTGTCAACAGGATTTTGTTAAGTGCTTGCTGAATGCCAGGCTCCATAATATGCAACATCTGTGAGATGCAATGTCTTCCTACAGAGATAATTTAGTGCAGTTGGGGTGAGAAGGCATATAAATGATGTGAGAACTGGCTATTCAGTATAAACGTTGAGTCTCAAATAAGCGATAAAGGATTTCAGAAGATGAGGAAGTACCTATGGATTATATGGGTCCCACAGGATTTTGGAAATGATAGTTTAAAATGGAATTTGAAAAAGAGAGATGAATCCCTTGCTTCAAATTCAGAAGTAATTCCTTTGGATATGAGACACAGCTAGCCGCAGCACTACCTTAGTTGCTTATATAGTAATCACTGGGTGCTGGGATGTATTTTCCAAGAATGTGGGCTCTGGCACCTGGGTTCAAATCCAGGCTTCGCTATTACTTTACCAGAAATGTGGGCAAATTATGGAAGTCCTCTGTACTTCAGTTTCCTCTTCTGTAAAATAAGGTCTTTTTTTTTTTTAAAGATTTTATTTATTTATTTGACAGAGAGAGACACGGTGAGAGAGGGAATGTAAGCAGGGGGAGCGGGAGAGGGAGAAGCAGGCTTCCTGCCGAGCAGGGAGCCCGATGTGGGGCTCGATCCCAGGACCCCGGGATCATGACCTGAGCCGAAGGCAGACGCTTAACGACTGAGCCACCCAGGCGCCCAAATAGGGTCTTTATAGTACTTTTCTCATATGGCTATTTTGACAATTAAGTGAGTTATTACATTCAAATTGTTTACAACAGTTTCAGGCACATGGTAAGATCTCAATATAATGTTATTGCTGCTGCTGCTGCTGATGTTGCTAATCAGAATGACAAAGAGGGAGGAAGAGAGGGGAGGAGGAGGAGGAGAGAAGAAGGAGAAAAGAAAGAGGAGGAAGAAGGCAGAGGAGGAGGAAGCAGAAGCACACGTTGATGATCGTTCTAGCACCCATTAGAATGATGTACAGCTGGGCACTGCCGCCCCCACTTCGTGAGCAGTGGGATCTATAAATACTACCCAAGCTCTCTATCCCTACACCTCTTACCTGGGTGAAAGCAGAGAGAAGTTTGCTATACCAACCCCTAACACACAACAGTGTAACTGCAGTCTCTTGACCAACTTTACTGTGTGCCATGTTAGTCGACTATCCATGGGTCTCTGCTGCCTCTATTTCACAATCTGGAAGCTAGTTCTGAGTCTGAACCCCCTTACTTGATTCATGCTAGCTTCTTTTCCAGAAACTCAGACCCTGGTTGTAGTCACCCTTACACTAATCATTATCATTTGAAAATTTTGATTCTTATTCAATACCAAGAATTGATGCTTAAAGCCCTAATGTGGTGCCCTACAGAACATCCTGTTTCCACTTAAACCAAGCTCTTTTGAACAGTTCCCCAGATGGAATGTGGTTTTATGCCATATATATCCTGCAGATTATAATATGTGACTTCGACTTTATCATGCACTTACACCTCCCGGATGGGGTCAACACCATGATCTCAGTTGATCTTCTTCTGTCATTACCAGTAATCCCCACTTAGTCCCTTGAGCACAGGATCAGGACTATTAGCAAAATGTATGGCTTATAATAGCATTGATACTTAACCCTGATGGGGTGCTGGGTGGCTGAGTTGGTTAAGCATCCAACTCTTGATTTTGGCTCAGGTCATGATTTCACAGTCCTGAGATTGAGCCCGGCATTGGGCTCCATGCTGGGTGTGGAGCCTGCTTAAGATTCTCTCTGTCCCTCTCCTTTTGCCTCTCCCCCTCCCCACTGCATGAGGGTGCACTCTCTCTCTCTCAAAAAAAAGAATTGATACTTAACCTGATATATATTGTAATAATATATATTATATATAAATATATAATTTGCACATATATAATGTGTGTGTATGTGTCTATATATATATATATATATATATAATTTGACACATCTGAAAGATTGAGCTCTCATATAGCTTACCCCTAAGATGACTGTGAACATTATAAAGTCATTATTACTTCTCACATTTTTTTGTGCCTGATGGGTCTCTTCTCTGCATTGTTTTAGTACCCTGGGAGAAATCTGAATATAGCTAAGAAGTTAAATAATAGATCTGAAAGTTAAAGCAGTGCCCTGTCTTATGATTGTCTGTTAATAGGATGCTTACTTCTCTTTCTCAACAAAGCTGTTGATACCCTTTGCCTTAGGGTTAGTTCTTAAGAAGCAGATCCTGAGATGAAGACTTGTGGACACTTGATTTATTAAAGATGTGTACCTAAGAAAAGACTTTAAGATAGTGTAGGAAATAGGGCAGGAAGGAAGAAGATCTCAAGTCTTGGACTCAGGTGGATCCTGAAGGGAACTCTGGAATGTAAATTACATTTAATAATTTGTCCCAATTCCAAGAGAGGGAGCTGAGCTTTCATAAGCCTGTGCCCATCAGTCATGAGCTGAGTCATCCAAGGGAGACATAATCTCCAAGCCACTTTTGGCAAATGGCTCAGTAGTGCAAGGGCAGACCTCTGTTGCAAAGCATCACAGGGGCATGCCAGTAGGCTCAAAGCATGCGTGAGCCAGGGAAAGGAAGTCTGTGGACAGTAAAGGCAACTGAGGGAATCCCTGTAGGCTTGCATGAGTTTCTCTGCTGTGTGTACATAAAATCAGGGAGCCAGTCACACTGGCTGCACTAATGCAACAGTAAATGAAAGTTTAGGCATAGGAAAGATTCTAAACTCTGGGCTCTCTCATTACTATGTGGTATTGCCATCTATTGGTTTAGGAGACTGCCATTGATAAACACAACATCAGGACAGAAGAACGTTCTTTTGTCCCAGTAGGTAAAAAGGTACTCAGGCTCAACAATCTTCCTGCAAAAACAACTCTTTAAATCAGTTCCAGATTGTAATTCACCTTCTTTATGTAATTTTCACAGGCCTCATTCTTTGAAATAAATGAACAATTTACATCTGCTTGCCTATGTGAACACTGACTGGTCTTAGGGGGAATTGGATAAAGACAGGAAAAATGCACTTAGAAGAATGGCTCTTTCCGTTCTCCATCTATGGTTCTCATAATCTCTTCATTGAGCAAATATTCATTGCCATATATTCATGCCAGGACCAGTGCAGGAAATGCAGTGGCAAATAAGACATAGTATTTGACTTAAAGGAGCTTAGTGGAGGAAACAGGCATTTCAATAAATAGTTAACAACAGGGTTTGCTCATCTACAGTATGGGAATATTAGTTGCCCATTCTGTTACTCTATTAATTATCTATTTCTGCGTTAAGAATTAGGACATAGAACAGCAGGTGTGCTTGTTTTCACTCCATTGTTTCTAGGACCTCGGTGGAAGACTTAAAGCTTAAGAGGCCAGTATTATCTGAAAGCCCATTTGTACACATGCCTGACGGCGGATGCTGATTGCTTGTTATGGACTTAGTTGGGGTTGTTGACTGGAATATTCACATGACCTGGGCTTTCTCACAGCATGGTAGCTGGGTTCCAAGAAAGAGCATCCTAAGTGAAAATAATCTTCCTCATAGTGCTGTTGTGAAAATTTAATTAATTAATCAATATAAAATGCTAAGTTCATTATTTGGCACATAGTGCTTAATGAGAGTTAGCTATTATTAATAATAATATTATTATTAACAGTAAATATGCATATAAATAATGTTAGTAGTAATATTTTATGTAGATCCAGGGTAATTTAATTCCAGTGCATCAAGTGGTGGTGGGGGGGAGTTATCCCCTTTTTGGTTACTATACCAACAAATCAGTTGTTTATTTGGAAGTTGTGTTTCTGTTCTTTGCTAGTAGTCCTTGGGCTTCAGTGAGAGATTTTAGCTGACGTTGAAAGAGCTGAGCAGTGCAATCCAAAAGGATTATGATAACTTTTGACTTCCAGTGAAAGAGTGCTGTCAGGAAGGATGATCAAGAGTGCAGTCACAGAGACATAAGATAATTTGGGAATTCTTGGAACTCTGTCTCCAAGTCTCAGTGTGATGACTGGGTCACAGTCTTCACTTGTTAGCAATTTCACTTTCATTTGTGATGATCATTCCATTGAGCTTTGAAATGAAATTTGTTCCAGTATATAAGGCCATATAAACAATAATTTTCTTCAGTTGGAGGTTATGGGCATAGTAGTAAAGGAAAGAGTAGAGACAGGGAAGGGAAATTAGAAAGGATACTGTTTGACATATAACATAGGGCTGTTTTCATCTAATAAACATCAGGTACATATTACATCAACCTGAATGACTGATCCCTTTCCAGAGAGTTCCACAGTGGCTGCCTGTGTCTCCATTATTACCTGCCAAGGAAGGCAGTATAACCTGGACTGATGCTGACTGAGTAAATATTTTTCCTATTTTTCTGCAAAAATCTGAAGCCATCAGGATTGTCTTCTTGATCTTTGTTCAACGTGTTATGCTACTATTCATCTCAGTGGTTGTCTTCTTTCAGCCCACAGATTAGCCCACACTCCCTTAAAATGCCATTCCCTTCATCCTCCACCATTTCTCACCACTCCTCTTGTCCCTGATACTCAAACCACATCTGGCTTCTTACAGCCTCTGAATAAGGCATAATTTAACACTTGTGAATTTTATACATGTTCCTTTTTTATTGGAAAGTTTCCCCTCCTTATTTTTCACTTTTCAAAATGAACGCAACCCTTGTATTTTGAAAATCTCTTTCTTTCCTTGTCTTTCTCCAGAATTTATCACTCCCTTCTTCATGCTCCCATAACTTTGAGTCCATATCGTTTTTGTAGGGCATGTGCCATTTTATTGCTGCTTGCTATATATAGAAAGTGTCTCTCCTCCTCCTTAAATTGTGACTTCCTCTGGAGCAGGAACTATTTTATACACGTTTATCTCTAGCGTCTGTGACCTGGCCTTGTGCCCACTGGATAAAATGCCTAGTGAGTGAATTACTTGAATTTAGAAACAACTGTATCCTGGTCTGGTCCCCCATTATGCAGGCTTTCTTCTAGTCTGTGCTCATGTGTTTGTTTTTCATGTATCTACTACTGTATAACAGAGCACCCCAAAACTCAGTGGCTTAAAACAATGATTGTTATTTCTTTATTTCTCATGATTCTCAGGATAGACTGAGCTCACTCAGATGTTCTTAATCAGTTTTTTTTTGTTTTTTGTTTTAATTTTTTTTTATTATGTTACATTAATCACCATACATTACATCATTAGTTTTTGATGTAGTGTTCCATGATTCATTGTTTGCGTATAACACCCGGTGCTCCATTCAGTATGTGCCCTCTTTAGTACCCATCACCAGGCTAACCCATCCCCCAACCCCCCTCCCCTCTAGAACCTTCAGTTTGTTTCTCAGAGTCCATAGTCTCTCATGGTTCGTCTCCCCTTCCGATTTCCCCCCCTTCATTTTTCCCTTCCTGCTACCTTAATCAGTTTTATGCAGTTACTATTTGAGATGATGGCTCAGTCTGGAATCACCATGAAAACTTCACTCACATACTTAGCAGTTAGTTGTTGCTGGCTGTCAGCTGAGACTTCAGGACTCTTGCTGGAACACCTATAGAGAATTGTTTTTATAGGTAACGTAGGGAGTTAGTAAAAACTAGATGAAAATTACCTACTCATTCTTAAATCATGCTTACATTTCCTGTGAGGGTTGCTTCTTCTACATTGAATATGCATTCCCATTTGTCTTCTACCTTTCTAAATGTAAATCCATCCATCTTCCAATTTTAGCTTTCCTGGTCAATCCAGCCATTAAGTTACATTTACTGTCTCTAATCATTCATGACTCTTTAATCTACTCTTCTTTTCTACCCAAAATCTTATTTATGAGATAAAGCACTTGATAAAATCCAACACATTTTCATGATGAAATCAGTCAAAAAACTGGGGACCTTCTTCAACCTGATAAACAGCACTTATGAAAAACCCAAAGGTACCGTCATAATCAATTGTGAAAGAATGAACACTTTTCTTCAAGATCAGGAACAAGAAAAGAATACTCACTTTATCACTTCTTTTTTTTTTTTTTTTTATAAATTTTTTTTTTTTTAAGATTTTATTTATTTGACAGAGAGAGACACAGCAAGAGAGGGAACACAAGCAGGGGGAGTGGGAGAGGGAGAAGCAGGCTTCCCACAGAGCAGGGAGCCTGATGCGGGGCTCGATCCCAGGACCCTGGGATCATGACCCGAGCCGAAGGCAGACGCTTAACGACTGAGCCACCCAGGCACCCCCACTTTATCACTTCTATTCAACATTGTACTGGAAGTTTTAGGCAGAGAAATTAGGTGATGATAAATAAATAATTTAAATAAATAGGATCTAAATTAGAAAGGAAGAAAAAAAAACTTACCTCTATTCTTTTATGACATGATCCCATGTATAGAAAATCTATTTGAGATACCATTTCACATGTACTAGGCTGTAATAAAAAAAAATCAAAAATAACTGTTGATGAGAATAGGGAGAAATTGTAACTCATACATTGCTCATGGGAATGTAAAATGGTGCTTCCATTGTGGAACATAGTTTGGCAGTATCTCTGATCTAGCGATTCTACTCCTACATATATATCCCCTCAATCTAAAAAACACTATTCAAAGAAATACTTGTACATGAATGTTCATAGTAGCACTATTCACAATAACCACAAGGTGGAAACAACTCAAATGTCCACTAGTGCGGGAATGGATAAATAAAATGTGTTATATACATAAATGGAATATTATTCTACTAAATAGAAAGGAAAGAAGTACTGTAAGGAAGGCGATAAGTCAGACATAAAAGATATCATATGTTTCCATTTATATGAAATATCAAGAATACATAAATCCATATAAACAGAAAACAGATTGACGGTTGCCAGGGGTGGTTTGGGGGAGTAGTAAGGAGTGACTGCTTAATGGGTACACGTCTCCTTCATGGGTGATAAAAATATTTTGGAACTACATAGAAGTTATGGTTGGCACAGCAATGTGAGTGTACAAAACGCCACTGAATTGCACACTTTAAAATGGTTAATTTTAGGGATGCCTGGGTGGCTCAGATGGTTAAGCGTCTGCCTTCAGCTCAGGTCATGATCTCCAGGTCCTGGGATCAAGCCTCTTATCGGGCTTCCTGCTCAGCGGGGAGTCTGCTTCTCCCTCTCCCTCTGCCTCTCCTCCTGCTTGTGCTCTCTCTGTCGCTCTCTCAAGTAAATAAATGAAATCTTAAAAAAATGGTTAATTTTATGTTACTTGAATTGCACCTCAATAAAAAAAATTGTGATAGTTATGTGACCCCAAGTAGTAATGTATTTGCTTTACTAACTCAAATTAGTTTGTCACTTTTCTGAATGTGATAATGTGGTAGAAAGGACAAAAGAATTGGAATCAAAGCAGACTTGAGTCTTTTTAAGCTTCTATTTGAGATCTGTTGGGGTCCTCTCTTGATGGTTGGCTGTAAGGAGTGTGGGCACCACAATGTTTCTGAGATATGGAATCTCAGAACAGCAGACCTATCACCCGGATTTTTGTTTTCAGAGGTTAAGAATTGTACACCTCTTCCCAAGATACCTCCCCCTTCCACTGAAGCAGGTAGGCCATTTTGACTGGAAAAATTCTTAAACATTACAAGGTGTTTTTTGAGAGAAAATGATTCTAGTAGATGACAATGACATTAAATAGGGATGGTTGTTTTGTCCTGGAGTCCTTCCCCTCTGGCACTCACTAATAATCCCATAAGCGTTACCAGGTGAGAAGCTAGATCCATTCTGTACTACCACAACAACCTGCCATGCTTGCATTGTCTCTTTTTAAAGAGCATGACCCTGTGATTTATTGCAACAACACAGTTTTGAGAGGGAAACGGGACTTTATTATGAATCAAACTGGGGCAACGGTCATAAACTTGCACTGTCCTAGGCAAACCAGGACCTGTGATCTCCTGGTTATGAGGATATGAACAAGTGCAATGTCATGGACTCTGGTGATTAGATTTTACAGAAGCCAGTAGTCCTAGATTTGTGACTCCCACATAGAGGCAGCATTGTGTAGGTTTTGACACTTGAATTCTAGGCTTTGTTGTAAAAGGCTTTCGGTTCCTCCTTCATTGTCAGGAGTGTGTGCTGGTCTGTAGGTTTGCCATTGGTCAAAACTAGGTGCGGTGTCCAGGCTAGTGGCAGTGGGAGCAAAGGGCCCCCTGGGGTAGTGTTGTGTGTTGAATACAGATGCCCCTTTTTCCTTCCTGGGATAATCATATCCAGTTTGCCTACATTTTTTTCTTTTTAAGATTTATTTATTTATTTGAGAGGGAGAGAGAGAGAGCACTCAGTGGGGAGGGGCAGAGGAAGAGAGAGAATCTGAAGCAGACTTTCCATTGAGCATGGAGCCCGACATGGGGCTTGATCCCACGACCCTGAGATCATGACCTTAGCCGAAATCAAGAGTTGGACGCCTAGCAGACTGAGCCACCCGGACACCCCCAGTTTGCCTACTTTTATGTCCAAGGCCACTGAGGCTGATTTTCCGGAGGTACACAGGCCTTTCATGATGGGAGTAAAAGATAAAATATCAGTATAGTCAGTGAAAAGGAATGTACTGCTTTGGGGATGAGGGGACTGTAAAAGCATATGTCATTCATGGAGGCCTATATTGTATAAAAATAAAGGAATGTTCCTACCAAATGACATTCATGGTCTTGACCAAATTAGCTCCTCTTCCCTAGTCTCACGGCCTCATCTCTAGGAATCAAAAACCCTAGCTGTCAGTCTTTTGATGAGTGATGAGTGTGAGCATATCAGAGGGGACTGTGTGGAGGCAGGATGAGGTGATGCTAAGTGTTTTGCAGTCAGATCAGGCTGAGATCAGGTGCTCCCTTTGCCATTTATAAACCATTCCTCTCTTATTTTGTGCACATTACATAACCAATATGAGACTAAATTATTCTTTAAATAGCAAGGGCTGCTCAAATTGTTGGATGAAAATTTCTTAAAGTTTATATAGTAGAGTAAATGTCTGAGAATAGACAGGAAAAGGATTGGGGAAAAAAATGAATGATCCACAAGGGGGACTATTTAATGAATGGTGATGACGTGATTGGGTAAAGATAAAATTTAACTTCTATTTTAACTTCTATTTTAATATATACAAAACAAATTTCAAATGGAAAAAGGTCTTGTAAGAAAACCTTGCAGAATTTAACCAAATTTGGATATCCTGGAGCCATAAAATACATGAAAGGTAAAAAATAAGATAACTGTGAGAAAAAATTATCATCTATGAAGTCAGCAGACAAATATTTGGAAACTATGTGTCTCTGGTGACAAAAATGTTATATCTGTTATATACAAATAACTTTTTTAAAAAGACAAAATTGGTAACCAAACAAAAATGGGCAGGATAAATGAATAGAGAAATTCTAAATAAATCCTAATGACTTATAAACATATGGAAAGGTGTTAAACATCACTGATATTTTGGGAAATGCAAAGTAACAATGATTTATTTGTTAAGATATGGCTGACTTCAATAAAGATTAATAATATATTTCTTGCATGATTGCAGAAGAGTATTATACATTGCTAAGTTAGAATTGTCTCATGCCTTTAGGAAAGCAAACTAGCAATATCTATTAAATTTTATACGTGAAATAAATAATATTAACCTGGCAATTCCACTTCTTGAAATTCATCCCAAATAGGGATATCTATTAGTATATGTGAAGGCATTTATACGGATACTAATTATAGCATTAAAATAAAACAATAATAAAATGAATGGCTATCAATAAAGGAATAGAGGAATGAATTCACAGTGGACTATTATTTAGCCAATAAGGTAAATGATTTGAAATATACCTTTTGGATTTGGAGGAATTTCCACAAGATATCATTGAGTGAGATGAACTGTATAAAATATGATCGTATTTTCATAAAAAATGAAAAACTTTGTAAATATGTATATGTTTAAATACTATGCTTTATTGAACCTAAAATACCATTGATTATAAAACATACCATCATTTCATATAATATAAGGGAAAAAATGCTGAGAGTAAACTATGATAGAAGACTTTTTTATCATTAAAAAATTTAACTTTCATTTAAAGAGCTCTTTTAGATTTAACTATATATCAGTGCTTGCCTTATATAACTTTTTTTAATACATGAAAAGGAACATGTAAGCAAAATAAACTGGTCAAGGTTTTATTAAATCCTCTTCATATCCACAGTGGGATTTTTATGAGTCCCTTTTCAAATCGAGATCATAGATATTTTGGGTTTCCACAGAATGTCTTCCTTTGCAATCAAGATCATTAACATTTATAAAGTGAGAATTCCAGCATTGTCTACAGACTTCCCCCCCCCCCCCCCCCTTGAACTCCCGTTCTTTAGATACTGATATGCCTGCAATAGATAATAGCAACTAAGTCACCACTTGGGTGTTTAACAGCAATTATTATTGTATCTTAATTTCGGAGACCTTAAACTGTGACCAAGATGCAACTTAGAATCGATGAAATCTAAATATGCCTGTGTAAGTAATTATATGATGATAGAGAAAGCTATGGTAGAAAACATACTAGGCTCTTAACATGGGATATCTTGGAGCTGGCACATGATGTGGATAGAAAGGGTTAAGAAGGAAAGGAAGTGACATCAGAAAGGGAAGAAAATTACTGCACTAAAAACCCAGTCACCAGACACAATATTGAAGAATGAAGTTAGAGGACTGATAGCACCTGAACTCAAGACTTACTATAAAGCTACAGTAGTCAAGATGCTGTATTGGCAATATAGTAAACAAAGAGATTAATAGAACAGAAGAAAGAGCCTAAAAACAGACTCACATAAATATAGTCAACTGATGTTTGAAAAAGGAGTGAAGGCAATACAAGGAAGCAAAGACCGTCTTTTCAACAAATAGTACTGAAATAACTGGACATCTAAAAAAAAAAAGAATCTAAATATCAAACTTACACCCTTCACAAAAATTAACTCAAAATGGATTATAGACCTAAATGTAAAACCTAAAAACTACAAAACTCCTAGAAGGTAACATAGGAGAAAAAAAACCTAGATGACCTTGGTTATGGTGATATCTTTTTAGATACAACATCAAAGCACAATCCATGAAGTAAAAAATTGATAAGCAGACTTTATTAAAATTAAAAACTTGTGGTCTGTGAAACATAATATCAAGAGAATGGTAAGACAAGCCACACGCTGGGAGAAAATACTTGTGAAAGACATATCTGATAAAGCACTGTTGTCTAAAATATACAAAGAACACTTAAAACTCAGCAATAAGGAAACAAACGACCCACATAAAAAATGGGCCAAAAACCTTAACAGACACCTTACCAAGGAAGATATATAGTTGGCAAATAAGCATATGAACAGATGCTCATGGATATTTATAGCAGTTTAATTCATAATTGCCAAAACTCTGAAGCATCAAGATTTCCTTTGGTAGGTGAATGGATAAATAAACTGTGGTACATCAAAACAGTAGAATATTATAGAGCATGGGGGAAAAAAGCTATCAAGCCATGAAAAGATGTGGAGGAAACTTACATGCATATTACTAAGTGAAGCCAATCTGGAAAGGTTGCATACTGCCTGATTCCAACTATATGACATTCTGGAAAAGGCAAAACTATGGAGACAGTAAAACGATCAGCCCAGTTGCCAGGAGTTGGGAGGTGGGGTGGAGGATGAACGTGCAGAGCACAGAGGACTTTTAGGGCAGTGAAACTATTCTGTATGTTATTATAATAATGGATACATGTCATTATACATTTTTCAAACACATAGAATATACAACACCAAGAGTGAACCCTAATGTAAACTACAGACTCTGGGCAATTATGATATGTCAATATAGGTTCATCAATTATAAAAAGTGTTCCACTCCAGCGGGAGATGTCAGTAATGGGGGGAGGCTCTACATGTGTGGGGACAGGGGCTGCAGGAGAAATCTCTGTACCTTCCTCACAAATCTGCTGTGAACCTAAAACTGCTGTAAAAAAAATAATCTGAAAAATGTAAATACATACATCCATGCACAAATAAGTTTTAAAACACACTCACAATATGTTTATGATTATGCTTTTGTGTTACTATAATATTATATTTGCATGTTCATAGGTAAAAATTATTAAAACTTTTTTAAAGGCAAGGAAAGAGGGTTGGTGAAGGACTTCACCTTGTGCTGTCTTTGTGCTCCGTACAGTTGTAGGAGTTCAGGAAACGTTTGAAGGGATTAAATGAGAAAGCGTTCTCATGAGGTAGTTATAAAAGTTATTAAAGTTATTATATCATTGGGTGTGTCAAGTAAGAAAATGTTATTTACTTTTTTTTCCCCTTTAAGTTCTAGACATTTCTCCATTCCCATCCTATTTCCTTGAGGAGTGCTGGGAACATTGCTGAAATTCAACAATATTTGTTGATAGAATGATCAGTAACAGAAGTTGGCTGGAACCAGCATTTTCTATGGTAAGTTTTGCAGGATGTCAGGCATTTAAGGTATTCTGTGGAAACATGATCTATGATTTTAGCTTGAGGAAAGCTCTAACACTCTATCTTTTTTGGCAGATTCACAGTTGCTTTGTAGAACTTGTAGCAAGCTATTTTATTGTGCTGATAATTTTCTGAAACACCTGATTATAGAAACTGTTTAGCATGTGTAAAACATCACTGTCTGGAATTTGTGTTCTATGAAGTAGAAAGAAATTGGTTTCTAGAAACTGGTGTAGGTAATAGGAACTGGAAAGGTATGGGCATGTCACTTCACCCATTTTTGGTATAGAGAGCTATAATTTCCCTTGATATTTTAGGGCAACGATTTAGGAAGGAATTGGTGTACATTCTTAGAGATACATTCTTAGAAGACAGCTTTTTCAACTATATCTCACTGTGACAAAGGGAGCATGGGATTGAAAAAAAAATAATGGTAATGATGTCAATCATGAGGAATGTGTATACAGCTGACCCTTGAACAACACGGGTTTGAACTGTGTGCGTACACTTGTCCATGGGTTTTTTTCAGTAAATATGTTGGAAAATTTTTTTGAGATTTACGACAATTTGAAAAAACACACAGATGAACTCTAGCCTAGAAATACCCCCCAAATTAAGAAAAAGGTATTATGGTAAGAATACAGTTATATATACTTTATATATGTGTATAGCATACAATACATATAACATACAAAATATGTGTGAATCAACTTTTTGTTATTAGTAAGGTGTCCAGTCAGCAGTAGACTATTTGTAATTAAGTTTTGGGGTAGTCAGAAGATTTTTGTGGATTTTCAACTGTGCAGGAAGGGGGACCGGTGCCCCCAACCCCTGTTATTCAGGGGTCAGCTGTTTATAACAAGGTTATAAAGCCCTAGCATTAATTTCTGTTTCAGTTTTGCTGTTTTTAACAAGACTGAAGAGATTCATTTGGTGGTTGTAGGAAGAGTGAATTGCGTTTGAGACTCTGAATGACTGCTTCTCCCAGGACACAGGATTTTTTGTTTTTGTTTTTAAACTCTTGGCTTAAAAAAAAAAAAAAAGCCAGTCGAGCTCTATTGGCAAAGAGGAGGGAGCATAATCAGCCTTTTGTGCTGAGGATAAAGAGTGAAAAGTTTCCAGAGAGAGCATAGAGTAGAGAAGCTGGAAACTTCTCACAGATACGTCTTTCTTGGTCCAAGGTTTTCTGCCCCATTGGAAGTAGTCAAGCTCTCTTCCCTGAGAAAAGGAGTAGAGATACTTTTTTGTTTTGGAATTGAGGGGAGAACACTGGAGGCTACATCTGATAAACTCCTGGGGAGCTTTAGGGGGCGAATTAAAATGAAAGTCGAAGCAGAGCAGACATCTGTGAGCTTGGCATCAGGTGATTGAAGTCACCTTTCCTCAATGGTCCAGGAGGCCTTATGTTAAAACAACCACTTCCAATGGCAACAGTATGTCAGAGAGAGAAACAGAGCAATGGCCTGGGTGAACCAATTATGGTCTAGAACTCTCTCTGGTTAGTTCTATAGTAGAATCAGTTGTTTGCATAAGCGTTTGTTTGTTTTTTCAACAGTGGCCGTGGGGAATCCACTCCCCTCTTAGAGGAGATACGGGACTTACTACTATTCTGGATGAGGTTTTGATCTTTTGATAATTCTGCTATTAGCAGTAAAAGTTATGAGATGTGAGATTATGCTACTCCAACTGTAGTGGAGTAATTCATACCTACAGGAGTAGATCCCACACTTGTTATGGACACAAATGACCTAGGAAAATGGTTTAAAATATAGAATCCCCAAGTAGGTTTTTTTTCCGCCCTCTGGAGATGCTGATTGAATAAAAGTGTAGAATCTATATTTTTAACAAGCTTCCCAGGTGATGGTGAAGTAGTGGACCAGAGTACTGAAATTTGGAAAGGACAGTTCTGGGCCATTTATCATGTGAAATGGGGATGTAAATGGAACATTTTCTTTCTTCATGATTACTTTTGTCAGCCTAATGATGATATGGCTAAGTATTGTTCTGAAAATTTAGATGGAACCCTGTGGTTCATGAAAACTCCATTCACTCTTAGGGTCAATGAGTGATTATCATAACCACATGTAGGTTATAATATATCAAAATTAAAATCATCATCAATTTGCCAGAGAGTATAAAATTCTCCATGAAACCAGTCTATGCTGAAAAAAAACTGAGGTGCAATTAGAGAACTGATTATTTCTGTGTCATCCATGTACCTGGGGTGGAAGGCAGCCCATTGTAGTGAAAAGGACTGGATTTTGGAGTCAAAAGGACTTGACTTTAGATTGTGATTCCAACACTTCCTACCTGTAGGCAAGTCACTTCACCTCTCTGACACTTGGTTTTGCACATTTATAAAATGGAGGTGATAAGACCTACCCAAAATGGCTGCTGTGAGGACTGCATGAAACTAATGATGCTGTAAATTCCAAGAGATTGAATGAATCTTTCCTGTTTATCATCAATTCTCACCCTCCACTGCAAACACCGAGCCAGGCACATAATAGGGGCCAAAAACACTAACTTTTATTAGCGTGATCATTATATTTAGAGAAAATATTGTACTCTCAGCTGTCAAAAGAGCACCAGTAATTAAGTGCTTTCCTCTTCTCTGGTTTTAATGTGCCATAGCATTTTTTTTTTTCCAATCCTATATGTACTCTGTTAACCATGCACCCATTCATCCATAGAGCTATAGACACCGCCAAGTAAATGTTAAACTGTGAACCCCCGTAGTACTAATGAGAATCCTATCACTCATTTTCTCAGCTCAATGTGCGCATTTACCACTAAAGAGTCAAAAGGGAATTGAAATGAAAATCACCAAAACACAATGCCTCACCTCTTCCTCTCCTTTTCTGCTCCCTCTAAACCACCCCTAAATTAAAATCTATATATATGAATAAATAAATATTTCATGGTAATACCAAGCTTTAGTGATTGGGATTAGGAAAATTAAAGGAAAAAAAAGAAAAAGCACTGTTTCCTTGCCTCTGCCTTAGAAATGGGCACATCAGTATGATAGAAACACTGTGGAAATCCCAGGATATGAAGAGGAGACCTGGTACCTTCCAGATGGATACTATTGTGTGTGTCTATAGCTCTATCTATGTTGATATTTGTATCTAGAGCATCTATATCTATATTTCAAGTTAGAGGTTAAAATAGTCTAATGATAATAATACCTAATACACGCACCTAATATTGAGTGATATTAAGGACAACTGTGAGCCCTGAGAATCTATGTAAATCAGTATTTTTGTGTGTAAGTGGAACAGCAATATTAAAAAGTGAAGTTTTCCTTGATTCTTTAACCTTTACTTAAGTTAGAGCTTTAATTTTCACCTCTCCTTCAACCACTGACACGTAATTAATGGTCTGAAACCAAAATTTTCAAAGTATTGGGGAAAGGGAAGTTAATTGCTATATTTTGGTTTTAATGGGTCTCAAGAAAATTGTTCAGCTTGGACCAATAGAAGCACAGAAGGTATGAGAAGGGCTGTCACTTTTAATATAAGTTCCAAAATAGAAAGGGCAGAAAATATCCCTTTTTTTTGTCCCGATACCATGAAACTGTATCTCTCAATCTCTCAATCTCTCTCTCAATCTCTCTCTCTCTCACACACACACACTCTCAGTTTTAAGATTCTGATGTATCTAGTATTTCTTATCCACATATTTGTCTCTCATAGTTTTCATGCTTAACACAAATTCAAGGTCAATTAAAAATTGATTTTTGGGGAACTGAGTTAATATTAAATAACACAGATATTATTTTTTTTTAATTTTTTTATTGTTATGTTAATCCCCATACATTACATCATTAGTTTTAGATATAGTGTTCCATGATTCATTGTTTGTGCATAACACCCAGTGCTCCATGCAGAACGTGCCCTCCTCAACACAGATATTATTTAATAGAAATAGAAATAGAAAAGGGAACTAAGTCCCAAAGAGATTAGGTGATTAGATGATTTCCCCAAATGACACAGCATGGGGAGATGTGGCAGGGGAGGGATCTAGAGGGTAGAGTGAGGGTAGAGTTATCTTTACCTGAAATTTATTGGAAGGGGGGACATGGTCATAATCTCCCTCCACTTTATACCTTGAGATATCTTTCACTTATTTGTATTTGGTTTTTAAATAATAATATAGTGGCTAGTAAAAATCTCCATTTGCCATCAGAAGTCTAGCGAACTACAAAGGGGTGATATATACACCTAAAGGTTACAATGAGGTTATATAAGAGATCTTATTTCCAAAGCATTTTCACCTTTCTGAATGATTGCATATTCTGTCTAATGTAAAATAAACATAGCCATTATATTTTGATATAATCTCTTCTAAAATTTTGACATAAATTCATAGGGAGCATATACCTGCCCCTGGCACCACTATATATGGCTATAGTAATACTATCACGGATGGAATTTTTTTTTTTTTTAATGTGCAAAGGCTTTATGTCAGTTTGAGGCTGTTGGGGTTAAGTTACCACTGAAGGTCACATGACCACTGAATGGGGAAACAATCATATCAAGGTGAACCTTCTAGATTTATGTGGTGGCCACCTGAGGGGGCTTTTTCTCAGCAAAGAGGCCCTGGCTTATAGAGCAAAGAGCTTGGGTTTTAGAGCCAATTAAACCTGGGTCCTAGGCCTAATAGCAACACTGACTATCTGTAGAATATTATATATCTTAGCCACTTTGATCCCTAGATTCCCCATCTGGAAAGTGGTGATAACAATACATTACAGGTTTGTTGAGCAGATTAAATGATCTCATGAAGGTGCTTTTCTATTTTCCTGGAACTTAGGTATGTGAAAACAAAGACAAAAACAAAACCAAGACAGTTCTAAATTTAAAGTTCTTGAGGCTTAACTAAACCGTACCACTTACTAACAAATAACAAATTATTCCAATGAGGCTCATTGAGAAGCCTAAAGTTGGAGTGCTAGAGACCATCTATCCTGAAATAGAAAAGTGTTTCCATCTCCAAAAGACAGGCAATTCTTTATTCCCAAACATCTGTCCAATTGCCCATTCTCTCCCATGAAGAGACCCTGGGTGTCTGGGGCTATCTGATCTCTTCTTTTTCACTGCTGTTCATGCCCATGATTCCCAAAGTGTGTTCTGAGGCATACTGGAGTGGCACCCCAAACTCATAGAGGCACACTGAGATGTCTTAAATTGACAGGAAAACACAGTGATAATGTGACTTTTGTGAGAGACTCTAGGAATTACTTACTAGCTGCAACTAGTTCACGTTTTCCAAAATCACGTTATATTCCTGTCAATGGTGTCATATCTATGGGAAGCTGGGTTTTCAGCAGTTGCTGTGATAAAAAAGGAAGCCCCCTATGAAAATCAGTGTGAACAGGAAGTGAGGTCGGCAGTGTCTGCTCTGATTCCACACTTCGAGAACTTGTGCAGTGCCCAGCAGGTGCGCACATCCCATTAGCAGCACCACTTGTCATGATTTAAGGGAGAAAGTTAATTTTTCTTTCAATTTATATGCATCACTTTTTCGAAGAACTACTAAGTTGTCAGGACATAAATACTTCTTAAATTGCTTGGCTCTACCTACCTAACAAATGGAACTGTTAGGTATTTAACAGTGATTCTTCAAGTATGATTTGTAACCCACCTGCACCAACATGATCTGGGGAAACATCTAACGGATACTCCTGAATCAGGATTTCTGGAATCTGCATTTCTAACAAGTTCTTCTGGTTAGTTTTTATACACGCTGAAGCTTAAAAACCATTCACCCAAATTCACTTTTTTTTTCCCCCCAACCCTCTTTTCCTTGAAAGATCTGTTTGTATCTTCAGGCCTCCCTACCACGTACAGCTCAAGAAAACCATCCAACCTGTTTTCACCTTTCTGTCTTTAAAGTGACAGGAGCCCCAGAAAAATAACCAGGAGGCTTTGGGCTGGAAGGCTCGGTTCTCCCTGTTATCATTGTTTATGGGAACAGCCAGGTAGTATTGATTTGTCACCTGGTGATGTTAATTACCAGCCAAGCTTACAGATTGTTTCTTTTTTCTCAGCTCTCAGCTTGATCCCTGAAGTTTCAGCATGGAGTCAGGAGGCACTTAATGGAAAGTTAATCAGCCAAATCCTCCCAGTTCAGAAGTTACTCCCTGGCCCTGGCCCCTGTTTGGAACACCAGGGTATCTATGTAATGTGGGGAAGCAATTATTTACCCAATGCTTCCCAGAGGGCCTGAAAGAGGTAATGACCCTCAACAGGGGCCTTCTGGAGTCCCTTCGAGCCACTTATATACCACAGAGGGAATGGCCTGACTCATTATATTTTTAAAGATTTGTTTATTCTTGTCAAAGAAAGAAGCAAAATAAGCAAAGGGGTGCTTGCTTCTGGGATGCCAACAAGGAGGATTTTTTTCTTTTTAAACAGTAGCACCTTATCTAATAGTGAAAGATGATGTTATGTATGTTAGAGACACAAGTAATCTAGATTTGATTTGCATGTTAACTTTTTTGCTTTCAATCAATAACTGCTTAACAAAGTTTCTGGCTAAGCATCCTGAAATTGATTTTCAAAGAGAATTTGCATTTGATAATGTGAAGGGTTTTACACAACAGCTGGTACTTAGGGGAAGAAACAGAAGGTAGTATGGAAGCCATCCAAAGAGGACTTGAGTTGCTGAGGCTATGGGTGGTCTCTGTTAGAGACCACAGCTTCAGATGTCTGTGACATCACACTTTTCGGAGTTGGTGTCATGGGAACAGGGTAAGACTGTGGGCCTGTCTGGTCTTGAGTTCCTGCTCTGCCCTCGAACAGATTATTTTCCCCTTTTAACCTTAGAATACTTCATCTGTAAATTAGACACAATGGTACCGACCACACAAGATGTTGATTCTCTCCTGCATTTCTCATAATGCATCCGTATCCCCCCTCCCGAGCCTCCGCACCTTCTTTAGCACAGGCCACTATTGTCCCTTGCTACCTGGCCCTCTCATCCCGTCTTCCAGTTGTGCTCTGCCCCAATCCATTTTCTAGACTATAACTGAATTCTGTGAAAATTAAAAAAAAAATCTTTACATCTCCAGTGACTTAAAGGCATGGGGTGGTTCCTCTGAACCTCAGGTTAATGGGACTGTTGCTCTTCTGGCCCCCGTTCTCCCTAGTCTCATCTCTCACAGCTCTTCTACCTAAGCCTACCTTGCAGCCACCCCAGTATTCTGTGGCTTCCTCAGCTGTGCCAAGTACACATTTATAACAAGACTTCATATTAGCTGTTTCTTTTCTTTTCTTTTTTTTTTTTCTGGAAATGTCATTCATTGCTCGTTGTCTGGGTCCCTGCTTCTCCTTCCTTCAGTATCAGAATAAAGTCATTCATTTTCTAAAATTTTCCCTGTTCTGGAGATTTAAGTGTCCTTTCATGTGCTTCTTGATCACCTCCTATATAGAATTTCTAGATACAAGTTGTACATTAGAACTTACCATGCAGTCCTGTGATTGGTGTTTCTTACACCCCAGAGTCAGCTCCGCAAAGTCCTGGACAAGCTCTGTGCTGTGTTTCGTAAAAAGTAGATTTTCTCAATGTTACTATTTGTAAACAGAGGGTACTTCTCAATAAGATTTTTATAAGAATTAAATAAGGTAATGAAATGAAAAATTGGAACACTCAAAAAATCTGTTTCCCATATATAGTTGCAATATGCGTTACCAGCCAATGTTTGAGTGATCCATCTGTCCATCCGTCCATTCAAAAAATGTATAAGTCACCACTAGGTGCTGGGTACTCTTTCAGGCACTGGAAATACAGAAACAATAACACACAGCCCTTCTTCAGGGATTCATATAACAGTGGAAAGTTTACATAGCATGGATATGACTCTTCACACTTGATTTTGTCAAGTTCTGTGAAGTACCTTTTCACACTGGGGAAGCTAAGTTTCACTTTTAAATACAGCTTGAGATTCAAATACTTCCTCCAGAACATATCCATATTATCAAATATGCTGAATTGTCCTGGAGGTCCTTTTGACATGTTTTTACCAAATCAATGAGCCCAATCAAAATTCAAGCTGAAAAAAACACCTGGCCTATCCCCAAGGGGCCCATAGATCAACTCTGCATCCCTTTGGACTCTCTCCTGCTTTGCATACATTTCAGAAATGCAGGAGAAAGGAAAAGGACAGTAAAGAGGTTGCTGCCTTTGTAGGGGGACTATGACCACCTGTCTGGACCCAAATGATGTTTCCCATTTGCTTTACAGACATTGCACTTCCAAATGGGTAATGCTCACTGAGTCTCTTCCCATGACCCCCCAGAGGGAATGGAACTATAATCTACATGGATTTATTGAGCAACTCCTGGGTACAGTTACTGTGGCCAGGGGCCGGAGGCAATTGGTGAACAAGACAGTAATTTTTTTCTTCATAAATCTTTCAGTTCTGTGCTAGAGACTAACATTTAAAAAGATAGTTTGTAAAAAAAATATATTTAACCACAGCAGTAATAAGTGCAGTGGGCAGATAACTGCAAGGTGCTTAGAAAAATAAAACAAAACACACATGTGAAATCTCACCTGTTTTGTGGATAAGGACAGACTAATGAGCTTGTTTGTCGAATCCTGTTTAAAAGCTGAAACCTTGATGTTGGAGGGTGGGAGAGCCTTCCAGGCAGTGGAAACATTACAAAGGCCCAGAGATGAGGGATTTGAGAAACTAAAATAAGGCCAGGGTGTCAGAAGGGTGGATGTAGACTATCAGAGTGGTCCAAAATGAGGCCGGCAGAAAAGGCAGGTTGGGCTAGGTCATGTTCATTTAAAGATACTACCCAGTTTAATTGTCATAACACTTTTTACACATTAATATCATCCTTCAACAGTGGAAGGAACCAAAATTCAGGCAGCTAATGTGACTAGGCTGAGGCCCTTTAGCTGGGAAGTGAGGGACTGGGATTCAAATCAAAGTCTATGTGATGGCAACATACATCATCATCATCATCATCATCATCATCATCATGTAACTATAATGCACTGCCTTATTCATAGAAGACATCAGTGGTTTTCACTTGTTCTCAGTTTTAACTCTTAGGACCATAGAATGAAAATTCTTTCTCCATTTACCAATCTCACATCTGATTTATCTTCCTTAACTTTATGGGGCCCATCAGAATGGCACTCCTCTGGAAACACACAGAGAAACATGCATTCTGAGCCAGGCAGAGAAGCCACTGGGGCTCCTGGACCTGGGTGGGGGCGTCCAGGGACAGGATGGGCACTCTGCAAGCCTCTCCCACCCCCAGAGACCTTGCCACCATTTGGGGAATGTGAATTCGTATTTTATGTCTCCCTGAAATGGAATGACTGTGTTTTAACACCTTACTCAGGACATTTCATTTGCATTCCTTTCATATAATCAAATATAGTTTTCTTTCTCAGAGTCCAAGACTCTTGCAGAGGAGAAAAAAAAATCATCTCATTAAAGAAAAATTGTGCCTTATCCCACCACTCTGCCACACCCATTCCCCTAGCACAGCCACTTTTTTCTTTTCTTCTGTAAGTACAGGATCCAGCATTTACACAAATTAAAAGAGCTGTGCCTAGAATAATAATTTCTGTAAGCTCAGCAATGCTAATCTCCACTGCAAGTGTGTTTGAAATCGCAGTCAAACTGAGTGAACTTCCTCCTTCTCTCTGACACAGCCACTGCAGATTGTGAATTATGGCTAAATACCAAAGTGTTATTTAATGCAGCCAGGAAGGAGTGATGTGAATGATAGCCCATTACCATTTTATACCCGGAGATCAGTCTCCAAGTTCAAGGCTATTCTCTTAGCCATGCCAGAAAAATTACAATGGCCACTACTGGTTTTTATAACCCCCTTAGGCAATGCTGGAGCGATAAACATGATGGGAATGAAGTCTTGCCATGTGTATCTAACAGCACCAGAGAGAGTGGCTGGTTCAGTGCTGACACAGCACTCAGCTTATGTTACAGGTTTAACGCATTACCTAGCTCTCTCTTTGGGTATCTCGTTCTGAGCAGGAACAGACTGTGTGTGCATGGTCCCTAGTCTACATATATGTTCTGTTATACAACTGAGGTCCCGCTGTCATTCTAAGAGGGAAGGAAAGCTTTGTAGGAAGCTCAAACTGTAGCAATGTGGGGCTGATTTCCATGGTCTCTGAGCAAGTAGGTGCCCTGGATAGGCCAAGACTTAAACATCTGCTCTCCCAAATCCACATTCTTGAAGTTCCCACCTCCCAACTCCTTACTGGTAGTCTTCTTTTTTTAAAATATTATTTTATTATGTTATGTTAATCACCATTCATTACATCATTAGTTTTTTTTTAAATTTTATTATGTTATGTTATGTTCCATGATTCATTGTTTGCATATAACATCCAGTGCTACTAAGAGTTTTCAACCATATATGATGGCCAGCTAGTTCTATGTGAGCCCAACATCCATAGGTTATTGGTTCATTAGTGGACATTTGTCCCAAAGGAAGTCAATCTGCAAGTCCAGTGGGTGAACTGCAATTAAGAACTCTGCTGGCCAGGTCCAGTGGAGGCACACTGGATTGATCAGATCTTTCCAGAGGAATTATAAAGCTAATTGGAAGATAGTAGAAAACCAAAAGTAGAAATGCCAAGATAGGCAGTGGATGGTTTACTTAGGACAATGACAGAGAACCAGATGGGGATTAATGTGCTCTTGCTATGGAGATATGGAAGAGTCAATGAGGTCAGAAGATATGTTAACTATGGATCAACCTTTCAGTTGCTAAACTAGGTTTTTATCTCTATAAGGTGTGACTATATAGCTTTTCCTTTATTTTTATACTTCTGATTATGCATCTTTTCTTGTAATCTTACAATCTTATAGCTGTGTGCTTGTCCTTGGTTTTTATGGAGCCTGGAGTTATGGCTAAGGTTCTATCTTAATTATTTCTGCTGGATGCCTACAGTAATTTTGCTATAAAGTATTTGTTGCCATTCAATAAATATCCATTGCTTGAGTAGCTTGAAAAGCTCCCAGGTTTTTGCAACCAAAACCATCTTTTAACCTCAGAAAATATGTGAGAGCATAGAGCTGAACTTAACATACCTACCACAGTTGTTCTTCCAGAATGTCTACAGTTTGGAGTTTCAAGGTGAGTGTTGCCATCTAGGATCCTGTTGGTTTTTTGATAATATCATTCCATTTTTGTAGAGGGAGGTAGTATCTCTCTACTATGAAATGGTAAATAACCCTATGGAGAAATGGGATTTCTCTAATTTCATATATTTCTGATGAATTGTCACAGTGAACAAAGCCTGAAACTGAGAAGGACAAACACACATGTATTAGGGTTCTCCAGAGAAAAAGAACTGATAAGATATAGATATATATGAGGAGATTTATAATGGGAATTGGTCAAGCAGTAATAGAGGCTGAATAGGCCCACAATCTGCTGTCCAGGGAAGTTGGTGGGAGTCCGAAGGCCCGAGAACTGGGAGCTACAGGTATAAGACCCATAGTCCGACTGCTTGAGAATCAGGAGCTCTCAGGTCCAGGGGCTAGAAAAGATGAATGTCCCAACTCAAGAAGAGAGAGAGGGAATTTGTCCTTCCTTTGCCTTTTTGTTCTGTAAGAATCCCCAGTGGATTGGATGATGCCCATCCACATTGGTAAGGGCAAATCTCTTTATCCAGTCTACTGAATCAAATGCTAACTTTTTCTAGAAACTCCTTACAGACACACTCAGAAATAATGTTTTCCAGCTATCTGGGCATCCCTTAGCCCAGTTAAGTTGACACATAAAATTAACCATTGCAATGCACTTGTAAGAAAATCATTATGTGTGAATAAAGATTATAGCAAAATGGACCATGACTTAGAAGTAGGACCTGAATGGTGGAGGGATTCATGATTCTGGAACAGCTTGAATCCCACCCTAACTCTGCAGCTGACCTCGCAGAACTCTGGCATAAAGGAAAAAGCTTTCCAATTAGGAGTCCAGCATCTCTTCCATAGGAACCCCTTGTAAGAAAGATGGAAGTGAGAAGCAAAATCATTTTCCTACTAACGGGGAATGAGAAGAGCTCCAGAGGCCTAGCAAGGTCAGAGACCTAGAGATTTTTGCAATATATACTCATGAACTTAGATCTCTGGGCTGCAGTGCAATAGACCAATGTGGGAAGAGGCACACAGAAAAAAAATGCCCCCCCAAAATATCAGGTCTAACCACTGGAAACTGAAAATACTATCTTATATATAAAAGTGGTCTTTGCAGACATGATTAATTTCAGGATTTTGAGATGGGGATATTATCCTGGATTATCTGAGTGGCCCTAAAATGGCGTCACAAGTATACTTATAAGAGAGAGGCAGAGGGAGATAGGACACAGAAAAAAAAAGGCAACTTGGCCACAAGGTAAAGATTGGAGTTATGTAGCTATAGTCAAGGAACGACAGTAGCCACTAGAAGATGGAAGAGGCAAAGAACCAATTCTCCCCTAGAGACTAAGGGCTCAGGGCACTGCCGACACCTTAATTAGTCCCAGGGAAACTGGTTTTGGGCTTCTAGCCTCCAGAACTATGAGAGAATAAATTTCTGTTGTTTTAGGCCACCAAGTTTGTGGTAATTCCTTACAGAAGCCACAGGGAGCTAAAACAGAGGGGAACAACCTGAAAGAGGGATCGGAAGTGTAGTAGACACTGAAGCACGGAGACAGCAGCTGTCCACCCAGGGGCCTCTAAGAAGAAAAGGGACCTTACCTCTCATGGCCAGGCTGGTGGACACCTCCTAATTCTTGGTGTATTTGGGAAGGAACATCTGAGGAAAGCCTGGACTTTTTGTTAATTAAGCAAATACAACTTTGAGCATAATATTTGGGGAGTCTCTTTGTGAGTTAGCAGATAAAGCAGTTTGAGAAATAGTGAACACTGGACTGACATTACTCTTATGTTTCCTTCATAGATTTGCTATGGCAGCTCCTTTTATTTTTATTTCCTTCCTCTCCCTCTCTCTCTCTCTTTCTTTGAAAAATGAGTTAATGGGTACACAAAAGCTTTATACATTAAGAAATAGTTGAAAAAAAAATTTTTTTAAGGCTTCCTCAGTGGTACCTGGCATTTCCCAAGTCAGGTAGATGGGATTCTGGAGGTGGAGCCATCGCAAATGTGCCATGTTCTCTCAAACCCTGGCTTCTTCCACCCACGTTACTCCTCAGGCTTGCTAGTCTCTTCTCCCAACTCCGAGGTGGACTGCTCCCTCCTCCTGACCCAGCTTAAAGCTAGTTCTTTGGATCAACTGCCCAATTTCAATTCTGTCTTCCCTCTTCAGCTCTCTCACCGCACCTGCTCTATTCCTTCAAAGCATGTGGGGCAGTTGCACCATGTGCATTTGTAGATCCTGCTATCACTTCTCTCTCCACACTGTATGTTTTATGATACCATCCTTCTCTAGTACATAGAAGTGTCACTGATGTCACGATGGAAACTCTCTGGTTCATTGGAATCCCAAAGGTCTATAAAGGAGGCCCAAGGTTCTCATACACTCAGGAGTAAGCCTTCACATCTTTATTGATTTTCTTTCAAAATAACTCATTTATAATCTGGCTGATTATGGAAATAGAGTAGGATATTTTGGAAGACGGACTATAATTTTGCTCACCTTATAGGACCTTATAGAACCTCAGCCTGCTTGCTGGGTTATAGTAGCCAGCTCATGATCCCCATGATAGGACTCTCCTACAGCTTGTCTTTTTAACCCCCATGCCAAGTCAAAACACCCAAAAATTTCTACCTTGGCCATAACATGTAGTGGGGAAAAGCTCTATTCAGTCATATGATCTGTAGAAATATTCCCTGCCCACAATGAAGACCGCCTCCTACATTGTTAAGCAAAGTACTTCAGCATTCTTGGTGCCTGTGATGGTGGCTGGAATGAGCTAGGAGATCTGTGAATGTTTGTAAGAAATCAGATCTCATGTTTATTTAGAACTCCCTAGTTTTCAAAGGACTTCTGAAACTCTTTTCTCATAAATCTTAGAAGAAGCAGCACGCAAGCATTATTTTTGGAGTTGGAAAGGAGCCCTAGAAATTAGTGCAATTCTGACCATGAGAGACTGTGGACTCTGAGAAACAAATTGAGGGTTCTAGAGGGGAGGGGGGTGGAGGGATGGGTTAGCCTGGTGATGGGTATTAAAGAGGGCACGTACTGAACGGAGCACTGGGTGTTATACGCAAACAATGAATCATGGAACACCAAAAAAAAAAAAAAAAGAAAGAAAGAAAGAAATTAGTGCAATTCCATCCTTTTACACAAAGGAAAGTTAAGTGGCTTGAAGAACAATGATTTAGTTAATAGCAGAAACACCTGGGGCCTTGTTCCTGTGATCTTATGCTGCCTCTGTAAGGTCTTCCTTTTCTCCCCATAATAATATCTGATGAATACTTGTCATTAACTATTGGTAGAAGCAATGATGCCTTCTATCCATCTGGGTCCCAGACCTTTCAAGAGATTATCAAATTTATACCCTTTTTACCTGACCACACCATCTCTCCAATCTATTATCTTAAAAGTGTTTATCTGCCTTCTTATCCACTCCTCTCCTCTCCTTGGTAACTTGAAATCTTTGAGGTTGTACCCTTAATTAAAGAATGTTTTTCCCCATCATGTCCAGAAAATGAGTCCATAGGGACATATAAGTTGTGGTAAGGGAGGAAAAAGGCACAGCCTCAGCAGTATGACCAGAAGAATAAACTGTGACAAGCACTGGCATGACCAATGTCATAATCATATCACTTACATTCTGCTTGTGGTGAGGAGACTTAATTAAAATCTATAGAATCATGTTGAAAAATACCTTCCAATTTACAAAACGAATGGCTTTCCCTTGCCCTTCTAAAAGTGGGACCTATTATGGTATATCTTCCTGAACCACAGCTTTCTGAGCTAGAAACCCTCGAAAGATTTTAGCAGAGGTTGTATAAGCCTAGAAAGGAATAAATAGGATGGTTATTAGGTATCAGAGAGTATACCTGAACATGGCTAGGGTGAACCATATTACTGTGTCTTGAGGCTAAAAACTGAGATCAAAATAAAAAATAAAATGTTATCATGTGATCTCCCTTGGAACTTACCAATTTATTTGACCTATATAGTTTTCTTCATCTGCAAAATGGACTTGATCATAATTATCTTGGAGATCTGCTAGGAGCATTGGATGAGATAAATAAAAAGATTGTAGCATGAAGTATGGAATATAATGAATGATTTAGAGAAGTTACAACCCCCCCTTACCCTTGGTATATTTCCTTTGCTTTCCCTCTTTCTCTTCTGTGAATTTGATCAAATGGTCTGGAAAACAGTAATGCTTCGGCTTGGGGAGGACTCCAGGATGACTGCTGGGATGCAGAAAGAATCAGAATCACCAAACCTCCACATGCATAGCAGAGAGAGGAAAAGGCCATGGGGAAGCTGATGCAGCCTTTTGGCTTCTGGTTAAAGTTGCAAACACATCTACTCCCTAGTGAGCCCAGGAGGAATGTTTGCTGGAGTGAGTTTCTCTTTATGCCCACTCTAGCTTACTGAGAGCTTCTTAATACCTAGGATACATATTCTCAGCAGGTAAACGAAGATTTTCCTTCATTTCAATAACAGAAACAAATAGATATCCAAAACTCGCTAATGTATGAAGAAGACCGGTAGCAAAGAAGAAAAGACACACAAAAATCAGAAAAAGTAGTGTTCAGTGAAATAGTTAAGAGAGTAAACTATGGAAAACTTGGGGTGCCTGGGTGGCTCAGTCAGTTGGGCGTCTGCCTTCGGCTCAGGTCATGATCCCAGGTCCTGGGCTCCTTGCTCAGCGGGGAGCCTGCTTCTCCCTCTGCCTGCCACTCCCCCTGCTTGTGCTCTCTCTCTCGCTGTCTCTCCTGTTCTCTGTCAAATAAATAAATAAACTCTTTTAAAAAAATAAACAGTGGAAAACTTTACATTTAATTAAATTATTTATCCTTATATTCAAGGTCATATGAACCAAGAGCAGACTTCTATGAATAAGAAATAGTAGAAATACTATAGGGGCGCCTGGGTGGCTCAGTCGTTAAGCGTTTGCCTTCGGCTCAGGTCGTGATCCCAGGGTCCTGGGATCGAGCCCCGTATCGGGCTTCCTGCTCTGCAGGAAGCCTGCTTCTCCCTCTCCCACTCCCCCTGCTTGTGTTCCCTCTCTCACCGTGTCTCTCTCTGTCAAATAAAAAAAAAAAGAAAAGAAATAGTAAAAATACTATAAATTAAAAATAAGATTGTCATATCTGGTTAAGAACTGTTTAAAAAATATACAAAAAAACTCTTAAAATGCAACAATAAGAAAACAACCCAATTAAAAAATTAGGCAAAGGTCTTAACAGATTCATCACCAACAAAGATATACAGATGGCAAATAAGCATCAGTAAAGATGCTCTGCCTCATATGTCATAAGGAAAATGCAGATTCAAATAACATTGAGATACCACTAAACACCTATTAGAATGACCAAAATCTGGAACACCGACAACACCAAATGCTGACAAGGATGTGGAGCAACAGGAAGTCTTATTCATTGCTGGTGGGAATGAAAAATGGTACAGCCCCTTTGGAAGATAGTCTCACAGTTTCTTGCAAAGCTAAACATATTCTTACCATATAATCCAGCAATCATGCTCATTGGTATTTGCCAAGAATAGTTGAAAGTTATGTCCACACAAAAACCTGCCTGTGGATGTTTATAATGGCTTCATTCATGATTGCCAAAAGTTGGAAGCAACCAAGATGTCCTTCCGTAGGTGAATGGAAAAATAAGCTGTGATACATCCAGACAATGGAATACTATTCAGCACTAAAAAGAAATGAGCTATCAAGCCATGAAAAGATGGGGGGGGAGCATCTTACATACATACTACTAAGTGAAAGAAGCCAATCTGAAAGGGCTGCATACCGTATGATTCCAACTACATGGCATTCTGGAAAAGGCAAAACTTGTGGGGACAGTAAAAAGATCAGTGGTTACTAGGAGTTGGGAGGCGGGGTGGGGCATGAATAGGCAGAACACAGAGGATTTTTAGGGCAGTGAAACTACTCTGTATGATACTATAATGGTGCATACATGTCCTTATAAATTTGTCTAAACCCATAGGATGTACAGCATTAAGAGTGAACCCTAATGTAAGGTGTGGATTCTTTTGGGTGATAAGGTCTGTCGATGTAGGTTCATAAGTTGTAACCCATCTGCCACTCCTTTGAGGAATGTGGATAATGGGATAAGCTATGCATATGTGCAGGTGGGGGATATATGGAAAATTTCTGTATCTTCCTCTCATTTTTGCTGCTCTAAAAAAATAAAGTCCATTTAAAAAAAAATAAGATTGTCAAAGTTAAAAAGAAAAATACTAAATAGGTAGATAGCAGAATGAGCACAACTGAAGAGCACTAGAAAATGATAAACTGTAGGTCAGACCATTTGATGAATGCTCAGAGCAGAAAGCAGAAAGAATCAGGCTAATGGAGAAACCGGTAAAAGAAGCCACATCTGATCCATCTATGGAGAGAGAAAAGCACCTTTTTTTCTGAGTAACTCCTTGAGAACTGTGGTAGCATTTAACCTCGAGTTTAAAAAGAGAGACTAGCTTTCTAAGCAGAATGAAAGGCTCCGCAATGGATTGTTCCTAAAGTGAGTGCTGGGTCTGAAGAGAAAGAGTGCCCAGCCTGAGGTAAAGCCCTGGACACTCTCAAAACAGAGTCAGCAAAGGAAGGAAAATGGAAGTGAGCAGCTTGACTGGTCCACCTTAGTTAAGTGTCTCTAACATGAGAATTCTAACCAACTTCAGGATAGATTTAGGTAGATGTTTCCAGTAACTGTTAACAAACTCCATATCTTAACACATTTTCAGTACTCTTCTTAAAATAACTGGGCATTGATAAGGCCACAGATAGAAACAAATGTAAATAAATTGTGAAATTATAGTTAATTACACCAGTCATATACTCTCATTGGAAATTTATGAAAGAAAATAGCCAAAAATTCTAACAATTTGGGAATAAGTTGGTTGCAGTATAAATGAATAAGGCTATTATTTTTGAAGATCAACAGAAAAGACAATATACATGAAATGAAAGATATGTGCAAAGGATATGCCTTACAAGATTATTCCATACAATTTGAATACAATCTATTAACCATCATTAGAGAATACTTGAAATGAAAATAAACAAGGAGACAAGCAGTGGTGGCATTGCCCTTTTAGGAACTGTAGGGAAATGTCCACTTAGTTAAAGTCAGATACACCTTGATCAGGGAATAATATCTATATTTTTTCCCTCATTCCCCACTCCAAGATGTGCAAATTTTCCATCCTTCCATTCAGGGAGGCTCACAATTGTCCAGAATTTTTGGAAGCTTGTTCACAGTTTAGGAGTTTTAAGAGGTTCACAATTCATTTTGTTTCTAGTCATCTGAATCTTTCTGCCTTCCTTTTGGCTCTGTAGCCTCTTGAGTCTTTTTCGTGGCTGACATAAATGGAGAAGAAAAGGGGCCCTCAGATAACCACTGAAAAATCAGGAGGAAGGAAGTTACACAGAAAATGCTCGGACCAATCTTTCAAAGTATAGCTCATTTATGACACTAAATGCAGATATAAGAAGGTGGTAATTGTTTCAAGGAATCATTGCTTCTATCTGCAAATGCCACTGAGGTTTATACATGTATCCTCTATCCAGCCACTTTAGTGAATTTCTATTAACTGGAAGTTTCTCAGATTTGGATGTGCAGCCTTTTCATCTGAAAATACAACTTTATCCATTTATTTCTTTCCAACTCCCTTCAGTTGTGATCATTCTTCTATGTGATTTAAAATCCCTGTAGTTTCACAACTCAGTGTGATTTTTAGATTTTAGTTCATAACCTTTCCTTCCTCCTCAAACTTCTCACAGACACCCTTCTCCTTTATTCCCTGATAACCTCTTTTCATACTTCTTTAAGAAAATACTGACCATCTGACTGGTATTCCCTCATTTTACCTCCACCAAGTCTATAAATGTACCTACATCTGCACTGATTTTTTCTCATTATAATACACCTCTATTTCTATCAAAAGTCAATGCCTCCTTTAATGCATTGAATTCCAATGTGGTTTTTTTTTTTTTTGCTTAAGTTTTTGTGCCTGTAGCAAATTTATTTATTCATATTGTCTTGTACTTTCTTCTCCTTGCCTTCCTCTTCCTTGCTACTATCAGCAAAAGAACATGATCTGGAATCACGCATCTTGAAAACAAAGCAAAACATTCTTTGAAAACATACCTTGCCCTGATCATTGCCCTGCACAGTAAAACATCTTGGAATAATTGCCTACTCTGTGAGCTGTCCCCACTCCTTCCCCTCTTGTTCACTCAGCCCATTCTGTTTCAGCCCCCTATCCAGTCACTGTACTGAAATTTTTTATGTCATGGTCACTGAGGACTTTGATGTTATCAAAACCAAGCAATGTTTGTCAGACCTACATTTACTTATTAATCCATCAGTATATTCAGCGTGGTGGACTTTTTTTTAAAGAATCTCCAGTTTTGTTTTAATAACTCTTTGCTTGCAACTCTTACTTTATTTTCTTACTTACTCTAAACCATCTACTCATTCTCTTAAATGTTTGAGTACACCAGGGCTGAGTTTGGGATCCTCTCCTTTTTCCCTCTACTAAGTGTTCAGATCTTCTCCCATGGTTTTAAATACCACTTTTTTTTAAAGATTTTATTTGTTTATTTGACAGAGAGAGAGAGAGCAAGAGAGCACAAGCAGGGGAGGTGGGAGAGGGAGAAGCAGGCTCACTGCTGAGCAGGGAGCCCAATCCAGGTCTGGATCCCAGGACCCTGGGATCATGACCTGAGCTGAGGCAGATGCTTAACCGACAGAGCCACCTAGGCACCCCTAAATACCACTTTTTTGTTGGTGACACCCAAATACATTTTCTCGAGAATGACTTCTGGAGCTCATAAATCCATGTTCATGTATCCAACTCTCTCCTTGCCATTATTGAAACCTTGATCTCTGACTCCTACTTCTCCCAAAAAACATACCCAGTCCTCCCCAGTCTTCTGCATATCAGCAAATGATATAATGTGACTATTTCCCCAGTTGCTTAAGCCAAAAATATAAAAGATAGCCCTGATTGTTTTTTCTTTCCATAGTGGCCTCATCTGCACAATATGCAAATTCTATCAGTTTTACCTTCAAAATGTCTCAAATCGAACCATTTTCCCCTAAGTCCATCACTGCCCCTCTCTCCAAGACACAATCATGTTATGTATAAACTCCTATAGTAGCCTTCTAAATACTGGCTTCTCTGCTTCTACTTTTACCTCCGCTCAGTTCCATTTGCTATGCACCAGAGGCATCTTTTCAAAATGCAAATCACATTCCACCATCCTCCTGCTTGAAACCTTACCACTGCTTTCCACTGCATTTAGAATAAAATCCCAACTCCTCACCAAGGCCTGGTTTTCTGTTTGTTCCTCTAGGCTCTTTTTGCTTTGTCTTTCCTTTGCTCATACATTTAACCCACCCTGATTTCCATTGTTGTTCTATGTTCTTTTCAACTTGAATCTTTCAGCTTTATTTTTTTTTTTTTTGTAGCTAGTGCTTTTTTATCCGTCAGATCTTAGCTAAAATGTCACCCCACCTCAAGATTTATTCTTGACCACTCTAAGGTAGCTTTCTTTACCCTCACATTTAAAAAAAATTTTTTATTGTTATGTTAATCACCATACATTACATCATTAGTTTTTGAGGTAGTGTTCCATGATTCATTGTTTGTGTATAACACCCAGTGCTCCATGCAATACGTGCCCTCTTTAATACCCATCACCAGGCTAACCCATCCTCCCACCTCCCTTCCCTATAGAACCCTCAGTTTGTTTCTCAGAGTCCATAGCCTCTCATGGTTCATCTCCCCCTCCAATTTCCCCCCCTTCATTCTTCCCCTCCTGCTATCTGCACCCAAAACCATAAGATACCTAGGAATAAATCTCACCAAAGAGGCAAAGGATCTGTACTCAGAAAACTATAAAATACTCATGAAAGAAATTGAGGAAGACACAAAGAAATGGAAAAACGTTCCATGCTCATGGACTGGAAGAACAAATATTGTGAAGATGTCAATGCTACCTAGAACAATCTACACATTCAATGCAATCCCCATCAAAATACCATCCACTTTTTTCAAAGAAATGGAACAAATAATCTTACCTTCACATTTTTAATCATCTTGTGTATTTGTTTATTTTCTTTACCCATTCCACATAACACATGTAGAATGAAAGCCCCTTGAAAATAGGGGCTTTTATGTTTACTAAAGCTCACTATATTTGCAACACATATAATTAGCTCATAAAATAGTGTAGTCATTTAATATTTATTAATACATATATCAAAACAGATCATTTTAACATGTTTAAAATATATCCTAGTACGTTTTATTTTCTTTATATTTGTATGTTTTTCATTAGGAATAATTTTTGAGCTTAAATGCCTTTCTGGAATGAATTGAGATGTTATTGAGTCCTTTTATTTTTATATGATCTACCAAACACTTCATGTCTTATATAAACAGATTTCTTGGTATTAAACCAGCCTTCATTTTTAGTGTCCACTTTAGTTGTTTCAGGTTTTGGTAATGTTTCAACGCTTTGGTGTATTCTATTTGGTGATATTTTATTTAAGGTTTTCATATAGAGAGCATGAGATTAATTATAGCCAATAATTTGCAGTCCCTCATGGTTTATTTTTATTGCTCACTGGGTCGTTTCTTATATCACTAGGAGCAGTAGTTCTCAACTGAGTGAGATTGTGCCTCCCAGGTCACACTTGACAATATCTGGAGAAATTGTTTGCTCTCTTAACTGGGGGGAAGAGGCACTACTGAAGTCTAGAGGGTAGAGACCAGAGATGCTGCTAAATATCTCACAATGCACAGGACAAACCCCCACAACAAAGAATTATCTGGCCCAAGTGTCAGTCGTACTAAAGTTGAGATATCTTGCTCAGGATTAATTACCTCTTCCTTCTTCTGTAGGTCTGCATGGGATATAAATGCCACTAGCCCGGGAAGACACCCAGGCTCAGCCCACAAGGAGTCTGCTTGTGTAATAGAGTTCTTGACAGAAACTTTAATTGGGATAAATAGCCTTAATTGGGACAGATGGAATAAAGCCCAAAGAGTGAATTGAGAGTGTTTCAAATTACTGTGACTTCAGGTCTCTAGATCTGCATTTGGGCTGACTGAATGCAGTTTGCATGTTCATACCCAGATTATACATTTCTTTGTAGTACTTGGTGTATTTGTTGAAATAAGGTAGGATTGATACGACTGAAGGCTGCAGCCTCTGGCTAGTTCCCCCTTCTCTTCCCAACCTTTCCTACTTAAAGATCTCAATTTTACTTGGGCAGTACAGCACAGAAAATCCTAATTCTGTTCTAGAATATAAATTCCATCACATTCATTTGTTGTGTTTGGTTATTTTATGACTAGGCTCTGTTGTAAATTCTTCAAGAATACTAACTAATTAGTTATTAAAAACTCCTATGAAGAGATACTACCATAATCTTTAACTGTGAAGAACCCAAGACAAAGAAAGGTTAGGTGACTTGTGCAAGGTTATAAGGTCATAAAGCTGGTAGACCACTATGGCAGTTTGGCACAAGATTCCATACTTCTCATCACTGATCTTTTGCCTTTTGTAGCAAAAAAGTAATTAAATTAATAAGATTTAAAAACCCATTAATGTAAATGTTTAGGAGAAGAAATTGTTTGGCTTATGATTTCTTTGCCTTGTTCATTTATGTGTTTTTTTATCATATTCTAACACTCACTTGTACAAAGAGATGGGAGGCACTTTGTTTCAGAAAGATAAACAATCAGGGATAAGAAGCTTAAAATTTAGAAAATCTATTTACTTAATTTTTAAATGTGAAACATAAGTAAATACTGTCTTTTTTTTTAGCTGCAAACAGCTCAGTTGCAGAGCCAACACCATAAGTAATAACAATGACAATAATAGCTATTTTACTATTTTAAAAACCCTACTATGTATCAGCTATTATGTATGCCAGCCATATTATATACATTCATTTACATTGCACATTCAGAGCTAAATATATAAATAGAAACCATTATTTTCTCCATTTTAGAGATGAGGAATCTAAGACTATTTTTGTTTGTTTTTTAAAAGAAAGATTTTATTTAGGGGCGCCTGGGTGGCTCAGTCATTAAGCGTCTGCCTTCAGCTCAGGACATGATCCCAGGGTCCTGGGATCAAGCCACATATCGGGCTCTCTGCTCAGTGGGAAGCCGGCTCCTCCCTTTCCCACTCCCCCTGCTTGTGTTCCCTCTCTCACTGTCTGTCTCTCTCTGTCAAATAAATAAATAAAATCTTCAAAAAAAATAAAAAATAAATAAATAAAATATTTTATTTATTTGAGAGTGAGTGAGAGAGAGAGAGGGAGAAAGAAAAAGAGAGCATGGGGGGCCAGGGTGGGGGGAGAAATGGGGGAGGAAACAGAGGGAGAAGGAGAGGGACAAGCAGGCTCTGTGTTGAGCACCTAAGCCCAGCTCGGACTCCATCCAAAACCAAGAGTCAGATGCTTAACCAACTGAGCCACCCAGGTGCCCTGAGGAATCTAAGATTATAAGAGGTAAATTGACCTGCCTAAGCTTGTCCAACTTGTAAATGGTGAAGCAGGATTTTGTCTACGTGCTCCCCCTTCCCCTACAAAGCCTCTCATGCTTTTGACAACAGCAGCCTCCATCAAAATTTTGCATTCTGAACATGGTTTATGATAACTAAATTAACTTTGCTAAGGTAAGAAATCACCCCCAGCCCCCGGAACCCTTGACTAACCAGAAGAGATAATTAGAATGATGGCAATGCTAAGCGATGGTATTCTCCAACAGCAATTTAAAGGGATGTGAGTAGGTGATGGTTTTGTTAGAGGAGGACCATATTCTTAAGGCATCCTCTCCTGGAGTAATTGCAAGGGCTTTATTTATATATTCATTCCTGGGGTTGAATGGGACCTATATAAAATCCTAATTTTATATAATTGCTGTAAGTATTAAAAATCCTAGCAAGGGGAAACCAAATTCATTGCTGAGTACCAACACACCTGTCAAAAAAGGAAAATGAGGGCTAACATCTTTCTCCAATGTTTGCATGTTCATACTCAGATTATACATTTCTTTGTAGTACTTGGTGTATTTGTTGAAATAAGGTAGGACTGATACAACTGAAGGCTGCAGCCTCTGGCTAGTTCCCCCTTTTCTTCCCAACCTTTCCTACTTAAAGATCTCAATTTTACTTGGGCAGTACAGCACAGAAAATCCTAATTCTGTTCTGGTATATAAATTGATCCCCCTTGATTTGATTTCGGATGTCCTGATTTCTGTTAATGACCATTGGTGAAAACATGCAATAAAAAATAGATAAGCATTCACAAATTTGAGTGCTGAACTTCTGGGACTTTGGGACTTGCTGTAAAATTAGGTGAGATTTACAAGAAAAAAAAAAAAAGAATGACCTCTTCCATAGAAATCTGTTCAATTCTGCTGGTTTATCTCCGGTCCCCATCTTTTGAATGGTCAGAAAATCCTAGAGGAGATTCAGATTCATGCCCAAAGTGAGATCTTAGAAGTTGCGGATTGATAGGGCTAGAAGGCCAAGTTCAAAGGGTAGGTTCTAAGATGGAGAAATGAAAGAGATGATGAGGAAGAAAGGTGGACTCGAAATATGAGGAACCAGGATATCTGCCAACAACAGAAGGAGGATAAGCAAACATTCTTCCTTTGGAAGTTGGGGGCAGGTAAACAAATTGGCCGCAGTGCTATATAGAACTGAGGCAGGCACTTTTTAAAAATTTTTATTTATTTATTTTTATTCATTTAAAATTTTTAATTAACATATAGTGTATTATTAGTTTCAGAGATAGAATTTAGTGATTGCATGCAATTGCATGTAACATGCAGTTGCATGTAACACCCAGTGCTCATTACATCAAGTGCCCTCCTTAATGCCCATTACCCAGTTACCCCATCCCCCCACTCCCTTCCCCTCCAGCAACCCTCAGTTTGTTTCCTAGAGTTAAGAGTCTCTTTTGGTTTTTCTCCCTCTCTGATTTCATCTTATTTTTCCTTCCCTTCCCCTATATTCATCCTTTTTGTTTCTTAAATTCCACATATGAGTGAAATCATATGATATTTGTCTTTTTCTGACTGACTTATTTCGCTTAGCATAATATCCTCTAGTTCTATCCACATCGTTGCAAATGGTGAGATTTCATTCTTTTTGATGGCTGAGTAATATATCTATCTATCTATCTATCTATCTATCTATCTATCTATATATATATATATATATATATATATATATATATATATATACTGTATCTTCTTTATCCGTTCATCTGTTGATGGACATCTGGGCTCTTTCCATAGTTTGACTATTGTGGACATTGCTGCTATAAACATTGGGGTGCACATGCCCCTTCAAATCATTGTTTGTATTCTTTGGATAAATACCCAGTAGTACAATTGCTGGGTCGTAGGGTAGCTCTGGAAAATGGTATGGAGGTTCCTCAAAAAGTTAAACATTTAGAGGCAGGCACTTTTTAAAGAGGTCCAACTTAAGAATAAGATTTTCAAATCTTATTTGAAACCACCCCTAAATCCCATCTCATCTACCACTACCCCTCAGAAAAAGAAGAAAATAATAATCTTTATAGGGAAGCATTAGCCTTGGAAGGGACTTAATCTTGCAAATGAAAGCAACAAAGTTGTTAAGTGTAGGCAGATACTAAGCCGCTTGCAACAATATTTTCTCACATTATACTCATCTAGTATAAGATGTTATTTTCTTGTTGTTTATTAGGTACTTCATGCTCTTGCAAGATTAGTTTTGGATTTTTTCCTTAATTTTGGTGCCTTAAATTTGGAAATGTAACTTTGCATTAAAAGAGGTTTTTCATTTAATTAAAGAATGTATTCTAGAGCTTGACTGCTAATTAAAATCCAACATTTGCTTAATGTGGATGGGTTAATAATTATAGGGAAATCTTATTTTTTTTTTGTACTTCATGATTTAGCTGCTGTTTAATTTTGTACTCAATATTGTAATTAATATATGTTGCTATATTTGATTTTCTGTTTCATTTTTTAAAGTAAGAGAGTAAAAATGGGTTCCATTGTTTTTTAAGAAAAATTACCAGCATAACTCATATTCTGCTTGATCATCTCATGGCAACATCTGAGTTTTCCACCAAACTAATGTTTGTGCCTGAAATATCATCTGTTCTTTTTCTAAGCTGTCTCACACAGTTGTTATAGATCAATGTTAAATTTATTTGATAGGCTTAAATTTATCAAGTGTCTTTTTGATTCTTAGGCTAAATCATGCAGGTATAGAAATAACAAAATATATATATTGTCCTGAAAAAGCTCACTATCTACTAAGAGAGACAGACAAGGGAAAAAGGCTTTAGAAAATCATGTAGTGAGTACAATAAAAGCATGGGATATATATTTAAGGAACAGAGGAGTAGTGGGTTTAGAAATTATCTGAAAAGTTATATCTCAACCAACTTTTCTCAGTTTGCATCCTATCCTTTCATGTGACTTATTACTTTAGATTTATAACACAATCTTTACTCCCATTTCTTACAACTTTTCTTTTGCTTACCAGTCAATTATATTATAGAAGTAAAATTGGTTAACAATATGTGTATTTGTAATTTTAATGGAATGAAATACCAAGGCATGTGGCTTTTAACTAATCCAGCATATTTAAACTCAGCTGCTTTGTGCCTTTCATTTGGGGTTCAGATGTCAAGCCAATGTTTAGCTGAAGATCAGTAGTCATAGTAACAGATGCTGCCTAGAGACCCTCTGTATTACATGATCAGTTCATAAAGTAAGGAGGTCTCTCTCCAGTGGACAGTGGTTATTCTGTACAGTAAAAATCTGGGATTAAGTCAGAATAACTTTTTCAGATATTTTTTGAAGAAAGTGAATTTTTTTTTTAATTTTTTTAAAGATTTTATTTATTTATTTGACAGAGAAAGACACAGCGAGAGAAGGAACACAAGCAGGGGGAGTGGGAGAGAGAGAAGCAGGCTTCCCACTGAGCAGGGAGCCCGATGTGGGGCTCGATCCCAGGACCCTGGGATCATGACCTGAGCCGAAGGCAGATGCTTTAACGACTGAGCCACCCAGGCGCCCCAAGAAAGTGAATTTTTTTGAAACATTAGTTGAACTAGGGTGATGTCCAGCATTTATTCCTTGTTTAGCAAATTAACACACTGTTGCACATATAAAATATGCCAACTGGAATAATGCCTGCCTTCTACTTTGTTTCTCATCTGGTGAAGTAATTTTCTCTCTGAAAGTCAGCTGGGCATATAGGAAAAGCTGTTTTTCCAAAATTTCAACCTTATGGCAGCATCCAGAACATGTAAATGGCCTCTGAACATTGTTATGTAATACATTATGTAACATGTTAATAATGCAAAAACAGTAGAACATTTTCCTCCAAACACACCAAAATAAAATGTTTCTTGGGGAAAAATCCAAGCCTTCAATATTTTTCCACCAAAAGAAAACTTTAAAAATTTCAGGACAAGGTCTTTGTAGGTAGGATGTGGAGAATATATATGAGGGGAAAAATAAGTCCTCAATATCATATTAACTATGATACTTGTGGTTATGAATAAATATATTCCTGACAATGCTATATAAAATAAGAAATAATGGAAAGCATCCTCAAAGACATGGGAGAGAATACTGGTGAGCTAAAATGATCAATCCCTTGATGGAATATTAATATAACTATTTAAAATCATATTTTGTAAGAATATACAACCATGTATTAATTTTTCTCTTAATGATAAGTGAATGAAGCAATAGTATATACATATTATAGTTGCAACTATGTAAAAAAAAATAAAAAAAATAAAAGGAAAACCAATATTATGCAGAAAACATAGTATGGAACAAAATTCACCAAAATATTAACCCATTCATTTATAATTCCTTCATCATTTTACTCACTTATCCATTTACTTACATGATATTTATAAGGGGCCTTTATGCTATAGCAAGTAGATATTGAGAAGATAATAAAGAGAATAAGACAAACCTTGCCACTATGGAACATACTTTTAGCTGATTCTGACTATAAGGTTTTAATACTTTGAATTTGCTATCCTTTCTATAAAACACGTAGATTTTTTCATAATGGAAAAACTACTAATGCAAAAACAAAACCAGAAATATTAGCACTGTATCATGGATTTTCCTAAACCTGGATTTTGAGCCTGGCTAACTGATGCTCTACAGATACAGCTGAGTTTCATTAGCATTGGAAGGGACAATAAATTTTGTTGTCAGGTGAAATCCCAGAGGAAAGTCCTTGGCAATATCTAATGACTTAACCTGAAATGGGCCCAAAGTGACTGCAAATCTATAGCTTAGCTCTTACGAAAAACATATTAGAAACTTTAAAAATTCAAAGTGGTAACTGTTTAGCCGCACAGACCACACTGAGATTTTGTTTCATTGATACCAAACCTCAAAAAAACAAAACCAAAAGCAAGAGCAAACAACAACAACCACAACAAAAACCCTAAAAAAAAAAAAAAGCCTCAGTCAGTCAGCATCGAAACACTGTTTTACCAATTTGCTCTGCTGAACCCACATATTTTTCTACCATTTGATGAATGACATTCACCAGTTCTTTTATCATACAATAATCTCCTGTCTTTGTCCTATTCTATCTCAATTCTAGTCATTTATAAAGAATGCTAACTATTGTGATACCTGCTCATCCACCTTTTCCATGAATATTTCCAGCCAAGGAACATTGAATCCCCTCCTAGAGAACATCCACTGCCTTTACCCTATTTGCAAAAGAGGTTTGAAAATTGTCTTTCTCACCTCACAGACCAAAGTGGGCAAATACAGAGCATCATCAGGCTCCCTAAGTACCTCCCTACCATTCTCTTTTCTTTGTGCCCAGGAATTTGGCATTCCTTCCCTCCTACCTCATGTTCCCTGAGTTCAAACCCCAGTTCTTTAAGATGCTATTATCCTCAGGCTGCAGTCTCAAGTCACAAGCCCTAATACCCATGCCTCAAAAAAATATGGGCCAGAGGTGTGTTCCTATCTTTACCTAAAACTTCTCTATGCATTTCTTCTCTCTTTTTCTGGAACCTCTTGCCTATGTGAATTTCCATCTTGTTAAGTTCTTCTGAAGTTTACATTATATGTGTTAAGCCAGCTGCCAACCGCCCAGCTCAGATCAAATAACTAAAGAATGAAGCTATAGCTTTCTGTTCTCATAAGGAATTGCTTTTTGCTCCACATTCTGCAGTATGGCGGGGGGGGGGGCGGTTAAGATTTTTTCCCACTGAGTGAGCTTCAAGTCAGGCCAAATAATGACAATGCCTTATGCATGGGGCTCTACCAGGAAGCTGTGAAATGCATCAGATAGTAACAGTGCTCTGTAGATGGAGCTTTTTTTTAAAAAAAATTTTATTTATTTATTTATTAGAGAGAGAGAGAGAGGGAGCACGAGTGGGAGGAGGGGCAGAAGGAGAGGGAGAAGCAGACTCCCCACTGAGCGGGGAGCCCAATGTGGGGCTTGATCCCAGGACCCTGAGATCCTGACCTGAGCCTAAGGCAGATGCTTAACTGACTGAGCCACCCAGGTGCCCTGAGATGGAGCTTTTTGAGGTGATCCAAACCCCAAGTCTGTCCTTCTGTAGTTGTAAGACTCCTGGTGTTCAAGACTACCATGGATCTGGGGAGAGGGGCATGGGAGTAAGCCAAGTGAAAATGTCCCAAACATCCACTGTTCTTGCTGAGGTTTAGCAGTTTTTCTTAGATAAATGCTCTTCATTCTGTTATAATCTTTTCATTAATTTCCAGAGCTCTGTAAAAGTTGGACAATTTTGCCCACATTTTTGTTGCTTCTGTGGATGAACAGATGTACAGAGGTTCTCAGTCCATCATTCCCAAAGCGCCACCCCCCCACAGTAATAAAAGCTTTCTGAGTTCTGAAAACAAGCAAAAAAATTGGACCTGGGCATTAAACCTGCTCTTGTTCCCATACAAGTAACCAACCAGCTTCATAGATTTTATACTTTTTATTTTCACTGAATTGTTTGAAGCTTTTTCAGAGTCTTGTCTTTCATAGACATTTGATTCCAAATAACTACAGGTGAATAATTTAAATGACTGTTTTGCCACGTTTGCTGTGAACTACCAGCCCTCCATTTACTGCCAGCCCCCAAGATTTTAGTGCCTTTAAAATTTAGAGAACCAATTATGGATTCCCATCCTTAAGATTTTGTTCCTCTGGCTCTAGTTCTAGGATCAATATGAGTATCTATCAGAGAAACAGAAGCACTATAAGAGTTATGGAACAAAATATTTTTAAAGGAGTTAGAAATTATACAATTGTGTAAAGAAACAGGGAAAAAAATAGGAAAATGAAAGTCTAGAAATGAGACTTGAAAGATCACAAAAATGTCCCCTAAATATTCCTCTTAAAGCATAAGTATGGTTGAACAGAGTTTTCAGGGGAGTCTAAGACATCAGTTGCATCAAACAAGCAGGAAGACTCCCCAAGGGGAGGTTTGTGGAGGTGTCAATGGGCATCATTGCTTATCTCTGTGGTGGTAGCCTGGGGATGCTGTTGGTACACATGGCCACCAATCAGGAGAATAGCAGGACTTGGAGAGGAGAAGAGGCAGGGAGGACGCTTTCCATATCTATCTATTACACTTTGAGGGATGACCTTCATGTCTGTCATTGAAGCCTCAAACAAGTTCCGTTTAGTCAACGGTAACTCAGAATCACATAGGGAAGGCATTTTAGGAAATAAATTCCTAGATTAACCATGCTGACAGTATAAAATATAAGCATGGGTCTCTAGTACAGAGGTGCAGTCTTTGAGCTGGGCTGGACTTGACAGGAGCCATAGCTAGTTTCTGGTTAGAGTTTGTTTTGCATGTCTTCTCTTCAGTGAGTGTTTTATTAAAGGGTGCATCTCAACTTGCACTTCTTTATAGTGGTTTTCTTTTTTTTTTAAATTTTTTATTAACATATAATGTATTATTTGTTTCAGGGGTACAGGTCTGTGATTCATCAGTCTTACACAATTCACAGTGCTCACCATAGTACTTACCCTCCCCAATGTCCATCACCCAGCCACCCCATCCCTCCCACCCTCCTCCACTCCAGCAACCCTCAGTTTGTTTCCTGAGATTAAGAGTCTCTTATGGTTTGTCTCCCTCTCTGGTTTTGTCTTGTTTATAGTGGTTTTCCATGACCCACACAATCAATAGGAACCTCAGCACCCAGCCCAGTACTGTCTAACCCAAGACATCTAATTTAATTAGATTTTTTTTTCACAGAAACTTTTAATAGGTACAATTATTTATTTGTTTGCTATTTAAATTTCTTTAGTTTGTTGTATGTTTCCCCAACAGGAATGTTAAGTTTCTCAAGGCAAATAACCTTATCCATTTCATTTATTGTTGTATCCCTAGCATTTTTAACAGTAAATGGCACTTAGTGGGAACATTGTGAATGTCTGTTACATGAATTAAATCAGAATTTATCATGTCAGGAGAAATAAAACTTTTGTTTTAATATAACTTTCAAATAATTGGGTATGAATAACAACTACAACTGATTGTGTAGTTGATTTCATGACTGGATTCTCAAAGAATATTTGTTGAAATAATGAATGAATAATGAGTAAATGTTTTCACTGCTTTGTGAACAAAAACAAAGGGAGACTCTGAACGCACACTTGGTACAAAGTAGTTAAGTATCCTCTTACTACAAAATGGCAGCAGCATAAATTTGAGGGTGGACGATGGTCTGGAAACATTGGAAACAAATCATTCATTGCCAGGTAAAGTGGGGGCCATGGCAGTGGAATTAGTGAGGTTAAAGTAGAAGTTTAGGCTGTGACCTGAATTCAGAAAGAGGTACCATGAGACAAAAACTCAAACTTATCTCCCTTCCCCCAATATACCAGATTTAACAGAATCTAGATAATTAGAAGATAGGTCTAGCTATAATGCCTCTGGAGCTATCATACCGGGAGACATTTGGCTTACATAGTTATTGGGTTGTTTGCTTCTATTCAGATTAACCCCTGGAAGTTAATCAGGGTTGATGTCCTATTCAGCTTTGTTGTAGATTGAGCATGTAGCATACAGTAGCTTCCCAATAGATACCCTAATCGATATTTGCTAAATAATAACTGCCCACTCCTTTCTCGTAAAGTCAGGGAAGATCTAACCACCTGCAAGGCAGTGCCTTTTCACAGAGCCTTGTATTTTGGCTCCAAGTACGAGATCTTCTCTGCCTGAGCCACACATTGCAGTGCTGGGAGTGAAGGCTGTTTCCCTCTGGTGTCATGTCACTTCCACTTATACACCACTCCAGAGCTAACCCATCTTGCTTGGACTTTAATTAAATAACCTTCAAGGATGAAGTACCACAGGGGGCAAGGTCACAGGGATAGCTACAATTATTTCTTGCAGCTATTGATTTTACACTAATGATCTTAAATGATGCATAGCTCTGGATCTAGCAATCACCCTCAGAATGGCAGGTGGGGACTTGTGCTCTGGCTCCCACAAGAGACCAGAGCAATTTGGACAGATTTAAACTTGTTGATGCTATTTCTAAGTGTGAAGGAGGATGAAAGTCTGAAATATGGAGGTTATGCAAAAATATAATAGAGGGCATAATATTAAGATGAGAGGCTTTGGAGCCAGAAAGAACTGAATTCAAATGGTAGTTTTTCCATAACTGTGTGAGGGCCTGGTGCAAGTAGCTCATCACCTCTGAGTTTTGGTTTTCTCATCATTAAAATAGAGATAATGGTGTGGATTATGTATTTTTTAAAGTATAGAAGATAGCAATTTAAAATCATTACCCATTATGCTGCAGTAATTGCTCTTTACTTTTCTGCTTTTAAGGCATTAGATACATATTTCTCTCCTAGGGATATTTATCTTTTAATACTTGGAGCACCAAAAGCCTTTAAGTATCAAAAATATATATATCTAATGATGGGATTAGAGACAACCTGTTAAGGCTCTCATCCCCACTATGGTAAAATAGGAAGAACACTTGAGTTGGACTTTAAAGAACTGAGCGCTGTGAATTGTGTAAGACTGTTGAATCACAGACCTGTACCTCTGAAACAAATAATACATTATATGTTAAAAAAAAAAAAAAAGAAGATAGTAGGAAGGGAGAAATGAAGGGAGCGGAAATCAGAAGGGGAGACGAACCATGAGAGACTATGGACTCTGAGAAACAAATTGAGGGTTCTAGAGGGGAGGGGGGTGGAGGGATGGGTTAGCCTGGTGATGGGTATTAAAGAGGGCACGTACTAAATGGAGCACTGGGTGTTATACGCAAACAATGAATCATGGAACACTACATCAAAAACTAATGCTGTAATGTATGGTGATTAACATAACATAATAAAATAAAAATGATGGAGGAAACAAAAAAAAGTGCATTCATGCATGTTTTAACTAACATAAAAGGAGTATAATTAATAAAATATATGATATAACAGTAAAAAATAAATAAATAAAGAACTGGGTTTGGAACCAAGTTTTACCCTGCTCTGTGACCTTAAGCAACTTTTTGCCCTCTGAGCCTTTTGAACTTTCTGAAAAATATGGACACTGATAGATCCCACACTGGTTGTTTTAATGATAAAGGAGATTAAAAACGTGAAAGCATTTTACTGAAACATAAGTGCTATAAAATATCAATGGATGTTATCCCACAAATAAGCCTTAGTGGTCAGAATACCTAAAGGACCAGAAATGGAGGCATTTTCATAGCTTTGCAGAGAGTATTGATTTAAAAACCACTGCTGATAATTTAGGAAATTATGTACACATGCAAGAAGGTGGTGTTTTTTCTCCTTTTCTTTGACTTCTGAAGCCAAAAGTGACCAACAATCAAGGGGTCGAAGAAATCAAACCTTAAGAGTAGAAGATTACACTAAGAAACAAAGTTATAAAAACAATCATGAGTCATAGACAGCTCAATCCCTCTCTCTCTTTCTCTCCCCACCCCCACACCCCCTGGGATCTGTGAAGGTAGCTGCATTGTTCCACTTTATGACAGAGCATTTCATGATGAAGAATAACTCCTGTGTCAAACTGGCATTTTCTCATACCAGTTCTTCATGGTATTTTTTTTTTTTTAATCTCCCTAATTGTTCAAGACTATTTCCCTAGTCCTTTGGGTTGAAATACACTCTAATTTACTGTTTCTGAAATTCACATACTTACTTATTTATCTTTTACTCCAAAAAATATACATTCAGTATCTACTATATGTACTTCTTATATGCTAGATATTAGAAGTCCCATTAAACAGCTTCAAATCACTTAGAGTTAGAAGAGGAGTCGGGGGCATGAAGAAAGAATGATTAATGTCCTAATCGTGAGCATAAGTAAGGAATGTAACCCACACCCAGGATGTCATGGAAGGCATTTGGAAAGAAATGATGGCTAAGTTGAGGACATGGGGGTGAGGGAGCCAGAGTAGTGGTGCTAGGGATAGAGAATATGCTTTCAGGGCAAGTTTGAGAACCTTTAAATAATTTCAAATAGGTGGAACAGAGTTAGGATAAGGAAGGAAGGGTATTACCTAAATGAGCTGGACAGGTTATAGACTCATGATGTGCTACCTTGCGGTACTACACTGTGATGTCCACCCACACCTCCTGCCAAACGTGTCTTTTCCTGTCTGTTGCGAGTGCTGTTGGCTAATAGACTTTGTTGTTAGGGAAGCGACACCTTGCTGTTCAGGGATTGCATGGCCTGCGGAGCCACCTTGCTCAACGTCATAAACCTTTTTGGGCTAGCCCATCCTTAATGGTTGGTCAGTGAGAGAGAGGATAAAAATATGGCCATATCCACCCAACTTGGGATTACTTTGAAAGGCCATTCTAGTGCCAGAGCATCCCATGAAGTGGCCAGTACTTCCCTTGGCCCTGCATCACAGCTCAACCACTCCTTCTGCTCACCCTTGCTTCCTTCACCTTCCCTCCAAAAGTTTTGATATTGAAAGCAGTGCTTAATAACTCTGCCTCAAAAGCCACTTCCCAGGGATTTCAGCCTGCTATACACATCATCACATCTCTAGGATTAGCTCATCATGCTGTGCAGCAACCCTCGTCTTACAAATAGAAAATCGAGACCCAGAAAAGGAAAGTAATTTGTCAAAGAACCACTGGTAGTCATTGGCTGAATAGGTTCTAGAATCCAGGTATCTGGGCCTCTAGTTCAGTCTTTCCCTATAATGGAAACATTTGCCATTGGTTTGCAACTTCTGTGAACTGGAGAGGGAGGACTTTGCAAGTTGACCATATCTCCGCTTGCCAGTGTCCTCTCTCATTACTGTCTCCTCACCTTCTGCGCTATAGCTGTAACAAACTATTTTCAATTCTCCCAGTGTGGGTGATGAGTTATTTCAGTCTTCATTATCTGTGAATAATCCTTCAGCTAGAGTCCCAGTCTCCTGCCCATTAGCTGCCTGGCCGCACATCTAAAGCAAGAGTTTATCCATGGAGTCTCTTGCCTCCCCTGGGCGGAATTAGACAAATTTGCCAACTCTTTTGTAACCTCATAATATACATAAATCTTATAGAACATACTCTATGTTTTCTTACATTTTCCCATTCTAGGCTTAGAGTTCCTGAAAACCTTGACAATATCCCCCCCGTCATTTCTATATCTGCATCACTTAGGACAATGAATAGAAAAGAAATAAATAGAAGAAATTACAAGTTTACAGAGACTTCTGGGCATATGAGCTCCTTCAAAATAAATTATGATTGTGCTGATAGTAGTAACAGTTACAGTAATCATGAATATTTGAAAGAGCATAACAATATTAAAGAACTTTAATAAATATTTTGTACTATTAAGAAATATCATCCAAAATGTGAGAAAGATGTGGAAAAGGATGACTCTATGTCTTTTCAAAATTATACCAGAGTATTATCTAACAGGTCCACCTAAGAATCATTTACTTTTCTCCTAAGTGAATGCACATTTGATTGACATGCTATTTAGTATTTATTAGAACCATGAGTCTGTAAAATTACACATTTTGAGATGTGTTTTTCTGGTGTAAAAGATATCTATAAAGCTTATGGATGTATTGCTCTGTAGTAATCTTACTCCAATGTTCTTTCTTCCAGTGCCTGTTTTTACTCAGTGTCTCTAATTCTCCTTTGAACTAGCTTTACCATCCTGCTGTTTCCTTCATTAATGAGTTAAACCTTTGACATATGTTCACTATATGTTTGTATATGAGGCATGTTTTTCACTTTTTGAAAATTACACTTTGACAGTCCTTGATGTGAGATGAGCAAAATAGAGGTACCTAACCTAATTATACAGATGAGAAACTAAGACTTAACAAGTTGAATTACCTAGTGCAAGATTTTATTAGTATGTAATGGTGGCAGGTTTCAAATCTAGTTCTCTTGACTTCAGCACTTGTGTGTGCATATGAGAATCTTAGATATGGTTAGGAATGTGTCAGATGGTAGGAAGCTAGTTCTCAGAAGAGAAGTAGGTGTTAGAGTGTTGAAAATATATGCTACTGAGTTTGTGGTTTTGCCAGTTGTTGGCCCTGATAAATAATCTAAGAAAGAAAAGAAAGAAAGAAAAGAAAGAAAATAATCTAAAATTTCAAGACCACATTCTCCCCCTTGTCTTTAAATTTCAAGTCTTAGGCTACTATGTTGGTGCTGAAATTTAACAATTTTTCTACAGTCATTTTAACAAGGAGTCCTGGAGCGTATGAATGTTAGTGGGAGAGTAAGAAAAGAAAGAGAAGGAGAGAAGGAAATCTGCGATCTGTCTTGTATAATAATAGTGTATATTTATCGCTCTGTTTTTCCTGAGGGACTTTTCTATGAATGACACAGAAAACAAGGTAGGGTTTTGTAAGTGAGATTTGTGGGTGATGGGCTGAAAAGATAGATCCTAAACCAATTAAGCATCATTTTTTTATGAGAAATGATGCCTTTATGAGATTTGCCCTGTCACTTGAGAAGAAAAACAAATCTTTGTAATTTTTTTATTATATCTTTGATCTGACTGAAGAGATTTATGTTTATTCAACCTGTTCCCCAGGGATGAAGGTCAGAGTGGGATGAAGGTCTATGACATTCATGTAATTAATCTTAGATAAATGTCATGTGTCTTTAGAAATGTGGAAATAGTTTTTCAGCCCAAGTAGCTCAACATCACTTCACATGCATTTCATTAGTATCTACCATGCATAAAGGTGCTACAGGGAACATCAACTCCATGCTTTGTGCCTTATTTTTTTAAGACTTATTTATTTATTGTATAGAGGCGGGAAGGGGCAGAAAGAGTGATAGAATCTCAAGCAGATGCTCCACTGAGTGTAGAGCTCTAGGCAGGGCTGGAACCCAGAACCCTGAGATCATGACCCAACCCAAAATCAAGAGTTGGATGGTTAACCAACTGCGCCATGTAGGCGCCCCTCGATTGTGCCTTATGAAGTATCTGGAACATGGTATTCCATTTAACTGTAGAGCGATATCATGATGTAGTGGGAGTAATTCCATTTGAGCAATGATGGAACTGAGGCTCAGAGTTTAAGCACCTCATGCATAATTATAAAACTAGGAAGTGATTACACTAACATATCTGTAATATCTGCTCCCAAGCTCAGGAAAGCCCACTTCTTCCTCTGCTGAGAATTGGGAGGGGAACCATGGAGAGGTGAAGAAAAAAAACATCATCCTAACAAGTCATTTCAGCTGAAGTGACCTAATGCCTCAAAATGGTAAAAGGTGTGTATTCATATATCCTGATCTGTCTTAAACCCAAACTTGATTCTTCCTGTGTATTAACAGGTACCCACATAATTATCATGTATTTCCTCTCTCATCATGCATGGTTCAAATGCTCAATATATACCAGGCAATGTGAAATAATACAAGTTGTGTAGAATATATTCTATGCAATAGTATGAGGGTAATTTGGTAGAATACACTGGAAACAATGTAATCCAAATGTATTAAAAATAAAAATTTAGAGAAAAATATGCCAGGAAAATTATAACCAAAATTAATATTATAGCAATATTAATAACAGATAAAATAACAGATAAAAATCTAAGGGAAATTTATTATGCACAAAGAACAATGTTTTATACTGGTAAAAATAATGAATAATCCACCATCAAAATAATCATGGGTATATATGAACTTAACAGGATAGGATAAAGTAAATACAAAGAAACAAATAATGGACATTTAAGGATAGATTCACAGATACAAGGAGGGATTAAACACACACTCTTTAGAAACCTCATTAAGCAGAAAACAATATTAAACATACACATGATTTTAAATACATAATTAATAATTTGATATGACATGTAGAACGTGCCTCCAACCAAAAGAATTGCTGATAGATGTGAATTAGGTCAATATAGTACTGATACAGTAATAGAAGTCTATTGGAGCTGAGGAGAGAAGCATGCATACGCGGAAATTTGAAGTGATGCAGCAAATCAGTGGTGAACAGGTAGATTTAAATACTGGAAAATTTGGCTTTCTGTTTAAGAAAAATAAGTAAATTGGTATTATTTTACGTACAAGCCAAATATACATTCCAGATGGATTAAAAACTGAAGCATGGAAAGTGAACCAAACAAAAAAAGCCAGAACCTTAAAACTTGCAGAGAGATTTAGAACAGAACATCTGTTTGACCTCGATATAGTAGTATTTATAAAATTATGCACAAAAAGCATGAAACATGAAGGAAAGGGTTGACAAATTTGAATACTCAATTTTTAAAGACACATTTACAATCCTTTAGCAGAAGCAGACAAAACGGTATCTTCTAGAATATGCAATGTAAATAAATAATGACAAACCGCTCAACAGGAAAGTTCAAGGTATTTAAACAAGACATTCACAGAGGGCATAAAAAATATTCAATAAATTCACCATCAAAAGATGTCTTTATCCTCTTCCCCAGAACCTGTGAATGTTGCCTTATATGGCACAAAGGACTTGCACAAGTGATTAGTTGAAGGATTTGAGATGGAGAGATTATTCTGGATCATCCAAGTCAGCCCACTGTAATCACAGTCCTTATAATCCTATAAATTTTCTTATAACTCCTATAGTGATTATATAAGTGATTATATAGAAAAAAGTCCTTTAAATTTTTCAGTTTCGCGAATTTATTTTCCTAAAATTCTAGAGGCCAGAAGTCCAAAATCACTTTCACTGGGCTAGAGTGTCAGCAGGGTTGATTCCTTTCTGGAGTCTCTATGGGGAATCTGTTTCCTTGCCTTTTCTAGCTTCTGTAAGCCACCTGCATTCCTTGGCTCATGAGCCCTTCTTCAGATCATTCGAACCTCTTGCTTCCATTATCACTTCTCCCACTTTCTCCTTTGATCCTCTTGCCTCCTTCTTCTTACTGAGAAAATCAAGGAGATGATGCATGTAATCTATCTTTGACTGGCACGTAGTGGGAAATTAACAAATATTGCCATTAGTATTGCTATTAGCATTTCCACTATGATCAAGGATTGATGAAAAACAATTGCTCATTCATACACTAAAAAGGGATAGAAACGAAGGATAAGGTAGGAGAAAGTACTATATCTGAAGTGAGCAAACTTTTAATGGAATTTAAGAATTGTAGATGCACATCAGAATAGGCAAAGGAGATGGGGGTTATTAAACATTCCTCTCTCCCCTTTGTTACCCATCCCAAGAAGAATTTATAATCTGGTCAAATCTTGGATATATTTACTGGCCAGAAGGATGGTTTTCTGTGTTAAAATTTTCTGTGCTCTTTCTCCTCTTCCATGCGCATGCCCTGAGTATTAAGATGATCTATGAATAGAGTATCTCTATAGTTACCATCTGAACCAGGACAACTTTAAAAAGGAAAGAAGCATTATTAAAAATTATAGTGGGCCAACAGTTTACCTTGGGATTGTCTCAGTCTTAGCAGAGTGTATAGCCCCCTAAAAGTGTGGAGATGTTTGTCTTTTCTTGCATGTGGCCAACTTATACCGTATGTGGTGTTCTCTGTGCTACATTTTTCACCAAGGCTACAAAAGTAATAAAAAAGAACTGGAACCTGACCTCATCATTTTTCTCTTCATTCCAGTCTCATGTAGCTGACACTCTGCATTACTCAAAGTTTGAAATAAGTCTGGCCAGCTTTCTTTCTCTTTCCTCACTTGCATTCACCTTGACTGTTCTAATCTATTGAGATCCGTATAGGCATACAGAGGGAAGGACAGAACCCCTACGCCTGGACTCTAGCCACGCTAACCAAAATATTCTGCATAGGGCAATGTAGCTAATGATGAAATGTTTCTTTTGCCTCTGTCCCTGTGTATTCCTATCTGGGGGACACTATAGGGATAGAAAGAATTTATACTATACTGCATATAATAAATAACATCTGTTATTCCCCTGACCACAAATACCTTCTTAATACTATTGAAAACATTCATTGCAAATGGTCAAGTTAAATGCTAAGCTTTCCCACTAAATATTAGGACATCTCACTTAAGTTCCATGTCTCTCCTTTCTTGTGTGCATGGGTGTATGTGTGTGTACATATTATTTTATATGTAAAACTTATATGTAATATTAAAATATTTTATTTTCATCATTGTATTATTTATATTTGAGTATGTTATATATTATTCTATATATAATTTTACATAGAATATTATGCATTGTGTATGCATCCATGTGTGTATGTGTGTATACATGTATATGTGTATATACATATAAATTAATGTGTATATCATCTGTCTATTATTGTAGTTTTTTTTTTTTTTAAAGATTTTGTATTTATTTATTTGAGAGAGAGAGTGAGAGAGAGCATGAGAGGGAGGAGAGTCAAAGGGAGAAGCAGACTCCCCACGGAGCGGGGAGCCCGATGTGGGACTCGATCCTGGGACTCCAGGATCACGACCTGAGCTGAAGGCAGTCGCTTAACCAACTGAGCCACCCAGGCGCCCAGTTTTTGTTTTTTTTTTCCTGCTTGTGCTGCCAGCACTATTCTCACTGGTTCATTTATCCATCTATCCACCAATCTATCCATTTTTTTTTTTTTTGTATAATCAAATGTTATCTTTTTTCTCCTGCACTCTGACACTGATGATATTTTTAATACCCTTTCTACAGACTTTCTCATTTAGAGAGCTAGTACTTGTGATCACTTTAGGAAGATGCTACAACAGAAACAACAAAGTTGAGGCAGTGACTGCTCAAGATCTCGGACTGAATTTTTGACATCTGAGAATCTGATCTATGATGTCTGATTCCTTCACTTTCTAGGGTGGTAACAGTAATCTTGTTGTTTTCTTGTTTTGGGTTGGTTTTGGTAGGAATGTGTAACTCTCTAACAGAATCCTGTTCTGCTCTGATCAATAACATAGTAAAATTGCATGCCTAAGGATTTCAAGTCTGGTACTTCTTTCCAACAGATTCCTATCAGCTACTAATTCTTCCAGCATTTTACTGAATGCTTTATATTTGCCAGGCAAGATAACAGGCAGTGTGGTAACAATGGGAATTGAATAGATTCAACCTGTGCCCTGTGCCCTCAATGAGCTAGTAGTCTAGTGGAGATGAGAGACAGATTAATAGAAAAAAAATACCGAAACAGGATGGGTTGGAGATGGGGGAGGGGGAGGCCAGGAAAAGCTTTCTTGACAATTTGCTGCTCCCCGCCCTCCGCTTTTTTTGAAGGCAAAGTACTTGGTAGACAGGAATACAAAAGCCATTCTGTGGGCATGGCATTTGATATCCTGCCTTCACCAAAGGGCTAGAAAATCAGTTCAGGTAACATGTGTTTTCCCTCACTAAATCTTTTATCCTTAGAATGAAATTACCTTATTAAAATCAGGGTTGGATCATGGGCCCCTGTATTATGCTTTTCTACAGGGAAGACCCCAAAGACACAGCTGTAGCCTCAAAGTCTTTCTAGTCATTGCTTTTCCAGCACCAGAATGCTCTGGAAGGGATGGAAGGTTAAATTATTCCATGTTATTTGTCCCTTTTCCTGTTGGGGGCGGGGAGGTGAAAAGGTTTAATTTTTATTTTCAAATCTGTTCAAATCTTTAATCCCTAAGGGGTAATGTACAGTTGGATTTTCCTACACAAATCTTGGGCCTGGCCTTGCCCCAGGCTATTTTAGGGTAAGCTGAAGATCCATTTGTCCCTGACAGGACTAAAACTTACTGGTATGAGGTCTAGAAAATAATTATAGAGAAATTAATTTTCAAGCAGTGGAGGGACTCAAAATACCCACTGGTTTTCTGCACAAATGTTATTACTGATACTATATATATATGTAATATACATATATATAATTGTATAATATACCATAGTAATATTTTATACTCTAATTTACAGTGTACCCAGAGCATTTACCTAAGAGTTCTCATGTTATATTCATAGCAAACATAGGAGCAAGTATTTGCTACCCCATCTCCAAATAGGGAGACTGGAGTTTGTGGAAGATAATCAATTAGCTCATTGCCATATAACAAATTTGTGTTTTAACATCTTGAATCTAAAACCTGGGTTTCTTTAGGCCCATATCCCTCTGTAGTCACATATTTATTTAAAGTAATTTATGCAAAGCTAAACAATAATGAGGATTTTTATTAGACAAATTTAATTTATCCTTGAGAGATACTCAAATAAATTTCAGAAAATGCATGATTTTTTTTCTTATGATTTCCATTGTGTAAACATGGACACTGATAGCACATCTTCTTCAGTATTTGCAAATAGCTCATTGGAAGGCATGATCTGTTTTGCTTTATTATTTTGGCATATCTTGTCCCAGCAGCAAAGCTCCATACAGTTGGTATACATACATATACACAGTGATGTGATTGTCTGTGCAGCAACAGGATTCTCAATGAGAAAGGAAATTAAAAAGCAACAGGTGATGAAAACAGAATGATTACATCTTCTCTGGGTATAAACACTGGCAACACCTGATAATCCGGAAAGACATTTAGTTCTGTCCAATAAATATTTGTATCTGTCCAATGGAACCATTTTTCATTATTTCTGAAGTAGTCGTGACCAGATTTTACATGTAAGTTTAACGCTTGTTAAGAAAATGAATATGAAAGCTCTGGAAATATTGCACAAAACTCCCTTAAGTGGTTTTGTTTAAGCTCTTCTTAAAGTTGTAGAAAATTATTTTGCTGTTTCCCTTTGAAAATGTGTCCATTGCAAAATTTAAAGCTACTCCCTTGTACCCCCAAAGAAACACTAACCACTTGGCTCCATGTAAAGAAGACTAGCCACTGAAAATATGACTTGGTGTGTTATTTGAGCACGTAGAAATACTTACGGGAATCCAACAGACTAGTATGTTGGTCCTCCGTCCTCAAAAGCAATCAATTCAGTTTCCTTATATAGTATGTTCCTATTAACCTCTCTAGATGGGCAGGGGGTCTGGTATCAGCACCAAAGGTCCTAAAATATAAGTTCTTTGCTTTGTCTTCTTGTATCATATCCCTCCACTGGTTCTAATGAGGTGGCATCTCTCTTTCTCTCTCTCTGACTTACCAGTAGGAGATGGTAGAAGTTCACAAAGCAGAAGCACATCACTAGGTTGTGTTAGTCCCTGAAGCAGGTACTCAGTGATTAAGGCCCCTCTTTCTTAGCCTTCACTTGCTGTAGAAAAATAGAGACCTACCGTGTTCCGGGTCCTTTCTGTATTGTATTTCATATACTAGCCATAGCAAGTGGAAATGTAGGTGTAATTATTACCATTTTAGAGATAAGGACACTGAAGTTTAGAAAGGTTAGGTTATGTGACTCATGTCACCCAGCTCGAGATGGGGCTGGACTTTGAACTCCAGTCTTTCTGATCCTTAAATCCATGGCTCTCCCTAATGCAGGAATCAAGTGTACTAAATGTGTGTTTGTACAGTGCATCATTCTGGCAAGTGTCTACTTTGGTGCAGTTCAGTTTGGTAATGTGTGTGTTCTCTGGATCAGTTATTTCTGTTGGGAGAGGTGGTAAACATAAACATAATAGAATAAAATTCAGGTAGCCAGGAAAACCAAGACTTTGTCGGTAGCAGAAAAAAAAAAAAAAAAAAAGAGAAAGGATGTTAAAATCATTTGTATGTGTAGCTATAGCCTCAGTGTACTTCACTTATGTTTATATTGAAAAGGCTTTCTAAACTTCCTACTATACATGTTGTCCAGGTGGGAGACGATGATAGTGTGGTTTGGTAGAGATGAAGATAATAAGAAGTAGTTAGATTTGGGAAATATTTTGAAGGTAAAGCTAATAAGATTTTTTTTCTCTACCTTAAAAAGAATGATTCAGGGGCACCTGGGTGGCTCAGTCGTTAAGCATCTGCCTTCGGCTCAGGTCATGATCCCAGGGACCTGGGATCAAGCCCCATATCGGGCTCCCTGCTCCACGGGAAGCCTGCTTCTCCCTCTCCCACTCCCCCTGCTTGTGTTCCCTCTCTCACTGTCTCTCTCACTGTCAAATAAACAAATAAAATCTTTAAAAAAAAAAAAAAAGAATGATTCAAACTTTTTAGCTAAAGCAGGTGTGTGACTGTGTCCTGTTTGCCAGTACTGGGGGCGGGGGGGAGGGCATGTTTTGGGGGAGAATCAAGAATTTATTAAAGTTGAAATTTTTACTAGGCATCCAAGTGCTAATGTCAATATGCCATCTGGAATTCAGGGGGAATGAGAGCTGCAGTTATATATGGGACTTGTCAGAATATATCTGACCTCCCCACCTTGAGGTACCTCCCTCTGCCTGGAATGTTCTCCTTCTGGTTTTTATCTATTCAGCTATTTCCCATCATTCAGATCTTAGTTTAAATGTGTTCTCTGACTACACTGTCAAAAGTAGCTACTTCTGTCTCTCACATACCTTGCTTAAGTCTGTCTGTCTGTCTGTGTATGATTTTACTGTGTTGTTGCTTTTGTCATTGGTGTTGATTTCTCTTCAAAGAATTACCTCAAACTTAACAACATTTATTTGTTTTACTGGTTTGCTTCTTGATTTATTATCTCTCTTTTCACCATGATGTAAACTCTATGAAGTCACAAACCATGCCTACCTTATTTATTGTCGCATCCCTAGCACCTCACACAGCTCATACATGTAGTTGATGCACAAATATATGCGCAGTAAATAAACATTTTTTTGTGTGTGTTCTTCTCACGTCTCGCTCTTTAAGGCTTTCACTGGCAGTTGTGCCCATACGCTGAGCCTACTCACAAAGCCAGGCACTTGTACGAGCAGCCTGACGCTGACTTGATGCCAAAATCTGGGATGGTCCGTTTACTCTGAGGCTAACATCCTTTGTGTCTGGCTCAGGGCACCTCTGTGCACACCCTAGCCTTCAAAGGCTGGTCAGAGCCACTCTGTTTGCCTAAGCTTACTTCACAGGATCGGCAGTCTGTCTATGAAATAGTCATGTATATACACAGTTACAATAGAATGTGCTAACTGTGAAAATGGTGGCTTTTACTCAGTGGTGTTTGAAAATAGAAGAGAGAACATACCTACCTCTAACTGAGGGTGTCTGCAGTGCTTCACAAGACAGATCAGCCTTTAGCTGAGCCCAGGAGATGGAGAAGTTTAGTAGATTACAGTGGTCTAATGTAGTTCAAAATGTTTGAGCCCTGTGCACAAAAGATTAAATTCTAAATCCCAGATCTTCCATTTAGAGTTTGTAGCCTAGTTCAAGTCACTTGAATTCTTTAAGTCTCAGTTTCCCCATCTCTAACACGAGGGTAAAAAGATGAACTTTTCAGGGTTTATGTAAGCATTAAGATGAGGTACAGGCCCTCTCACTTTGGCTGGATTATATACAGTAAACAGTTTTGGTGTGGTTATCATCAGTGAAAAAATACAAATAAAATGGAAAGAAATGCAGAGGTGCAGAGGGAAGGGAATCATACCATGTGAGGAAAACAATGTTACTCATGCTTTGTTTTTAAGTATAAAGTCCTAAGAAAATATATTTGTTGCTTTTGCATGTATGTTAATTATCTAACAAAACCATAAGTTCCTTAAGGAAGAGAGATGCTTCATGCTTCTGCTTAGCCCATGGAATTTTATCTAATTTACTTTGCTTTATATTTCCAGCTGGTTCTCTACGTTTCGAGAAAGGTAGTATTTCATGATGAAAATAGCAAATGCTTTGAAGGTGAACAAAGTATACATCACTTCTTACCTGTGGGACCTTGAACAAGATGCTAAACTTTCTGAACTTCAGATTTCTTATTTATGGACTGAGAACAATAATACTTATTTCACAGAGTTATTTTTACGGAGTTAGATATATAGAAGTTGCTAACATATTCTTGGCACATAGTTCATGCTCCCTATATGATATAATAGTAATATAGGAATAATGGTAGTAGGGGTAGTTGCACTGCTTTGGAACACTCAGTGGTACCTAATCATCTTATATCATTCTCTGTACAGCAGGATGTCTGTACAGATTCAATGTGTTAGAGACTTCTAGTGCATATGCAAATCTTGCTCCTTTTCCTCCTGTGCTCCTGGAGTAGTATTACATATCCTTAACCCCTTGCAATTAGGCAGGGCAAAGTGCTAGTTTTGGCCAAGGAACTACACACAGAATCTATGTGTTTCACATTTAGGCAAAAGTTAAAAAGAACCAGCAGGTGAACCAACAATTCTCTGCTCATGCTGTAGTCATGCTGAAGTCATCATCACCTTTATCCAGATGGGGCAACTATAAGATAGTGGAACCTCCCTTAGATTCTGAATGAAACAGAACCCTAGACAATCTTTGTGGATAGTACGTGAGAAATAAATACATTTGTAATGTGATAAGCCAGTGGGATTTGGGATGTTTATCACTGCAGCATTACCTAATTTATACTGACTAATACACAAGTAATAGTTAATTCTGAATTTCAGAACAAGAACAATTTTAATCATTTCTTCTCTTAAAAGGCCTTTATGGGGGCACCTGGGTGGCTCAGTCATTAAGCGTCTGCCTTCGGCTCAGGTCATGATCCCAGGGTCCTGGGATCGAGCCCCACATCAGGCTTCCCACTTTGGAGCGGGAAGCCTGCTTCTCCGTCTCCCTCTGCCCCCGCTTGTGTTCTCTCTCTTGCTGTGTCTCTGTCAAATAAGTAAATAAAATCTTAAAAAAAAGAAAAGGCCTTTATGGACAATAATTCCCTGGTGACTAACCTAAAAGTAAAGCGATAATTTATTTCAAAAGCAATGAAAATGAAATAGTTCTTGTTTTGTGAATCCTAGAAGCATAAGGCAGACAGTATAATCTTAAGACCTGATAAAGAGTTTAGGTGTTTTGAATAGATAATTACAGATAAAATTGAGTTCCAGTTGTCTTTTATTGAAAAAGTACTTCAGATTTAAAGGAATTAATTTATTTTTTTCCTTGGTGCTTGGTTATGGAAGCAGTGTCTCAGTTGGCCTTTCTGAATGGTGATCTCAAATAAATAAGTAAATAAACCAAAACCCCAACAACTTAAGAAAGATTGGAATTGAAGTTTCTTTCTCTTTAACGGGCACTTAAATACATAGTGGAGTGGGTGTGATGTGGTGACTGCCTACTGCTCTGCATCTGTCACACTTGCTTCTAGCCCCCCATTTGTCACTACCCTCTTGATGGGTGTCCTTAAATAAGTAATCTACATTAAAAGACAGTATCACCTAGTGGGTAAAAGCCTGAATCTTGGAGCCAGACTGCCTAATTCACATTTTATCTCTGTGGCTTATTAGCTGTGTGACCTTAGGCAATTGACTTAAAAATCTCTATTCCTCCGTTCCCTTATTGGTAAAATGGAGATACTAATAGTAAATATGCTGTAGACTTTTTGTGCAAATTAAATGAATTAAAACATCTGAAGCACTTATAAAAGTACCAGGCATGTGCATAATAACATTTCAGTAACTAAAAAAAAAAAAAATAATAATAACATTTCAGTAACTATTAGCTTTTTATATTATCTATGTCTTTCTGGGACTCTGTTTTATTATCTATAAAATAAAATGATTGGACTAAATGATCCATTAAAGTTGTGTTATTTTTTTTTTTCCTTCCAAGAATGAAGGTTCCTTGAGTTTAGGGCCTATGACTGTATTTGTCCCATTATAGTGAAAATAACCTAATGAATTCCAACACAAAAAACACTCAATAACTATTCATTAAATACATGTATCAATGAATTTATGATAACAGCTACCACTTATTGAGAATTTAAACATGCCACACTCTGTTCTAGGTGCTATTATCTTAAATTCTCGCAATGAGCCAATTAAGTAAGTACTGTTATCACCTCATATTACAGATGAAGAAATGATGTAAAAAAATGTTAGATAATTATTTCAAGGTCGCATAGTTTAATGAGTGGAGAGCAGTGGAAGAATGGGACTTAGATTTTAGATCTGTCTGATTTCTAAGTTCTTAAGTGAAACAATTTTTTCTTTAAGTACCTTTATGAAGACAATTTATGATATAGCTGTGGAGTTGATCTAGAAAGCCAAAGTCAATTCTTGAAATAGTGCTTCCATTACTCACTGTTCTACAAAATGGCAGTCACCTCTGCACTTGTCTGTGCCACCCGTGAAGGAATGAATTTTTTTGAGAACTAAGAATGTGTTTATCTTGTCTTAGTACAATGCCTAACACATTACAGGTACTCAGTATGTGTTAATGGATAAAAAAGTGAATAGTAATTAAGAACCTGGTGGTTGCTGAGGAAGGCTTTGATAGGTTAATACATTTCAAATGTTGTTTATATCAAATTACCAATGTCATGATTAGATGTGACTCTATGCCACGTGTCTTACCTATTTTATTTGCTCAATCATCACACAAATGTGTAAGGTGGGGACTATTAACTTAGTTTTACAGATGAGAGTATAAATACTGAGAACTCAACCGTGATGCTAAGTTTTTTGGATCTTAACTCCTAGTTTTTCTACCAAGAGCTCAACCGTGATGCTAAGTTTTTTGGATCTTAACTCCTAGTTTTTCTACCACATCATGTTAGCATGCAAAAAACTTTTTTTTTATTTAAAGGCATATTTAGAATACCTTTGGGTTTCCCCATTATTATAGCTCTCTTGAGGGTTGTACACTTCTCGGGGAGGTGAGGGCACAGAGAGTTGTAGTACTAAGAGTAAGCAATAGCCAACATGTACCTTCATATTATTTTTATTTCCTCCATTCTGTTGTTGAGCCGGTCTTGGATTAATAATTTTTGAAAACTGTCACCCTCTTTGAAGTGGGCACACATTTAAGTGCCTTAATTTACCAGCATCTTGGAGCCATTAGCATTTTGGGGGGAAGCAAAGAATTCCTACTTCTCTCATAAAGTAATTGGTGAGAGACTGTGCAAGTTGTGTGAAAGGTTTGGGGTGCCTTGCAAAAGCCATTCAGGGTGACCTACCAGGTGGGTGAGGTGGTAGTATCCATAATCTGTGATGACTCCCACACTCCCCTGGCAGTTCAGCTCAGCCTGGTGACAGCTGGCAGGAGTTCAAGATCTCACTGTTATAGACAGGCTGTTCTAAATTGAATGGATCAATGCCTTGATTAAAAGCTAGAGATGCAAGCCAGTCAGGGTGGTCAAAATATTTGGTCCATTGACATTTTCCTGTAAACCATTGAATCATTTGCTCAATAGACCAGACTTCTGGATTAGAGAATAATAATTATGGTGGGCCAATTGGTAATGGATTCTCTCAACCAGCTCCCTGGGAACTTGTGGGACTATTTTAAAACAGCACAATTGGAACGCTCCACTCCAGTGCTTCACAAAATCGTTCTTGGAGTGTGAGATAATCTGGCTTAACATCGAACAGAAATGGCACATTAATGTGGAACCATTCTCTTGGCACTGAACGCACTTTGCCAGAAAAAAATGGCAAACTGATTTTGAGAAAAGATTTACAGACCTATAGATGAGTAACTGTCTTGCTTTTTTTTTTCTTTTCAAACAAAACACTGTGTAATTAAGGGAGAATATAAATACTGAATTACATTTTAAAATAGTTTTGCTGTACTATTCCTTTCCTTACAATCTGTTGAAAGGAAATAGCATTTCTGTTTCTTGAGATGATATGTTTCTGAACAAATCATAAAGCCAGGACTTGGTTTATGTATAAAGCTAACAAATGCCAGCAACAAGTCCCATTGACTAGATATCAGTGTAATGTATGTTTCTGCAGGGAGTTTTAGTTTCTTTAATATTACCCTCTTCCTTGTTTAAGTGGAAAACATTCTCTGAAAGCTGGATGCCAGTTCTTTAATATGATTTGAGAATATTTCTGACACAGGCATAAAGAGCTCCTCTTCTCTCCCTATCTGGCCATTCAAGATTAGAAAGATGTTACTCAGATTCTGTATTTCCTTATATCAATCTCTTCTTAGTCTCAAAGTGTCTTTCCATGGTTTACCTAATACTTCCAAAGAATACATGTGCTTTTATATGGAATGATTCACTAGGCACATGAACCAGGTTATCAATCTTGGCATCATGAATAGTAGGAAGACCTTACCATTCATGTCTCCTCACATGATGCAAAAAGAAGTAATCAATATCTCTACATAGTATTCCTACCATGACTGTTTAACTTGACTCTAATGATGAGGGAACACATATTCAGAATGTGACAAGATCTGATTTCCTAGCTGTAAGTACCCCTATGTCAAGGAGAACACTTTTTGTTATGTTTCATTCTACCCATGACAAATGTTTGTGATTCAGTAGTTTTAAACCAAGCTTCAAGGGTACCTATTACTTTGACAGTAGCTTTATTCCTGGATGCTTTTTCCTTCCTTAGGCTATAAAAGTCACTGCTCTTGTCTATTCAGTTGATCAAGTGCACAGACTGCCATAAGGTGGCAAATTAGGTTGCTTTATTTTTTTCTTAAATAATTATTTTAATGGGTTCCAATGTGAATTTTGGAATTGACAATGGGAATCACCAGTGCCCAGGTAACATTACTCAAGAAAAATTGATATGTCTCGGGGATCCATAGGAGTGTATTATTGGGATATATCCCAAGAGCATGTCTACTATAGAAAATAATAAGTCTTGTAAGAATGGATTATGTCAATTCTGAATGTTCATAGAGCTAAACGATGTCTCCTGGTGGTTATTTTTGTGACCTGACCTTATTTTCCCCAAATGGGCAATTACTTGCAGTCAGAAATTTTGTAACTTTTTTTGTACTTCCATTTCCATAAAAAAGGCAGCTAAATAGTCTTGTTGAATTAATGGATCAGGGAGGCTGAGACAATGAATGTGGCTAGGGGCATATTCACAGTTTTCCTGTCACTGTCTGTTGGAAAAGTTTCCATGACTTTAATCAGATTTCTTCATTTGGTAGGGATCATTTACGAGAGACACCAAATAAAAAACATATCCATTAGATTTCCCCTGGGGAGACAATTTTGGAAGTTGTAATTTTCCACTCTAAGTATGAACAGCTTCACCATGAAAAGAAGGCTTCACATGGATAATGACAATAATGCAGTTTAATTTTTAAGGTGCCCAGCCTGAAGGCCTCCTAAATGCGAAACAGATGTGCTGTGCATCTTCACTTTTTCTCCAGCATTACAGCCAGTAATAGACATCTAGGGCATCAGATAAGGCTGGAAGAATACCCCTGTCTAATGACCTGGGCCACAATATCCAGCAGAGAAAAAATCATGTTCAGTAATGTTTACCAGACACTTAGAATACCACCTCAGTAGGCATTGTTTTACTCAAACCTCACATCAACACTACAAATTTGGTCCTATTGTTACCTTCATTTTGTAGTTAAGAAAAATCAGTCTTAACGAGATTAAGAGAATCATCTGATGTCACAAATGTTAAATGCATAACAAGCAGTCTCACCTAGAGACCATGATCTTAAGTGAAGGAAACCACCAAACCATATGAGTGTTTATTGAGTTTTCACAGGTTGATTTTCATACATTAGTCTAAGCCTTTATGACAGCCCTCAAGGTAAACATCATAATCAGTGTAGACAGGTGGAAACTGAGATTCAGAGACATGAGGTAACTTACCACAGTTATTGTTCTAGTAATTGGCTAATACTTGCACACTCAGTGTGTCACTTCCAAAACAGTGTCCTTTAAACTGTATCAGACTGCTTCTGTTTGTTGCTTATTGAGGTTTTCTCTTTTTGTTTGGCTTCCTCTTATGCTTCTAATTTATATAAAATGGCATAAAATTATGCAAAATGTTTGTGCCTAAATTTCTATCATAGATAATTCTAGGGTGATCAGGAAATATGACCAAAGTGAATGGAATTTTTGTCAAACTTGGGAGAAAAAAATAATCCCAGGTTCCAGTGATAATTATAACAAATTGACCTAATCTTAAGCTTTTAAATCAGAATATTGCACAAGTGGCATGGACTGTGTCTTACACTATTCTCTGTCTAAAGTATTGCTGTAAACCACTATGGCAGAGATTACTTTTCCCTCAATATACAATCTCTCTTTCTTCCTTTAGTACTAGAAGTCCTCAACCACCACACATGGGGTTGTTTATATGGCAGGTCACATGATGCTCCAATAGATACATTTCCAAGCTCCTCTTGCAAATGGTATGATCATGTGAGCAAGTTAATCATGGAATGAAAGCAGAAGGGCTTAATTCCAATGCCACATCTGTAATAGAAAAATGCTTTTTCTGCATTTCTTCTCTGCCTCTTTCTTTGTTGTGCTAAAAGAGAAAGTTGTGTTGGGAAGCTAGGTTCAACTTTGCAGATGTGAGAAAATCACCTTAGTGGAATAGTGAAGTGACAAGATCGAAGGGAACTGGATTCCTGGACAAACTCATGGAGCAGAACTGCCCACCTGCTGGACTCTCTACTTCTAGGCTGAGAGAGAAATAAACATTTATTATGCTTAAGGTACTGTATTCTGAAGTCTCTTAGTTACATGAGCTTAGTATATATACTATTACATCAGTGTTTACTGAAATAAAAAAAATCAACATCTATTATCAGAATCAAAGTTTTAAGAATTATAAGTTGTTTTATATAGTAGTCTCTATATTTCCTAGAAGACTCATGAGGACATATTACATAATATTATGGGCTGAATTGTGTCCATCCAAAATTCGTATGTTGAGGTATTTACCTCAGAATATGACTATATTTGGAGATAGGATCTTTAAAGAGATAATTAAGGTTAAGTAGAATCATTAGATCTAATCTAATATGACTGGTATTCCTATAAGAAGAGATTAGGACACAGAAACACACACATACTCACAGAGGGAAGACCTTATAGTGACAGAGGGAGAAGACAGCCATTTACAAGCCAAGGAGAGAGGCCTCTGAAGAAACCAATCCTACCGACACCTTGATCTCAGACGTCTATCCTTCAGAATTGTGCAAAAATAAATTTCTGTTGTTTAAGCCACTTAGTCTGTGGCACTTTGTTATGGCAGACATAGGAAACTCAAAAGAGGCTTGGAGTCTCCCAAGAACTCCAAAAATATGGGCAATAAAGTGTCCTTGTGAGAATGGCATTAAAAAATCAACATATACGGTGATGGGTATTAAGGAGGGCACGTATTGCATGGAGCACTGGGTGTTATATGCAAACAATGAATCATGGAACACTACATCAAAAACTAATGATGTATGGTGACTAACATAACATAATAAAATAAAATTAATAAAAAAATCAACATATAAGGGATGAGAGATGAGAAATCAATCATGTAAGGAAGTTTAAATCATGTAAGGACCTACTATTTAGTGGGACAATTCTATGAGTTGGGAATAAAGCAATGTCCAGGACAGATTGAATCTAGCAACCCACTATTTCCTGGTGCTCAAATTTTTATTTAAAAGTAAAACAATCAGGATAAAGAGTGGTATGTTGGGGAAGAGTAATCTACTTCATTTTGGGCATTTCAAGCAGGGTATCTTTGGGCAGCAGTCTTTATGTTGAGACCTAATGACAAAAAAAAAAAAAAAAAAGAAAGAAAGAAAAAGAAAAAGTGTCAACCATGCAAATTGGGTGGGGGTGGCTGAGACTTTCAGACATATGCAAAAGTACCAAGACAAAACTGAGATTGTCTTGTCTATTGAACAGGCTCCGGGTAGCCCCACTCCCAAGGCTTAGGGCAGAAGCTATATGGTTTTGACACTGAGGCAATGCCCACTTCCAAACTTTTGGAACTGAGGAGGTAACCCTAATGATCTCCAAGTCTGGTTCAAGGTCATTAGTACCTTGTGTGAATTCTTGAAGAATTTTGCATGTTCACAGCCAAATAGCCCTATTGGTCCAGTCCTGTAAAATCCAAGAAGTCTGAGAGCCTTTCTTCATTTCCTTCTGTCTTCATCCCCTTCAACCCAAATTGGCAGTGTTCGCACTGGGCTGGCTGATTAGGTTCACACCTGCACTAACCTCCTTATCAAATGACTGGTCCACCATTACCTTAGTGTTCTCTTTGGAACATGTTTTTCTCATTTTTTGTAATATGGAAGGTTGAGAATTTTCTAAATCTTTAAGTTCCACTTCTCTTTTTCTTAACAATATTTTTCTTCGATTTATTTCTCTGGGCTCACATTTTACTACAAGCAGTCAGAAGAAACCAAGCGTGACTTCAACACTTTGCTTAGAAATGTTCCCAGCTGAATAACCAATTTCATTGCTTAAAAGTTCTGTCTTCCACAAAACACTAGAACACAAACACAATTCAGCCAACTTCTTTGCCACCTCCTAACGAAGATCACCTTTTTTCCATTGTTTGATACCATGTTTCCCATCTATGTCTGAGACCTCACCAAAATCGCCTTTACCATCTGTATTTCTACCAACACCCTGTTCATGATTATGTATATATTCTCTAAGGTAGAAGCTCTCTCTAAGGCTCTGCTCTTTACTTTCTAAACTCTCACCAGAACCACCTTTAAAATTCTGTTCAGGGCAATCTAGGGCATTTTCCAGCATGCACCTCAAAATTCTTCAAACCTCTACCCATTGTCCAGCTCCAAAGCCACTTTTACATTTTTAAGTATTTGTTACAGAGGCACCCCACTTCTTGGCACCAATTTCTGTCTTGGTCTACTTCCACGAAGACCTAGTCTACTCAGTAGCAAATGCCATAGCCTGGGTGGCTCAAATAATAGACATTTATTTCTGAAACTTGTGGAGGCTGGCATCATGAATGCCAGCATATTTGGTGTCTTGTGAGGGCCCTCGCCCTGGCTTACAGACAGCCACTTCTTGCTGTGTCTTCACATGGAAGAGGGTTTCTCATGTGTCTCTTTTTTTAGGACACTTAATTTCATCATGGAGGCTCCATTTTCATGACCTTATCTAAACCTGCTTACCTTCCAAAGGCCCCATCTCTTAATACCATCACACAGGTGATTAAGCTTCAACAAACATTCAGCCCATAGTACCACTCTTCTTTTTCAGTTCTCAGCCAAATGTTAAACATCCACCTCTGGATGTTTCCCTGCAGTCATGGGCAAAACTTAATTGCTGCTTCCCTTCTCAGCATGTGGTTGTACCTTTAATGTGACATTGGTGAATTGACATTATATCTTTCTTCTCTGGAGTCTGCCTCCTCCAAAGAACAGAGAATATTATTGAATTTGTGACTATGTCTTAATTATCTGTGTAATCTCCATGCCTATCGTAGTCTCTGACATTTAGTAGGTTCTCTGGCATCTTGTAGGTAAATGTTGGTGGGTGAATACACATAAGGACTCTGTCTTTGTTAAGTTATATGGCATCTGTGTTCAAAGATATGTTCACAGTAAGAGATGGAGAGGACAGGATTAGAAGGGTTTCGGATACCACCGTAAGTGAAGATGTCCTAGTGCAATTCTGCAGACAATCACAAAAATAAGATATTTCCCTGCTCATTTCCAATTGCCTTTTGCATAAGGAAAGCTCCTGCCAAAACATTTTCTGAAGCAGAGGCTTTATTCCTCCTTATTTTAAAATAAAAACCAGGCTGCCCTTGTCTGTAACGTTTGTCGTATGTCCTTCCAGCTTTCCCTAGCTACAAAGGCTGTGATCATGCTACTAAATAGTGTCTACAATGATGCCAGCACCTCTGGCATCTCCTTAAGCAAGACTTGGTGTTGTACTTGAGGGAATAACTCATCAAAGTCAACAAATTGTGCTGAAGGACAGATTCAGTTGCCTCTAATGTAAGAAATCAGTCCTTTGGGAATCTGCCGAGAAGAAGCTAAAGTCACATCTTAGACTTAACTGTCTGACTCTAAAGCAAAAATTCTTATGATCACAGAGAATGAAATTCATTAACCATTATGATTCAGCAAATATTTAATCAGAAACTAGTATGTGCCAGACATTGTGCTAGGTGTTGTAGGCTTGATGATGAATGATACACACTCTGCTTTTATGGTATGCATGATACATTAAGGTGAGACAAATAGTTTAAAAAAAACAACAACACTATTTTGGCAGAACCACTAGGGCGGGGACTGTGTATGATTTGTTTACTCTGTAAGCCTGGAATGGGTCCTAAGACAGACAATTCTACAAATTGTGTTAAGCATATTAAAAACAATATTGAGGGGCGCCTGGGTGGCTCAGTCGTTAAGCATCTGCCTTCAGCTCTGGTCATAGTCCCAGGGTCCTGGGATCGAGCCCTGCATGGGGCTCCCTGCTCAGCGGGAAGCCTGCTTCTCCCTCTCCCACTCCCCCTGCTTGTGTTCCCTCTCTCGCTGTATCTCTCTCTGTCAAATAAATAAATAAAATCTTAAAAAAAAAACAATATTGGATAGTGTACTACAAATGGGAGTATATTCAAGGCATCACACTCTGATTAACTCTGTTGTGAAAGAGCGAGCAGGCCTGGGGGAAGACTTCACAGAGAAACTTTTTGCAGGAAGAGTCAGTATTTGGAAGGGTGAGGAGATGCCATGTGGGAGAGTGTGGAATGGAAAATGGGATCTGGAATGGGGTGAATGAAACCTTCCAGGCACAGGGGTGATGTGTGCAAATACATGGGACTGTGAAACAGGATGGTAGCTGTTGAAAAGTAGCTTACAGAAAATGTAGGAATATGATGTAAAAACAACCTACCTTAAAAGGGTGGGGTGGGGGTAGGCACCGTAACAGTAAAGGAGAATGACTTGTGTTGCAGAGAACTAGTGAAAGTGACAGCTCCTTCAGCTTTAAAGATCAGCTCCAGCAAGTACAAAGTATGACCTATGTCAAGGGCTTCCAGAACTGGTTGCCACCACTCTTTGAATGAGGAATTCAGAGACCTGGCATATCCATACAACGGAGGAATTGTGTTTTACCACTCTTGAGACCTAGAACATCTGCATTTAAAGTGGGAAGTGGACCAAGGACTACAGCTTAGAAGTCTCTTTTGCTTTTGGACATTGCAGAGTTTCTTTTTCTGCTGAGTAAATTTAGACTTACCGAGTTCCTGGCTCAGGGAACATACCTGAGTTGTATCGGTGGTACATATAGAAGTACTCCTTTGCTTTTATCCTCTAGTGAAGCCATAGACAGATAATAGATTCATCTTCTTTACTATGCCAGAGACTTTAAATAAAACCCTAAATCAGAAGTGACACAGGGTGATGGAAAGAGTAAGGCTATTGACATGAGAAAACCTGATGTCAAGATCCTATTTTCTAGCTTTTACCTAAGTGAGTCTTTAGTTTCTCTGAGTCTCAGTTTCCTAATACCTATGATAGGGCTAATAAAATTTGCCAAAACTACCAAAAAGTTAATCTTAATATATAAAATAAAAATTAATAAAAGTTAAACCTAACATATAATAGTAGCAATAGTAATGACCATTTACTAAATGTTTGCCACATCTCCACCCTGCCAAGTTTCTTTTATATTCACTATATCATGTAATCATCTTAAATTACCCCATAGATTGATTTCTCTAATTTGCAAATAATGAAACTAAGCTTCAAAAGATAAACTCTTAATAACTCACACAAATGTAAATGGTACTAATATTTGTATTTATTACCAAATCTTGATTTCTTTTATCATGTTTCTTTTGGATAGGAATAAATCCTCAAGTTGGAGGAATTTTTACTTGGTTTATGTTAGACTCTGAAAATAGGTACTGATAACTAGAATTCCTAGAGTACTACATGCAGTAATGATGATAATATTCATGGAAGCCAAAATTTCTTGAGAGCTTACTGTCTGTACCAAACAGTTGCTAACTGAGTCCTTTCCATGGGTTAAAACATTAGTTCCTCATACCAAAATATGTATTTTATGCTTGATATCATACTGCTATATGAATAATGTCATCGTCATCTTCACCGTTAGAAAACTGAGGCTCACGGGGCGCCTGGGTGGCTCAGTTGGTTAAGCGACTGCCTTCGGCTCAGGTCATGATCCTGGAGTCCTGGGATCAAGTCCCGCATCGGGCTCCCTGCTCAGCAGGGGGTGTGCTTCTCCCTCTGACCCTCTTCCCTCTCGTGCTCTCTGTCTCTCATTCTCTCTCTCTCAAATAAATAAATAAAATCTTTAAAAAAAAAAAAAAGAAAAGAAAACTGAGGCTCACAAGGACAAAGGAAGTTTCCCAATTTCCCAAGCAGAAGGTGGAGGAGCTAGAATTCCCTGCAGATTAACCTCAGCCTAATCGCAATGTTATGCTGATCCAAGATTTTCAATTGTGCATTCCTACATATTGTTGATACAGCAAAATGGCACTTACCACAATGTGGTATTCAACCCAGCTCTTTGTTCTCATGTATATCACCATTCATCCCATAGTGATTGTCAATTTCTATTAGATCTTTGATTGTACGCTTCTTCAGTGCTGCATGAGCCGTGCAGTGGAGTGGAGTAGTTTGCACTAGAAATATGGGAATCTGGAGATAAGTGGTTTGCAATAGTCATTTTGTGGCCATTCCTGAACCACTTCCTAATTTACCAATCACTATGTCTATTAAGAACAATAGTAGTTTCCTATGTTGGCATCAACAATTATGTTTCTAAACTGAGGGTTGCTGGAGTGGTCGGGGCTGGGAAGGATGGGGTGGCTGGGTGATAGACATTGGGGAGGGTGTGTGCTATGGTGAGCACTGTGAATTGTGTAAGACTGATGAATCACAGACCTGTACCTCTGAAACAAATAATACATTACATGTTAAAAAAAAAAAAAAAAAAAGAACAAGATAGCAGGAAGGAAAGAATGAAGGGGGGGAATCGGAGTGGGAGACGAACCATGAGAGACTATGGACTCTGAGAAACAAACTGAGGGTTCTAGAGGGGAGGGGTTGGGGGGATAGGTTAGCCTGGTGATGGGTATTAAAGAGGGCATATACTGCATGGAGCACTGGGTGTTATATGCAAACAATGAATCATGGAACACTACATCAAAAACTAATGATGTAATGTATGATGATTAACATAACATAATAAAAAAATAATAAAATTCTGAGGAAGTAAAAAAAAAAAAAACAATTATGTTTCTATCCTGTTAACACGCTTTATACTTCCACTGTTCACTTTCCATACTTGTTCAGAATACAAAACAACAAAAACTTGACAAACCTGTTTTATGCTTCATTAAATATATTTCTGTTTTCATTTCTAAAATTTTATTTACTAGCATATTTCAGTAATATATTTATAAACATAGATTTGTAGGGCATCAAGAGATCCCTAAATATCCTTCCTTCTAAAATCTGAAATTCTGTCATTCCTTTTGAGTAAAAAGAGGCTATTATTTTCAGTCACTTTATTACCATGGTTATTCACTCAATGAATATTTACTGAGACAGGAACACTATGAATAAATGAATATTCTCTCTCTTACCAGATGATCTGGCAGGAGAGAGGAAAATAACAAATTAGTAAGATAATTTTCAATGAAGATAATTCTCTGAGAGTACCATAAAATGGAGTAATGGATTTAAAAAAGAGTGAAGGGGCATAAGATGGTCTCAGTTAAAAGGTGACATTTGGGCTGAGACCTGAATGAAGAAAGAATCAGCCTGTGAAGGTGAGGGAAAGAGTTTCAAGTAGATTTAGCAGCAAATGTAACATCCCTGAGGAGAAAACAAGTTTAATATATTTCAGAAACTTAAGTATTATCAATGAGGCTGCCATGTAGAGAGATGAGCACATCCTGGTATGAAATGAGATCATGGAAGAGGGAACCAGATTTAGTGGGATTTTCCGGGCCACGGTAATTTCTTTGGACTTTATTCTGAGAATGTGTTAATTTTAATAATAAGTAAATACAAAAACACTTAAGTGAAAATTGAAAGAATTTGCCTAGCCATTTCCAAACACAAAATGTTTTCTAAGTGGAAGCAGGGATCTAATTATGGCATCCTAGTTGTGCAGAGACCCCAGAGATAAAAGGAAAATGAAAGGTGGGTCTGGAGCCTGGGTAAAGAGGATAGGGTGAGCTACAACAGAGGACAATACAACCTTTTTTTCCAGGCTCAGCTTCATGTCAACTACGTGAATTCATTTTGTTTGTGCATCCATGATTTGTAATCACCAGTATCCTCTTTCCCTTCCTTTGTAAATAGTGCACAGAAAATAATCTTGGGAGCCATCACTTTCAGTGGAGGAACTTTGACTGCTGTTGACTCCACCCTATGTTCTGGGGGTATAGGGAGGATGGCCTTTGGGATTTTTGCCTGATTAGATAATCTCATTGTTCTGGTCACAAAATTTGGGGCATATGTCCTAACTTTGGCTAATAAATGCTACTTCAAGATTTCGGTTCAAATATCTGTGAAAGAAAACTTTTTTTTAATAGACTGCAACATGGAAGGCTGTAAGTCTGGAGTTATTGGTAACCATCCTGCTACCACATGAAACCTAAAAATGAACCAAGATGGAGGAGCATAAAGCTGAGAAGTAGAGAAGGAGTAGGTCTTAATAACATGGTTTGAGCTCTAGATCAAGCAGCTCTTAGCTTGTGTCAGTCAGGTCCTAGGAGGAAGCAGACTTCATTCTAGATGGTTTATATGAAAACATTTTAATGAAACAACTATTTACAGAGGATTAAGCAAAATTAGGGAGTAAATAAGGACGGATAAGGCACTCCACATCTAGGAAAAATGGGAAGTTGTTACCATCTCTGGAGCTGAAGAAACAAAGGGACAGCATAGTGTTATTTTAGCTCAGTAAAAGCTGGAATAGTCAAGTGCCTTGTGGGGGTGTTTGTAGTAGAGGGAATGGAAGCTCATCCCTGAAGGACAGAGTGAGTAGAACAGAAATGATCTGGTATTTTTCTCAGCTAGCCCTCCAGTCTTTGCCTAGTAACTCCCTTGTCATCACCCAACTAAGAGTGAGCAAGAAAGTCAGTGAAGTAATTAACAGAAGTCAGCCTCCAGTGTCACAGAAAAGGCTGAAGAAATGTGGATAATGCATGGGAAGTGGGGCACAAAGAGAATAATTTACATAAAGTCAAATTGAATATTATGTAACTTTTCATATATATAAGCTAAAACATTTGTGCATCTCCACTTTTTCTTTTAAGGCAATTGGAAATTGGTATTTTGTCTCTTGCAATTAAGAAGATCTTAACTAATAAATCCTTTGGATCATGAAAAATTAACGGTAGCCTCTGCCACACAGAAATCTTTTATTGTAGTGTATCTTGCTCTGCAGAGGATCAGAGTGATCTTGAAACATCCAGTTATGCAATTAGTAAGTTAAATGTATGTATGTACACACTGTTCCAGTTCTTTCTGCGGAGACCAGCTGGGAAAGTGATCACGAGTCAGTGCTTCTTCCATATCTATTAGACCAAAATATTAATAGAATGAGTGGAGTAGTTGGAATATTTTCATGTCTAGTTTAATGTGGATGGGTAAATATTCATATGATGGCAGCTTCTTTTCACACAGAGCTCAGTGGGAACGCTCCTTCAAATTAAATGAGTCCAGTGGGGCATTTAAAGTTGGAAAAAGAGAGATAGGAATGTTTCTGCAAGACATAGGTGAATGATTGCATGAGCCTTAGGTCTCTAGACCCCAAAAAGTGTTTCCTCTGATTATTCAAATTGGAATTCTATACCGTAAGGTAGAGGTAATGAAAGGGTAGCAAATGAATCCTAAACTTTATCATCTGGAAGGGAGGTCACAAAGTCCATCTCCTTCATTTTACAGGTGAGGAAAATGTGAGCCAGAGAGGTGAAGTGACTTGCTAGATGTCACCCAGCTCATTAGTGGCAGAGCAAGGATTAGAGCTTGAATTTCCTAAATCTTAGTCTTATGCATTTCATTCTACTATATCATATTATATAGTTTAGGATGCACATATGAGAGATGGGCTTGAATTCTAACTCCATAGCTTTGTTGCTCCGTCTATAAGCTCCCTATATGTGCTTACCTTCTCCACAATGAAATTTGTCTAGCATAATGTTTGATACCTATTGGCTTTCAGTCATTGTCCCTTCTCTGGAGTTCAAGCCATAATTTTAGTGACAAATATGTACTTTCCTTTTCACAAGCTATGTATAATCTTGCCTAACCTAATCAGTTCTTTTGTAATCACAAAATGATGATGTTGATCATGGCACTATCTATATGTGAAAGTGTTAGAACTCAGAAGTCCCCCTACTAGTCAAATTACTGTCAAGGTCAATGTAATTCCTTTCCGTGCTGTCTGAAAATGTCAGCATGCAAAGCGTTAAGTGTGACAGAGCCCACATTTGCTAATCATTGAACTTTTGTGTTTAAGGTAACTACACTCTGAGTGTTATGGCAAACACTTAAAACTTCTTTGTCCGGAGTTAATAAGCAGACATTGATTTTTCTCTTTGTTAACTACAGACTGTCCTGGGTAATCCAATTGAAAAGCTGGCAGTATCTAGGGCCTCCCACTTTTAAGAAGAGCTTTCAGAATGGCTCAGTTCAGCCTTTTTTCTCTGGTTTACCCCAAAGAAGCAATAAGGGTTTGACTGCGTTTGCCATTTTTAGTGGTTTGGTCTCTCCTGATGTGACAGCAACATTGGGCCAGTGGGTTAGGTTTGATTTACTCCATAATGAGGCTTTAGGGACAGTTTTCTCTACTAATCTCGTACTCCACTTGAGTAGCAGCAACTGTGGCTTATAAATGTTGCCATTCTGTAGCTCCCTGAAAGACTTGCTGATCAGTGTGAAATGTCAATGTCACTGTTATTTCTTTGAACTTGAGTTATTTTAGTCTTGTACCTCAAGCCCTAAATGAAGTTCCTAAACCATAAATAAATGTAGTAATTGGCCCAAACCACAGTGACACTGGCAAGTCTTTGATATATTGCTAAACAGTCATATGCTCCTCTTGGAATCAAAGCATTTCAGAGTTGGATGAGGCCTAAAAGGTCATTTGCTCCTACTCTTTATTCTACCCTCTAGTTATACTGCAACTAGGGTATCAAAGGTCACGCAGGCTTTTGATATTTAAAGAAAATTGGTTTGAACTGCTTTACCCTCATTCTGTGAAAGTAGTGCTCTCCAAAAAGACTTTTGCAAATTTTTCACATGCTTATATTCACTCATCACCTCTCTTTTCAATGAGACACTTAATTCCAGTGTTTCTTTCTCTTCTCTCTGGATGCCGTGGAACACGGTATTCTGCCCTGTCCTCCTGATTTTCTCCAGCTCTTAACTTGAAGAGGACATTTATGAGTATATGAAACTTTACTGAAGACCCCATACAACTTGTGTAACAGTATGGCAAACAATTTAAGAAAGTGGGGTTTAATTTCATTAAATTAACAATTTAATGAAAGTGGGGTTGCCTCAACTTTATGCCAGTAGGAATTTCTCCACGGGATTTCTGTGCAGCCCCTCAGTCTTCTTTGTAATGTCTCAGAGATGCTTCCTATTTGATTCTGCTTCGTCATGAGTATTTAACTTCTTTCAGTGTGACTAAGTCTTTTCTAGTCCTGTCTGACAAAAGATTCCACAAGGGGCTCCATCTGAACGAATAAATGCACCCATTAAAGTGGGTTCCTAAATATGTACCATTTTTTCCCTGACAAGAATTCTGCTGTTGACCAATTTTTGCCTCCCAATCCGCTCCCTTCCTTCTTCCTTCCTCTGTCCTTCTTCACCTTCCTCTCTACTTCTCACTCCCTCGCCTGGCCTTCCCTCTTCTCTCTTCCTCTCCCTTTGTCTCTTTCTCTCTCTCCCTGTGACCAGGGTGCAGGGGTGCTAGAGTACCTGGCTCCAGGGGGCCCAAAGAAACCAGGTTCAGGCACTCACTGCTAACAAAACCCAAAGGCAGAGAGATGAGTGGTGGGAAACAAGAAAAGAATTTATTTCAGTGAAAGCAACACCAGGAAGACAGTGGTCTAACATCTCAAAGACTGTCTCCAAAGTGCTGAAAATGCTTCTAGGTTTATATAAGGAAAATGCGGGACAAAAGTCAGTGGGTACATGCAGGTGGGCGGTAAAGGTCAGGTTTATCATTGTCTTGGGGCCAATCATGTGGGGTCTTGCTGGTACAGGGCAGTCCTTATTGCTTAAGGGATAGTTTCAGTCTCCATCATTCCTTTGACATTCTCTTTTGCAGAACAGAAGTTTTTAAATTTTAATGAAGTCTATCTAATCAATTATTTCTTTCATGGATTGTGCCTTTGGTGTTGCTAAAATTCTTTTCATTCCCATTTTCTGAGTTTCAATCTTGGACCACTTAGTCAAGGTGCCATTTTCCATGTTATATTAATAAAGGTATATGTGATAAATGTGGATTCTGAGTTTAAATAAAATGTGAATGCTTGCATTTTCTTAGTGGTTATGGATTTAAAAAAAATAAGAACAACTAATACCAATTGTTTTTATACTTTATCACTCTTTAAAAGAGCTTCCAGCCATCATGACATATTTCATCCTTTAATTTATGCTGTATTCCATATGGAATGAATTTTTGTGTATGTTGTGAAGTAAGGTCAAGGTTATCCAGTTAAACAAGCAGCACTTATTAAAGGACTACCCTTTTTGTGCGGAATTTTAGTGGCAACTTTGTTGAAAAATCAAGTGTTTGTATATGCCTGTCTGTTTCTGGGCTGTGTATTCTGCTCCATTGGATTCTTTTTCTATAAGAATAGACAAAGAGCATGGATATCACACTGTCCTAATACTTCAGCTTCATAGTAATTGTTGATGTTTAGTTCTATAAGTCATATAGCTTTGCTCTTTTTAACAAGATTATGTTGGCTATTATAGGTAATATTCATTGTCATTTAATTTTTTAAATAAGCTTGCAAATTTATTCTAAAAGTCTTGTAGATTTGATTGGGATTGCATTACATTTTTATTTTTTTATTTTTTTATTTTTTTATTTTTTTAAAGATTTTTATTTATTTATTTGAGAGAGAGAGAGAATGAGAGAGAGCGAGTACATGAGAGGGGGGAGGGTCAGAGGGAGAAGCAGACTCCCTGCTGAGCAGGGAGCCCGATGCGGGACTCGATCCAGGGACTCCAGGATCATGACCTGAGCCAAAGGCAGTCGCTTAACCAACTGAGCCACCCAGGCGCCCTGCATTACATTTTTAAATAAAATTGGGGAAAATTGATTCTTCACAATATTGATCTTTTAAATTGTGGACATAGTATATTCCTTCATTTATTTAGGTATTCTGTAATGTTTCTCAAAATGCTTGTAGTTTTCTATGTATATGTTGTACACATCTTTCATTTGGTTTATCCTAAGGTTTTTGATGTCTTAAATATTATTCTAAATAATGGCTATAAAATTTATTTATAGTTGTCTTGTACTAACCTCTAGAAATACAATTGATTTCTACATATATTGAAATTTTACTTAGAATCCTTGATAAATTATTTTATTTCTGACCACTTTTTCAGAACCATTTTGATTTTTAAGTGCATAATTATCATCTGTAAATGAAAAGAGTTTTAATCTTTTTTTCTGTTTTTATGGCAATTATTTTATTTTATTGCCTTATTGCACTAACCTTGACTGCGTCATCACTATATTATGTTTAATAGAATTGGAAGTAATGGACATTTCTTGACTTATTTCTAGCCTCCAAAGGAAAATGTTCAATGTTTTGCTGCATTTTTCTGACAGCTTTTGTTTTCTGTTTGTCTATTGATTACTTTTCGGTAGGTAGCTTTTAGTAAGCTAAGGAATATGCTTCTATTCCTGGTTTTCTGGGAGTATTTTTGTTATTATTTAATGAATAGATATTGAAATTTATCAAGTGATTTTTCTACATTATTGAGATACTGATATTTTTTATTATTCTGCTTATGCAGTGCACTGCATTGATGGGTTTCAGATTATAATTACAATATTATGTACCTGGAATAAACCCCATTTGTCAGGATGAAATACCATTTTTAGTTAACACTGGATTATATAGCTTAAATAACGCTTGGATTTTTTTTGGTGTATTTGTCTGTGGGAGATACTGGCATGTAAATTTTCTCTTGCATACTATTCTTGTCAGGTTTTAAATACCAAAGTTATACTAGTTCATAAAATGGATTTTGAGGTGTCTTCACTTTTTCTATTCTCTGAAAAAGTGTTTTGTCCTTAACATTTGAAAAAAATTACTGGTGAAACCATTTGCTCCTGTAGTTTTCTCAATGGGAAGGTTTTAACTTACATATTTAATTTATTAGTAAAAATAGAGGTTTCTCTATTTCAAATTTTATTTTTTCATAACAATTTTGATTACTTGGTTTTCAAGTTGTCAAATTTATGGTGTAGACTTGCTAATTATGTACCTTTGTTACTCTCTTAAGATATTCATAATCTGAGGGACACCTGGGTGGCTCAGTCGGTTGGGTGTCTGCCTTCAGCTCAGGTCATGGTCCCAGGGTCCTGGGATTGAGTCTCACGTAGGGCTCCGTGCTCAGCAGGGAGCCTGCTTCTCCCTCTGCCTGCCACTCCCCCTGCTTTGTGCTCTCTCTCTCTGATAAATAAATAAATGAATAAAAATCTTTAAAAAAAAGATACATAGAATCTGAAATAATGTCAACGTTTTCATTCTTGATATTATCTGTCTTTAATTTTTTTTCTAATTAGCTTAGCTAGATGTTTGTCAATTCAATCAGTGTTTAAGAGAGTGATCCTCTTCCCTATTGAATATGTTTTCTGTTTTGTTTTTTTAAAGATTTTATTTATTTATTTGAGAGAGAGAGGGCACAAGCAGGGGTAGTGGCAGGCAGAGAGAGAGGGAGCAGCCGACTCCCCGCTGAGCAGGGAGCCCAATGTGGGACTCGATCCCAGAGCCCTGGGATTATGACCTGAACGAAGGCAGATGCTTAACGACTGAGCCACCCAGGCGCCCCTGTTTTCTGTTCTTGATTACATTCTTCTTTTACTCTTTTTGGATTAAACTGGATATTCTTTTACTAGTTTCTTGAAAAGAAAGTTTAGATCACTGATTTTTAAATTTTCTTGTTTTGTAGTACATACATTGTCCTCTTAACACTGAAATAGCTGAATCTCACACATTTTTATCTTGCCATAATATTATAGTAATTCAGTGGAAAATATTGATATTTTTCTTTGACCCATTGGGGTACTTGGAAATCTGTTTTTCATATCCAGACATTCAGGGTTTATCAAGTTATAATGAGTATATTGAGTTCCATTGTAACTGAAGTGTTCATAGAACATACTCTGTATGGTTTCATTCTTAGACAATTATTGAATGTTATTTTTTGAATCAATGTATGGTCATGGTAAATGTTTCATATTCACTTAAAAAATGGTATTGTGAAATTTTACAGATCTCTTTCTTGCTAATTCTAAGTGAACTTTTTCTATCAACTTGCCATAAACCTATGTTAAAATACCCAAATATAATTGTAGATCATTATATTCTCACTTTTAGCTCTGCTGGCTTGACATCATAAAATTTAAATCGTATTATAACACCAATAAATTTAGGATTGTTATATTTCTCTGTTTAATTGACCCTTTAGTTCTTATGGAATTATTTTTGTTTATCTCTACTAATATTTCTCACCTTAAAATATTCTTGCTTCATATGAATATACCTAGGTGAATATTCTTTAATTAGTGTTTACATTGTTTGTTCTTATTCTCTTACTTTCAAGATATTTTGGTTCTTATTTTAAACTGTGTACTTTATAAAAAATATGTATTTTATTTTACATTTTTGATTTTTAAGAAGTATTTTAGTAACTTTATTGAGGAATGCACAAATATATTGTATATATTTATGCATATATATATTTAAAATACAGAATTTGTTGAGTTTTGTCATTTGTATACACCCATGAATCCAACACCATAGTCAGAAAATGAACATAATAATTATACCCCACAAATTTCTTTGTGGCATTTTTAATTCCTTTCCCCTTTTCCATCCAGGCAATTTTATTAATCTGCATTCTGTCACTGGATACTAGTTTGTGTTTTCTAGAAATTTATATGGAAATTGAATAATAAAAGCTGTACTTTTTTATGGTCTGGCTTTTTTCACTCAGCATAATTATTCTAAGATTCATCCATATTGTGCATATCAGTAGTTCATTCTTTTCATTGCTAAGTAGTAGTTTATTTTACACATGTAACACAAGTTATTTATAAATTGTTGGATAAATGTTGATGGACATTTGGGCTGTTTCTTATTTTTGCAAAAAAAAAGTGGTGCTATGAACATTTGCAATTTGCATACACACCTTTATGTGAACATATACTTGCATTTTTCTTGGGTAGAAGCAAGGAATTGAATAACTAGATAGTCATGTGATATATTATATTTAACTTTTAAAGAAACTCCCCAGATGTTTTCAAATTTGTTTTCTATTTTGCATTACCAATAGAGTATCTCTTACACAAATGGAGTATAAGCAATTCATTTATTCTCACCAGACTTAGTAAAGTCATTCTTTTTAATTGTAGCCATTCTAGTTGGTAAGAGGTAGTATATCATTGTGATTTTAATTTGCCTTTGCCTAATAAAAATGATGTTGAGCACTTTTTATGGCCTTATTTACCATCTGTATATCCTTTTTAAAGTTTTGTTTATTTTTTGAGTTGTAATTGACCTATAACATTATATTAGTTTCAGGTATAAAACATAATGATTTCATATTTGTACATATTATGAAATGATCACCACAGTAAGTCTAGTTAAATCCATCACTACACGTGGTTGTGATTTTTTTTTTTTTTTTTTTTTTTTGTCAGAGAGAGAGAGCACAAGCAGGGAGAGCTGCAGGCAGAGAGAGAAGCAGGCTCCCCGCTGAGCAAGGAGCCTGATGCATCTCGATCCCAGGCCCCTGAGATCATGACCTGAGCTGAAGGCAGATGCTCAACCAACTGAGCCACCCAGGTGTCCCCACATGGTTGTAATTTTTTTCTTGTAATGAGAACTTTTCAGATTTACTCTCTTAGCAACTTTCCAATATACAATACAATGTTATTAATTAAAGTTAGTGTGCTGTATATTACATTTCCATGCTATTTATTTTATAACTGGAAGTTTGTACCTTTTGATCACCTTTACCCATTTTGACCACCCTCCACTGCCCACCAATCTGTTCCATATTTTCTTTATCCATTCATTTGTTGAAGGACACTTGGGTTGTTTCCAAATCTTGGCTATTATAAATATTGATGCAATGCATATATGGGTACAGAGATCTTTTCCAGTTAGTGTTTATTTTTATTTTTGGATTAATATTCAGAAATGGAATTGCTAGATCATATGGTAGTTTTAGTTTTAACATTTTGAGGAACCTCTATATTGTTTTCCATAGTGGCTGCACCTGTTTACATTCCCACCAACAGTGCACAAGTGTTCCCTTTTCTCCATATCCTCACCGATATTTCTTATTTCTTGTCTTTTTGATGATAGCCATTATAACAAGTGTTATATCTCACTGAGGTTTTGATTTGTATTTCCCTGATGGTTAGTGATACTGAGTACCTTTCATGTACCTGGTGGCCATCTGTAGGTCTTCTTTGAGAAAATGTCTATTCAGATACTCTGCACATTTTCTTTCTTTCTTTACTTATTTATTTATTTATAATTCCAGTGTAGTTAATATACAGTGTTATATTAGTTTCAGGTGTACAATATCGTGGTTCAGCAATTCCATACATTATCCAGTGCTCCTTACAACAAGTGCACTCCTTAATCCCCATCTCCTATTTCACCCATCCCCCCACCCACCTCCCCTCTGGTAACCATCAATTTGTTCTCTATAGTTAATAGTCCATTTCTTGGTTGTGTTTTTTCCCCCCCTTTGCTCACCTGTTTTGTTTCTTAAATTCCATATATAAGTGAAATTATATGGTATTTCTTTGACTGACTTATTTCACTTAGCATTATACTCTCCAGCTCTATCCATGTCATTGCAAATGGAGAGATTCATTTTTTATGGCTAAATAATATTTCATTTTATATATTCCATTATATATATAAATGTGTATATATACACACATACGGACATATCACTTCTTATATGTGTGTGTGTGTGTATACACACATACATACATATATATGTATATATATACACACACATACCACTTCATATATATATGTGTGTGTGTGTGTGAGTGTGTGTGTGTGTGTGTATACACACATAAATACATACATACCACTTCTTTATCCATTCATCTATGAATGGACACTTGGGTTGCTTCCATAATTTGGCTATTGTAAATAATGCTACTATAAACATAGGAGTGCATAGGAATGCATATATCCCTTTGAACTAGTGTTTTTGTATTTTTTGTGTAAATTCCCAGTAGCATGATTACTGGATTGTAGGGTAGTTCTATTTTTAACTTTTTGAGGAAGTTCATACTGTTTTCACAGTGACTGCACCAGTTTGCATTCCTACCAACAGTGTAAGAGATTCTTTTTTTCTCCACAGCCTTACCAACACGTGTTGTTTCTTGTGTTTTTTATTTTAGCTGTTCTGACAGGTGTGAGGTAATATCTCATTATAGTTTTCCTCTATGCAGTTTTTAATTGGATCATTTGTTTGTTTGCTATTGCCACTTAATTTTTAATTTTATGTTTTTATTTATAGAAGTTTATTGATTAAAATAAAACTTGTAGTTGAAAATTTTTAGTAAATGCCAATTTTTTAATTCACATTTTGTTCCCCTATTAGATTTCTTTAAACATAATAAATATTTATTTTCATTTTATGTACCTAGTTATTCTAGTATCTTATATATATATATATACCTTTAATTCTGGCTTTTGTTTGTTAGTTTCTAATTACTCTCTTATAAATTCTATGAATTTTATAAACAGCAATTGCTATTTAGTCATTTGTAGGGACTCTCTAAGGTCTAGAATGAGGTTGTATTCCTCCAGAGAACACTCATGTTGGCAGTTGTCTGGGGATACTAACAAACTGGTGATTCAAATCAATTTTTTTTTTAATGCCCTGTGCCTCAGATATATGCTTCATCCATAATATAATGTGTTTGCTATATTATTTCTGATTTTAAGGAAAAGAATAACAAATGGGTTAGGTGGAACTCAGAAGAATTATTAACTATAGATAGTAAGTGCATCATTAACCTATAGGACATATTAAATATAGATAGAATAAATAGGCATTTATGTGTTAAATATAGATGAAAAGGATAAAACAAATAAATGATAGTATTACTTGTAGATAAAAAGAGATGGAAGGGTGCCTGGGTGGCTCAGTTGGTTGAGAGTCTGACTCTTGGTTTAGGCTTAGGTCATGATCTCATGGGTCCTGGGATCGAACCCAGCATCAGGCTCCACACTCAGTGGAGAGTCAACTTGAAGATTCTCTCCCTCTGGCCCTCCCCCAACTCACTTGCTCTTTTTCTCTCTCTCAAATAAATAAATAAATCTTTAAAAAAAGAGAGATGGAAAGCAACATAAATCTTAAATATTTGTAAAGCATGGATCAGGTTTATCTACCTCAAATTGGCTACCCATTGGGGAAAAAAAAATCAAAATTTTGCTTGCCTTCTTTTTAATTTACAAAGATGGCCTTAATTTAGGTCCAAATACTAGCCTTTCTTGCAGATATTAAATTTCAGGAAAGAATGTATTTATATATTTTCCTCTTTATATACAGCCCAAGTAAGTCAGTCAGAATTTTGTCCCATCTTCCTTTAGTGGGAAAATTTTTCTTCCTTGTTTAAACTTTATGTGAGATTGTAGACTTCATTTGTTCTCAGATTTATGCATGTGTCATCTAGCCAACTCTCCATCTTTCATGAATTTAGCATTTTGTCTCTTGACCACTGTAACCTTTTAATCCAGAGTACCTGGTTACTCCATTTGATGACAGACAACATCAGAAAAGCTTAATTTTAGCCCTTGCTTATACTTATGGATTAGTCTGTGCTTTTTAGCCTTTATAATTTTATTATTTTGGCAAAGATTTTATTATTTATATAGTGGGTTTTTTTGGATATTTTGTAACAAGTCAGTTTCAGAAAACCCAAAATAAAATAAAGATACAATAGTTATTATATATTCTGAGGTATCAACCACATTTTAGGGATTGTTTCCAAGTTCCACTCTTTGGGGAAGCTTCACCATTGGATCATTTTCTCTGTCAATTTTATAGAACCTTTATGTATTTAAGTAATTTTTAAATATATTTAAAACCAAACATATTTCTGAATTTTCACAGGAAGAAATAAATTATTATAATAACTCACTGTTCTTTGGTGAAATACTTATTGAAGTGAATATTGGGTATATATGTTAGTTAATAAGAAAGACAAATATAATTTACACTTTAAGAGTATCAAATCATTTTCTTTGTGAACTGGGTTTGTTCAAAATGATGCCATTCAAATGTCTAATTACCAAATATATCCCTTCTTATTACCCTATGAATTGCATTCCTTCCACCTGAAGTTCCAGACCCTTACCCCCTTCTCCTTAATTCAGGATGACATATATATTTCATTTTGCCTGACTGTCTTTGGAATTTCCATGTCTGGGTAGATTTCCCATATGTACAAAATTAAATTGATTTTCTCCTCTTAATCTATCTTATTTCAATGTGGTTCTTAGTCCCAACAGGATGACTTTTGAAAAGGACGGGAAATTCTTGTTCCCTGACAACACAAAGATAAAAGTTTGGAAGACAGTCTATCACATAGTTCTGTTCTTTAAAGTCTGTGGCTTTTGATGGAAGATAAAGTTATAGAATGAATTTTCTGTCTGGGAATATGGGCACCTAGTCTTCGTAATTAGAACACTAAACTATTCTGGTCATACTGCATAATTCTGTTTGGGATAAAATTATAAATATATTTTTCTTAATTTTTCCTGTGTAAATCCTTGTGTAAGCTAGCCCCCTAATACAGGTGGATAATTTCCTAATGCATTTCTTAGGTGTGTTCTGTGAGACACTATATGACATTCCTCATAGGAAAAATCAAAAGATTTCACAGTCAGTTAAGTTGCCTTCCCTTACACTACCACATCAAAGGCACAGAAATGTTCTAGAGCAAAGAAATGTTTACTTCTGAATATTTTTGTGTTGGTAGAATTATACTTTGGCCATCTATCTTAATTTTATTAGTGTTACTTTTATTTACCATTTCTATTAACATTCAAAAAAATTAGAACATCATTTGAGAAACTGGATAGGAATGAATCATATAGGCCTTCAGTATAAGTGAAATCTAGATGAAGTTAAAATTTGGAATTTCTTACTTCATTTTTCTTTCTTTGCCCTCAACATTCTTTGTACTCCTACTCTTTTGCTGGGTGTGCGATGCTCTCACAATGCCCCAATTCAATGTAAGAAAGATGGAAATAATAAATCTACATTAATGTGTTTCTTGGGTATTGGAATGCATGCTCAGTTTGACTTAAAAGATCTGAATTCAAATAGCAGATCTGCTATTGACTAGCCATATAACTTAGGGCAAGTTAATGTTCAGAATTCTGTACCACAAAAAAAGAAACAATCATGCCTCCATCTACCCCCCAGAGTTAATATGGTGGAAAACACAGAGCTTAATTAATAAGTGCTCATTTGTTGGTAGTGACTTTTTTGGACATTAAAATGCTATGAAAGTTTAAGATAATTGTTATATGTATATAGTTGTTATACATATATAGAATATATTATGTATGTTGTTACATATCACAGCCTTGTTGTAAAAAAAATTATGACAGACTTCCTTAAAAATAAAATTATTTTCAAATGTAAAAAACGAAGCTAAAATCAGATGCAACAAAAGATAAGAACCAGAGAGCAAAATGAAATCAATAAGTTAATATACAGATGTATATACTGTATGGGACTGCCTGCATAATTGAATTGACTGAATTGTTACTATTCCTTTTCTTTTTTTAATTCCAGTATAGTTAACATACAGTTCTATATTAGTTTCAGGTGTACAATATAGTGATTTGAGAATTCTATATATTACTCAGTGCTCATCATGATAAGTGTACTTAGTCCCCTTCACTCATTTCACCCGTTCCCCCACACACCTCCTCTCTGGTAACCATCAGTTTGTTCTCTATAGTTGAGTCTGTTTTTTGGTTTGTTTCTTTTTTTCTTTGTTCAATTGTTTTGTTTCTTAAATTCCACATATAAGTGAAATCATATTGTATTTGTCTTTTTCTAAATGCTTATTTCACTTAGCATTATACCCTATAGATCCATCCATGTTGTTGCAAATGGCAAGATTTCATTCTTTGGTATGGCTGAGTAATATTCCATTGCATGTATATACCACTTCTTCCTTATCCATTCATCCATCCCTGAAACTTGGGTTTCTTCCACAATTTGGCTATTTGAAATAATGCTGCAATAAATATAGGAGTGCATATATCTTTCCAAGTTAGTGTTTTCATATTCTTTTTTTTTTTTATTTTTTTTTATTTTTTATTTATTTATTTATTTTTTTTTAATTTTTTTTATTGTTATGTTAATCCCCATACATTACATCATTAGTTTTAGATATAGTGTTCCATGATTCATTGTTTGTGCATAACACCCAGTGCTCCATGCAGAACGTGCCCTCCTCAATACCCATCACCAGGCTAACCCATCCTCCCAACCCCCTCCCCTCTAGAACCCTCAGTTTGTTTTTCAGAGTCCATCGTCTCTCATGGTTCTTCTCCCCCTCCGATTTCCCCCCCTTCATTCTTCCCCTCCTGCTACATTCTTCTTCTTCTTTTTTTCTTTCTTAACATATATTGCATTATTTGTTTCAGAGGTACAGATCTGAGATTCAACAGTCCTGCACAATTCACAGCGCTTACCAGAACACATACCCTCCCCAGTGTCCATCACCCAGTCACCCCATCCCTCCCACCCCACCCCCCACTCCAGCAACCCTCAGTTTGTTTCCTGAGATTAAGAATTCCTCATATCAGTGAGGTCATATGATACATGTCTTTCTCTGTTTGACTTATTTCGCTCAGCATAATACCCTCCAGTTCCATCCACGTCGTTGCAAATGGCAAGATCTTATTCCTTTTGATGGCTGCATAATATTCCATTGTATATATATACCACCTCTTCTTTATCCATTCATCTGTTGATGGACATCTTGGCTCTTTCCACAGTTTGGCTATTGTGGACATTGCTGCTATAAACATCGGGGTGCACGTAGCCTTTCGGGTCCCTACTTTTGTATCTTTGGGGTAAATACCCAGTAGTGCAATTGCTGGATCATATGGTAGCTCTATTTTCAACTTTTTGAGGAACCTCCATACTGTTTTCCAGAGTGGCTGCACCAGCTTGCATTCCCACCAACAGTGTAGGAGGGTTCCCCTTTCTCCGCATCCCCGCCAACATCTGTCATTTCCTGACTTGTTAATTTTAGCCATTCTGACTGGTGTGAGGTGGTATCTCATTGAGGTTTTGATTTGGATTTCCCTGATGCCGAGCGATATTGAACACTTTTTCATGTGTCTGTTGGCCATTTGGATGTCTTCTTTGGAGAAATGTCTGTTCATGTCTTCTGCCCATTTCTTGATTGGATTCTTTGTTCTTTTGGTGTTGAGTTTGATGAGTTCTTTATAGATTTTGGATACTAGCCCTTTATCTGATATGTCATTTGCAAATATCTTCTCCCATTCTGTCAGTTGTCTTTTGGTTTTGTTGACTGTTTCCTTTGCTTTGCAAAAGCTTTTTATCTTGATGAAGTCCCAATAGTTCATTTTTGCCCTTGCTTCCCTTGCCTTTGGCGATGTTTCTAGGAAGAAGTTGCTGCGGCTGAGGTCGAAGAGGTTGCTGCCTGTGTTCTCCTTTAGGATTTTGATGGACTCCTGTCTCACATTGAGGTCTTTCAACCATTTGGAGTCTATTTTTGTGTGTGGTGTAAGGAAATGGTCCAGTTTCATTCTTCTGCATGTGGCTGTCCAATTTTCCCAACACCATTTGTTGAAGAGACTGTCTTTTTTCCATTGGACATTCTTTCCTGCTTTGTCGAAGATTAGTTGACCATAGAGTTGAGGGTCCATTTCTGGGCTCTCTATTCTGTTCCATTGATCTATGTGCCTGTTTTTGTGCCAGTACCATACTGTCTTGATGATGACAGCTTTGTAGTAGAGCTGGAAGTCTGGAATTGTGATGCCGCCAGCTTTGCTTTTCTTTTTCAACATTCCTCTGGCTATGCGGGGTCTTTTCTAGTTCCATACAAATTTTAGGATTATTTGTTCCATTTCTTTGAAGAAAGTGGATGGTATTTTGATGGGGATTGCATTGAATGTGTAGATTGCTCTAGGTAGGATTGACATCTTCACAATATTTGTTCTTCCAATCCATGAGCATGGAACGTTTTTCCATTTCTTTGTGTCTTCCTCAATTTCTTTCATGAGTATTTTATAGTTTTCTGAGTACAGATCCTTTGCCTCTTTGGTTAGATTTATTCCTAGGTATCTTATGGTTTTGGGTGCAATTGTAAATGGGATCGACTCCTTAATTTCTCTTTCTTCTGACTTGTTGTTGGTGTATAGGAATGCCACTGACTTCTGTGCATTGATTTTATATCCTGCCACTTGACTGAATTCCTGTATGAGTTCTAGCAGTTTTGGGGTGGAGTCTTTGGGATTTTCCACATAAAGTATCATATCATCTGCAAAGAGTGAGAGTTTGACTTCTTCCTTGCCAATTTGGATGCCTTTGATTTCTTTTTGTTGTCTGATTGCTGTGGCTAGGACTTCCAATACTATGTTGAATAGCAGTGGTGATAGTGGACATCCCTGCCGCGTTCCTGACCTTAGGGGGAAAGCTCTCAGTTTTTCCCCATTGAGAATGATATTCGCTGTAGGTTTTTCATAGATGGCTTTTATGATATTGAGGTATGTACCCTCTATCCCTATACTCTGAAGAGTTTTGATCAAGAAAGGATGCTGTACTTTGTCAAATGCTTTTTCTGCATCTATTGAGAGGATCATGTGATTCTTGTTTTTTCTTTTGTTAATGTATTGTATCACGTTGATTGATTTGTGGATGTTGAACCAACCTTGCAGCCCAGGGATAAATCCCACTTGGTCGTGGTGAATAATCCTTTTAATGTACTGTTGGATCCTATTGGCTAGTATTTTGGTGAGAATTTTTGCATCCATGTTCATCAGGGATATTGGTCTGTAATTCTCCTTTTTGATGGGGTCTTTGTCTGGTTTTGGGATCAAGGTAATGCTGGCCTCATAAAATGAGTTTGGAAGTTTTCCTTCCATTTCTATTTTTTGGAACAGTTTCAGAAGGATAGGTATTAATTCTTCTTGAAATGTTTGGTAGAATTCCCCTGGGAAGCCATCTGGCCCTGGGCTTTTGTGTTTTGGGAGATTTTTGATGACTGCTTCTATTTCCTTAGTGGTTATAGGTCTGTTCAGGTGTTCTATTTCTTCCTGGTTCAGTTTTGGTAGTTGATACATCTCTAGGAAATCATCGATTACTTCCAGGTTATCTAATTTGTTGGCATAGAGTTGCTCATAATATGTTCTTATAATTGTTTGTATTTCCTTGGTGTTGGTTGTGATTTCTCCTCTTTCATTCATGATTTTGTTGATTTGGGTCATTTCTCTTTTCTTTTTGATAAGTCTGGCCAGGGGCTTATCAATCTTGTTAATTCTTTCAAAGAACCAGCTCCTAGTTTCGTTGATCTGTTCTACTGTTCTTTTGGTTTCTATTTCATTGATTTCTGCTCTGATCTTTATTATTTCTCTTCTCCTGCTGGGTTTAGGCTTTATTTGCTGTTCTTTCTCCAGCTCCTTTAGGTGTAGGGTTAGGTTGTGTACTTGAGACCTTTCTTGTTTCTTGAGAAAGGCTTGTATTGCTATATACTTTCCTCTTAGGACTGCCTTTGCTGTATCCCAAAGATTTTGAATAGTTGTGTTTTCATTTTCATTGGTTTCCATGAATTTTTTTAACTCTTCTTTAATTTTCTGGTTGACCCATTCATTCTTCAGTAGGATGCTCTTTAGCCTCCATGTATTTGAGTTCTTTCTGACTTTCCTCTTGTGATTGAGTTCTAGTTTCAAAGCATTGTGGTCTGAAAATAGACAGGGGATGATCCCAATCTTCTGGTACCGGTTGAGACCTGATTTATGACCTAGGATGTGATCTATTCTGGAGAATGTTCCATGGGCACTAGAGAAGAATGTGTATTCTGTTGCTTTGGGATGGAATGTTCTGAATATGTCTGTGAAGTCCATTTGGTCCAGTGTGTCATTTAAAGTCTTTATTTCCTTGTTGATCTTTTGCTTAGATGATCTGTCCATTTCAGTGAGGGGGGTGTTAAAGTCCCCCACTATTATTGTATTGTTGTCGATGTGTTTCTTTGCTTTTGTTATTAATTGCCTTATATAATTGGCTGCTCCCATGGTAGGGGCATAGATATTTACAATTGTTAGATCTTCTTGTTGGATAGACCCTTTAAGTATGATATAGTGTCCTTCCTCATCTCTTATTACAGTCTTTGGTTTAAAATCTAATTTGTCTGATATAAGGATTGCCACCCCAGCTTTCTTTTGGTGTCCATTAGCATGGTAAATGGTTTTCCACCCCCTCACTTTCAATCTGGGGGTGTCTTTGGGTCTAAAATGAGTCTCTTGCAGACAGCATATCGATGGGTCTTGTTTTTTAATCCAATCTGATAGCCTGTGTCTTTTGATTGGGGCATTTAGCCCATTTACATTCAGGGTAACTATTGAAAGATAGGAGTTCAGTGCCATTGTATTGCCTGTAAAGTGACTGTTACTGTATATTGTTTGTGTTCCTTTCTGGTCTATGTTGCTTTTAGGCTCTCTCTTTGCTTAGAGGACCCCTTTCAATATTTGTTGTAGGGCTGGTTTCGTGTTTGCAAATTCCTTTAGTTTTTGTTTGTCCTGGAAGCTTTTTATCTCTCCTTCAATTTTCAATGACAGCCTAGCTGGATATAGTATTCTTGGCTGCATATTTTTCTCATTTAGTGCTCTGAATATGTCCTGCCAGTCCTTTCTGGCCTGCCAGGTCTCTGTGGATAAGTCTGTTGCCAATCTAATGTTTCTACCATTGTAGGTTACAGATCTCTTCTCCCGAGCTGCTTTCAGGATTTTCTCTTTGTCTCTGAGACTCGTAAGTTTTACTATTAGATGTCGGGGTGTTGACCTATTTTTATTGATTTTGAGAGGGGTTCTCTGTGCCTCCTGGATTTTGATGCCTGTTTCCTTCCCCAAATTAGGGAAGTTCTCTGCTATAATTTGCTCCATTATACCTTCTGCACCTCTCTCTCTTTCTTCTTCTTCTGGGATCCCAATTATTCTAATGTTGTTTCGTCTTATGGTATCGTTTATTTCTCGAATTCTGCCCTCGTGATCCAGTAGTTGTTTATCTCTCTTTTTCTCAGCTTCTTTATTTTCCATCATTTGGTCTTCTATCTCACTGATTCTTTCTTCTGCCTCATTTATCCTAGCAGTTAGTGCCCCCATATTTGATTGCACCTCATTAATAGCCTTTTTGATTTCTACTTGGTTCGATTTTAGTTCTTTTACTTCTCCAGAAAGGGTTTCTCTAATAACTTCCATGTTTTTTTCAAGCCCAGCTAGTATCTTTAAAGTGATGATTCTGAACTCTAGATCTGACATCGTACTAATGTCCGTATTGAGTAGGTCCCTGGCAGTCGGTACTACCTCTTGTTCTTTTTGTTGAGGTGATTTTTTCCGTCTTGTCATTTTGTGCAGAGGAGAATAGATTAATGAGAGAACAAAATGCTAGCAGGGTAACAACGTCCCCAGAAAATATACTCTAAACAAATCAGAAAAGACCTGAAGCAGTGGGAAAAGAAAGGGAAAGAGAGAAAAAAGAAAAGGAAAGAAAAAAAGAAAAAAGAAAAAGATAAAGATAAAAACAAACAAAAGCAGAACAAAACAAAACAAAACAAAAACAGAATGTGATCAAATATGATCAGGCTGGATTATAGATCAGTGCCACACACTAGATTTTGGGTGTATTTTGGTCTGTTAAAAGAAAGTCCCTCCCAAAATTTTAAAGAAAGAAAAACTTATATATGTACAAAAATAAGGGTTGATATGATGAAGGGATGGAATATGACTGTAAAGATGGAAATTATAAAAAATTTTAAAAAAGGATTTGATAAGTTGTTTGAAAAAAGAAAGAAGAGGATTAAAAAAAAAGAAAGAAAGAAAAAAGGGAGAGAATGTGATCAGGCAGGGGAGTAGAAAAAAACCATACACTAGAGATTTAGAGTATATTTTGATCTGTTAGAAGAAACTATCTCAAGATTTTAAAGAGAGAACAACTTATATATATATGCCAAAAATACGGGTAACTACTATGAAGGGATAGAATATGACTTTAAAAATGAAAAATAAAAATGTTTTTTTTTAAAAAAGGGATTGATAAGATGTTGGTTGAAAAAGGGAAAAAGAAAAATTCAAAAAAAAAGAAAAAAGGAAAAAAGAAAAAAAGACAGTTAAAAAAAATAATTAACTTTGAAAGACTAAAGAATCATGGTAAAAAAGCCATGAATTCTATGTGCAGTGTTCCCCTAGCGCTGGAGTTCTGCCGTTCTCATTGATCGGTAAACTTGGTCTTGGCTGGCTGTTCTCGCTGATCTTCTGGGGGAGGGGCCTGTTGCCGTGGTTCCCAAATGTCTTTGCCGGAGGCAAAATTGCCCCGCCCTTGCCGGTCCGGGCTAAGTAATCTGCTCGGGTTTGCTCTCCGGAGCTTTTGTTCCCTGCAAGCTCTCCGTACAGCTTTGGAGGCGGAGAGTGAAAATGGCGGCCTCCCAGTCTCCGCCCCGGAGGAGCCGAGAACTCGGGGTCCCGCTCCTCAGCGAGCCCCCAGAGAAAAGCAGTCAGTCACTCCCGTCTCCCCGGTCTCCGGCCGCACTCCGCGCTCACCCGGCCTGTGACCGCGCCTTTCTATCTGGCACCCGACCCCGGGTGGAGTCTCCAAACCCAGCAGATCCCCGCGGTGCGCTCCCGCACCTCTCCTCCCGGGGGAAGAAGGTGAGTCTCCCCGGATCTGCCGCTTGTTGGGTCCCTGCTGGAGGAGCTGTGGCCCGACTGTGCCGCGGATCACGGTTTATAGCAACCCCGAGCTGAGAGCCCTCGCCTGGGCTCCGTCTCTGCAGCCGGGTTCCCTGCTCCGATACTTGGGAGCTCTGCCGCACTCAGGCACCCCCGGTCTTTCTGTGATCCCGAGGGTCCTGAGACCACACTGTCCCGCGAGGGTTCCACCCCCCACTTCGCCACCAGAGTGACGTCCCTCAGCGGAGCAGACTTTTAAAAGTTCTGATTTTGTGCTCCGTGGCTCTATCACTTGCCAGAAGCGGCCGTCGGAGGCCCCTCCCCCGCCGTCTAGCCTCCCGAATATCGCCTCGGATTCACTTCTCCGCACGTCCTACCTTCCAAAAAGTGGTCGCTTTTCTGTTCAGAGAGTTGTTGCTCTTCTTTTCTTTGATCTCCTGTTGAGTTTGTAGGTGTTCAGAATGGTTTGATCCCTATCCAGCTGAATTCCTGAGAGGAGACGAAATCCAGGTCTCCTACTCCTCCGCCATCTTGCTCCGCCCCCTGTTTTCATATTCTTTGGTTAAATACCCAGTAGTAGATTACTGGATCATATGGTAATTCTATTTTTAGTTTTTTGAGCAACCTCCATACTGTTTTCCACAGTGGTTGCACCCATTTGTATTCCTACCAAAATGCACGAGGGTTTTTCTCTACATCCTCGCCAAACTTGTTTCTTGTTTTTGATTTTAGCCATTCTGACAGGTGTGAGGTGGTATCTCATTGTGGTTTTAATTTGCATTTACCTGTTGATGAGTGACGTTGAGCATCATTTACATGTGTCTTTTGGCCATCTGGATGCTTCTTTGGGGAAATGTCTGTTCATGTCTCCTGCCCATTTTTAATTGGATTATTTGGGTTTTGGTGTTGAGTTGTATCAGTTCTTTATATATTTTGGATACTAACCCTTTATAAGATATGTTATTTGCAAATATCTTCTTCCATTCAGTATGTTTTCTTTTAGTTTTGTTGATTATTTCCTTTGCTGTGCAAAAACTTGTCATTTTGATGTAGTACTAATAGTTTATTTTTTCCTTTTGTTTCCCTTGCCTTAGGAGACATATCTAGAAAAATGTTGCTATGGCTGATGTCAGAGAGATTACTGCCTGTGCTCTCTTCTAGGATTTTTATGGTTTCAGGTCTCACATTTAGGTCTTTAATCCATTTTGAGTTTATTTTTGTGTATGGTGTGAGAAAGTGAGTTTCATTCTTTTTCGTGTAGCTGTTCAGTTTTCCAACACCATTTGTTGAAGAGACCGTCCTTTTCCCATTGCATATTCTTGCCTCCTTTGTCAAAGATTAATTGACCGAATAGTCATAGGTTTGTTTCTGGGCTCTTTATTCTGTTCTGTTGGTCTATGTGTCTATTTTTGTGCCGGTATCATACTATTTTGATTACTACACCTTTGTAGTATAGTTTGATATCTGGGATTGTGATACCTCCAGTTTTATTCTTTTTCAAGACACCTTTGGCCCTTTGGGGGTTTTTGTGGTTTCGTACAAATTTTTAGATTATCTGTTCTGGTTCTATGAAAAATGCTATTGGTATTTTGATGGGGATTGCATTAAATCTGTGAATAATTACTACTCTTAAATGCTGTAGTCAAAAGATCATTTTCATAGCAAAAGTGGGGGAAATAGGGATGTGGAGGGATAGTTTAATAGAAATTAAAGAAAGGAAAGAAATTTCTTTAGGGACAAAAAGTCATTTAAATCTGATTTCTTAAAACTCCAAAATTATTGGTAACAAAATAAATCTACTCAAATGAAAAGCATTTATCATGTAATATTCCCCAAACTTTTATAAATCAGAGAGTTTGTCAAGTCCCTGGATTGGTCCACTGGCCAACACTAAAGACTTTATTGCTCAGTGTAAGAATGCATGGGGCATAATTAGCTTTTACTTTGTTAGCCATTGAAAAGTAAACATGGGAAAAATATTTGGCTTTTATCACTTTAAAGCCGGAAGATATTTATCCAAGTATTTTCCTGAGATAAATGCTTCCAGTCTTTAATCTAATATTTAAGTAAAAATCTACTTTTTAAAAAAATATTTTACTTCATTCACTTCTTTCATAGCATTTGCATATTTTAACATTATTAGATTTTTTAAACTTATTACTATATATCCAGCTTGTAGCCTGAAATCTTCCAGAACAAAATACCATGATTTTTTCTTTGCTCTGTTTTGTCCTCCAACTATTATGCTTGGCTCCCAATATTGAATGAATAAGTGCATAAATGGCTGAAAGCTATTTTCTAATAAATATCTGGTTAGCAGAAATTCTGACAAAGAATATTATTAAGCAATGACTATGAATGAATTAAAACATAAACATGATATTGAGTGAAAATAATCAGACTGAAACAAAATGCTACTGCATGACTCCATTTAAAATAGTTCATAAACAGGCCAACTCATGATATCAGAAGTCAGGATATTGCTAATTCTTGGGGGGGAACAGTTACAGAGGGAGCACTAGGATGCAGAAGGAGCTTCTAGGATCCTGGAAATCCTCTGTTCCTTAATCTGCTGCTGGCTCTTCAGGTGTCTTCAGGTTTGTGTAAAATCCATTGAGACTAACCTGTGTACTTTATATGTATGCTATCCTTTATAAAAGTGTGTTCAGAAATAATACCTAATTGCCTGGAGCAAAAATAGATCAGATCATTTGGCTGTCTTTTTTTATTCTAATGGCACATTTTAAATGAATATTCTGTCATAAGTCTTAAAGATACTTCATATCCTCTCCTTCACTTAGCTTTTAAGAGACATTTGCAAGAAAAGAGGCAAGCCACCAATGATCATCAAATCACAGATCTTATAGATGTGCATTTGAGCATGACAACCTTCACAGCAGACTAATTTTCTATTTCCCCAACACCCACTTTTTTTCTCACATTCCTATTACGCTACCAACTTTAAACTGGATTTCTCTCTGTTCTCCCTGCTCTACACCATGTATCATATCAGATCTTCTTTTCCACAATATTTCATGTCCAAAAGATATTCAATATATTCCCAGATGCAGGAAAAATGGAAATATTATCCAGTAGCCAAAATGAACAGACTGACCTATCATTCTTTCTCAAATTTTCCTCTTATGGTTGAGAACCATGTTGGTTTATTCAGAGACTGGTTTATTCAGAACCATGTTGATTTTTTATGTCCAATCAAAACAAAATCTTGCATCCTCTTCATCACTGGAAAAGCATTCATATCATTGGCATTCAAACCAGTGGGGAAAAATATTGTCTTTCCTGAAGATGGATGTCCTATAAAAGTGCTCTGGGATCAATCCCATGATGAAAGGCTTGTCGCTTCCACATGGAGGGACTGGGAAATCCATAGTTTAGGTATGTGTGACCTGAATTAGGAATACACAAAATCACAGAATAATTGTCATCGTTTTGTATCTACTTGCTAGACAGAAACACTGGCATCAATAATATGACTGTGAAAGTCCAGTCTCCCTATTTTCATATGTGTATATGCAACTCTTTGTGCAGTACTATATACCATACTTGTCAGATACTGTTTGCTTACCCCAGCACATTTTACTTGTCATCTGCCCAACCTTCCCCTACTAAACCTTTAAACTACTAAAGAGAGAACTGGTGAGAGCTGTCTGGCAAAGCCACAGCATGCTTTGAAAGGGAGGAAAGTAGTTTAAGAAGGTTATGGAGATTCAGCTTATTTCCTTTAAGGTTTTAAGCAACAACAACAAAATGTATATTGAAGAGTTAAGATTAAGACGAGCTCAGTCTTCATTCTGATACTCTTTACATGTCATGCACCCTTTGTAAATGTTAGTTTCCTGTGTGTGAAGTGAAACGTGATAATGATAACAGGTTGTTATCAAGCAAACTTTTTCATGGATGTTAGAAACATTATTGTTAGAGTTATTGGAAGTATACTGAAGACATAATAAATATGAGCAAATACTGAATGATGTATTTGATACACTCCAGCAAAAAGGAATGTGTAGCGACCCCTCAGACCATTCTTTGGATATTCTTCCAAAATAAATAATCATCAATTTTCATTTTTTATAAGGTAGCTTTAAATTACATCCCTCCATTTTTCATTTTTATTTAGTGCATTCACATAATTGAGAGCAGAGTTATAGAAAGATTGCTAGGACTTAACAGCATAAAAAAGTTTGGTGGGGAGAAGGGGGAAAGGGTCTTCAGAGGGAAGGAATGCAATTCATACGGTACTAAGAAAGGGAGATGTTTGGTAATTAGATGTTTGCCCTGCCATACATATGGGTCACTCAAATAAAATTTATCTTTGCTAATAACACTTATTCTGGGAAAGACCCCCAATTTAGATTATTCTGTGTAGTTAAGGAGGGGGAGTTTCTCTTGAGCCCACAAAGTCTCAATTGTTTCAGCTCAAAATAATCTTCACGCCAAAGTGGCCCATCTTGGTGTGGTGTGCCCTTGGCCCCTACAGTGTGATTAATGTTCAACAAGAAGTTGTTATTGGACTATACACATACATATTTAGGGGAATAAAATAAAATTTATTAAGAAAAAATATCAGAGATTTATTTTTAAATTGCCTTTTAAGATGGTCTCTTCCTTTAGAATCAATAGTTCTAAAAATTGGCAATAGGGGTTATGATCCATGAAGAAACTTGAACTTTAGTTTCACCCAAGTCAGCCCAAATGGGCCAATAGATTCTTTTTTGACCTCTGATGATTAAATAGGTAATGTTGCTCAATTAAACATGAGACCTGTGCCTTGACCTCTCTTTTGGTTCACCAGCTATTGTTTGAAGACACCACAATGCTTGGTTTTCTTTCTGCAATGGAGTATAATGTTTCTGGATTGGTTTTTCGTTTGTTTGTTTTGTTTTCCCATCATATAAGTTTCCCCTGTAGGAAGATAGAGACAATTTGTGTCTTAGGTAATTAATTTTTAGTATTCCAGATCTTTTGACAGGCTCTCTATAGTAAAGATTATTTCTCTTTCTGAATTGTTCCCAGGAGGGTTAAATGTAGAAGCAGTGTGCCATTTAAGAATTAGAAACATTAGTAGAATGTTATGTGTGCCCCCCCCACCCCAGCTCCCTGATATTCCCATCACCAACCCTGTTGTAGCATCCATCCCCCAGCTGCTGGGAGCCTTTCACTGATGGCTCCCACTGTCATATTTTCCTTAAAGATTGTCCTTTAGAGACTAAAGCTTACTTACCCAGAGAGGGTTGGCAGTTATATGTCATTCTACTCCCCTTGCTTCAAGAAATGACACCCTCTGATGCAATGTAGACATTCCTGAGGGATCATGTTGAATTTAAACTTCATTTGAACTCACATTCCTATCTTGTTTCTCTTATATGTTATAGCTTCTCCTGAGAAATTTCTCACAGTAAAATCACGTGCATACAAATGTCAACATCAGGCTCTGTTTCTAGAGAACCTACCCTAAGATGGAAGTCAAATATGATACAGTGAGGAATGGAGGGGCAAAGACATGCAACCCCAAAAGTTTATCTAGGAATTTAGGAACCAAAGAAAATCTGGTGCTTTAGTTTTGTAGCATATTGATTAAAACAAACAAAGAAATGAACAGAGGTGAGATTCATCAGATGCTTGTAAGTCATTAGTAAATGCATTAGACTAGAGACCAGACTGAACTATTAACTAACAGTAAATGGGAGCAGTTGGGAGAAAAATCTAGGAGTGGATAAAAAGAGTTCCATTTCAAGTTAAGATATAAAAGATTTTTCACACCAAAAAAAAAAAAAAATCCAGTTTAATTAAAATCATATGTGAGACTGTTAAAGAATGGTGAATTCACAAAAGTCCAGAAGAACTCATTTCAGAAGAGAGGAGCCCTTTACAAGAGAGGAGAGAGTCCTGGCTCTTTCCTGTAGGGGAAATGCCAGGTCTAGATGTGGTCAGGAGAAGAATGCTTTCTAGATAATTTGCAGAGTTGAGGAGAGACCAATAACAAGTTTAAGCTATTGGCAATGATAGGGAAGGTAAAGAGATTTGGAGTTGCAGGTCCAATAAAAGTAAAAGTAATAATTTCAGCTTGGCAATTCATAATTATACCCAATTTGTCAAAGTAAGTGACAGTGAAGGCAGGACTAGAAAGTATAGTTTCTGCAGTTTTGAGCATTTTCACTGTGCTTGGAAAAAAGTGACCCCTATTCCTGATTCTGAAGGTGAAAGCGTGAGCCAACTGCCTCTTGGCTCAAACCTAATAAAATAAAAGAGATTAGCCCCTAAAAAGAGGAACCACAGTAACACACTGGTTGGTAAGTATGCTAACCAAAAATGTATTAATTTTATTAAATCTGAAGCTCAGTTGTAGATCAACTTGGCACTTCATCTCAGTTGCCAGACATAGAAAATGTGCTCAGGATTTCTAGGAAAACCAGAAGAAAATAGTATACTTCAAACTCCACTGTTCTTCCACATGTAATATCTTGTTTACAATTAAAAATGTGAAATATGCAATAACAGTGCATATATGAACCCTGCATTGGGCTCCCTGCTCAGTGGTCAGGGAGTCTGCCTGTCCCTCTCCCTCTGCCTCTCCCCTCCCACTGTGCTCTCTCGTTCTCTCTCAAATAAATAGATGAAATCTTTTTTTAAAAAAGGAACTCCCCTGAAAAAATATAAACGTTTAGAATTTTCTTTGTGGAAGGGTGTTGGATTATGAATTTTGCTTCTTTCTTATGTATAAACCCATTCAGATCTGTTTATTCTTGTGTCAGTTTTGGAAAGTTCTGTTTTTCAGTTATTTGGTCCATTCCTTCTAAATTTTTTTTTTGGCATACTTTTTTGTTATATAACATATTCTATCTTTAACATGTGTGTGATGTCTAGTAATATCCCTTCCTGTTTTTCCTAACAATCTATCAATTTTATTTATCTGTTTAAAGAATCAGCTTTTAGCATTAAATATTTTGTTTCTATTTTATTCAGTTTTTTTTATTTCATTGATTGTCACTCTGATCATTATTTGCCTCTTTCTGTTTAGTGTAGGTTTAATTTACTTTTCTTTTGCCAGATTTTTAAGGTGGAAATTAGCTAATTAATTTTATGCCTTTCATTTTACTAACTTGAAGATCTAAAACTATACATTTCTCTATAAGCACTGTTTTAGCTGCATCCCATAAATTTTGATATGCTGTAATCTTATTTTCATTCAGTTGAGATTATAGTTCATAATTTCCCATTTAGGTTTATTTCTTGACACACAGGTTGTACAATTGAGTTGTTTATTTTTTTCAAATATCTGTGGATTTTCTAGATATTGCTATTGATTTCTAATTTAATTCTGTTGTGATCAGAAGTACTCTGTACAATTTTAGTCATTTGAAATTTATTGAGACTTGGGATGCCTGGGTGGCTCAGTCAGTTAAGCGTCTGCCTTTGGCTTAGGTCATGATCCCAGGGTCCTGGGATCGAGTCCTGCATTGGGCTCCTTGCTCAGCGGGGAGCCTGCTTCTTCTTCTGCCTGCCATTCCCCTTGCTTGTGCTCTCGATCTCTCTCTGGCAAATAAAAAATAAAAGCTATAAAAAGAATTGAAATTTATTGAGACATTTTATTGCCAATTATATGGTATATCTTTGTTATCACCCCATGTGCACTTAAAGAATATGTACTCTTCAGTTATTGGATGTAGTGCTCTATAAATTTTAATTAGATCAAGTTGATTGATAGTATTTTTCAAATATTCTATAACTTACTGATTTTTTTTTGTCTAGTTCTTTTACTAATAACTTAGAAAAGGATATTAAAATTCCCAGTTATGACTTTGTATTTGCTTCTTCACCTGAGGCCATATATAGACTTTCTTTTAGTCCTTCAAATAGACCAAACTTCTTACCACCTCGAAGCCATAACACTTGCTCCCTCTCTCTGTGCTACCTACTGGTGATTTCTTTTCATTATCCTAGTTTCAGTTTTTCACCTTCACAGAAGTTTTATGACCACCTCATTTTAGTTTACTCTCCTCCAATATTTTCCTCCATCATCACATTCCATTTCGTCTTTCATAGCACTTTTCCTAACTTGTAATTATTCATTTGTGTTTTATCTGGGAATATGCCTGCCTTTTATTCCTCAAGGCCTTGTATGTCTGGCGCATGACATGCACTTAATAAATATGTGCCAAATACATAAGCAAATAAATATGAAGTGATCAGTAAATATGAGTGTATGAATGAATCCATCTGGTACTGGATATATCGCTTTCTTGCTTCCTTAGGCTTCTTAGAATCTTCTCTGGTAGAGATGTCCTACCTTCCTTTCAAGTGAAAAGTGGAGACATCTCAGGTTTAAGTGATTGGAGACTGGGTGGTCTGATAAGCTCTCCTTCTCAGTCTTACCTTTTATTTCCTTTCAAAGCTCCTGTGTTACTTCTGATGACATCCTGGGGCTTGATAGGTAGTCTTGCTCAAAAAATACTGTTCTAGAGAACACATAAATATACAAATATGCCTTCTCTAGCAAAGACAAAATAGTTTGTGGGCAATTATAAAATACTTTCTCTTCATAATGAATAGGAATCTGTAATTTTGTTTCTATAGATCTGTGATGATGTAAATATAGAAGCAACCTATATTTATTGAGTTACTGCTAGTTAAAGCAACATGCTAACCACAAGGGAATAAAGAGGGAGTTTATAGGGATTAGTCCCACTAGAAGTTTAAATTGGCTGTCATGTGGCAGAAGAGAGTTTCAAAATGCTCTAAGAATTATATGATATTTAATCATAGGGATTGTTAAATAAGAAAAATGGCAGGTTGGTTTTTAGGGAAGGTGACCTCTTTGTAGAAATTAGAATGAAATGCTTAGTAAGTAGGCAGTTGCTAAGAGTTATACATATATTATAATAAAGAAGGTGTTTTAACTAAGACAGGACTGGCCCTGAATTCCATCTAATCCTGTCACTTACTAACTATATAACACATCTCAAACTCAGCTGCATCTTATAAACATTTGGAAAAACTTCTCTCTTGTAAGATTGTCCTCATAATCAAATGAGCTATATAAGTCTATGTCAATTGGCACTCAATAATTAATGTATTTTGTTAATATTATTAGTGTCATAAACATTAAATTGGCTACCATGATACACTACAATAGCTTTCTTTTTTTTAAGATTTATTTATTTATTTTAGAGGAGAGAGAGAGTGCACACACAAGCACAAGTTGGGGGAGGGTCAGAGGGAGAGAATCTTCAAGCAGACTCCCCACTGAGTGCAGAGCCTGATGTGGTGATGCAGGGCTCCATCTCACGACCCAGGAGATTATGACCTGAGTGGAAACCAAGAGTTGGACACTTAACCAACTGAGCCACAGAGGCGCCCCAATAGCTTTCTTTTTTAAATAAATTTTAAGAAGTAAAATGCTTTCTTTTTCTGCATATCCATATTATTTCTACAATCCTAACATATCTATCATGTGTATCAATGTATCACTTAGAACTCAGCTACCACAGAATCTATTTTGTCAAAGTTTTGATGTCATAGGAGAATAATGAAAGACCCTTCCTAAAGCCATAAATTCATGACATAGATTACTATTTAATTTTTTATTTCATGACATAGATTACTATTTCATTTTCATTCACTGTGCCATAGCCAAGCTGAAGTCATTGAATATTTGTTAGCCAATATCTTTTCATCGAATGTATTATTCTTCCTTTTAGCACATTCCTAAAAGGTAGTGCTTGAATAAGCTGAACTTCAAATATGGAAAGTGCAGTCGTTGACTGAAAAAAAAAAACAACAATAAATGCTGATTATAAATGTAGTGCTTTTGGCTCCTGCAAAAGGTAGTTAAGAATCCTCCCCACATAAAGCTTAAAATCAAAGACAGAGGCCACAGATCTTGTTCCATTTCTAACTCTGCTGCTAGTAGTCATATATCATGAAAAGTAACTTTAATAGGTCTCAGACATTTTATGAATATATAGAATTAGGGGTTGCATTAAATCAATGTTTCTCAAACTTAAGTGCCTTTCAAAAAGTTTTTGCCATAGTTGCATCTCCTACATTATGTCTGGGTAATATTTTCCTTGAAACCAACGTGAAAGCTTTCTATTACTCCATAATAAATTGGTATGAGCTTACAGCTTAAATACCCACACACATTTATTATCTCACTGTTTATGTGGGTGAAGAGTTTAGGTGTGGTTCAGGGTCCTCTGCAAGGCTGTAATCAAGGCATGGTCCAAGATTTGGTTCTATTTGGAAGCTCAGCTGGCAATAGGTCCACTTCCAGCCTCACTCAGATTTCTAGCAGAATCATTTCCATGGGACTGTAAGACTGACGGCTCTGGCTTCTTTCTAGATGTTGGCCAGAGGCTGCTCTCAGCCTTTAGAGACCATCTTTAGACTCCAGAAGACACCACAGTTCCTTATCACATAGCTCTCTCCATAGATCCTCTCATAATATGGAAGCTTGCTTCTTCCAGACAACAAGGGAGAAAGAGAGAGTGAGTCTGCTCTGCATTTATAGTCTAATCTAGGCAGGAGGAGAGGGAGCCACTCACTCCAGCCATGACTCCCAGTATCCAGAAAAGTCCTCACACAGGATTAAGCAATAATGTCTTAAATGTAGAACAACTTCAAAAGCTCCTTTATTTGCCTGAGCCAACTGATTTTCTTGTAATTTTAAAAATAATTTAGGTCACTCAGGAAAATGATTCAGTTACCCAGTTTTGTCATTTAACCAAGCTGTCATTCATAAATCATCTGTCTTTTGATCATTAGAAATATGACTAATAATCCTAATCACAGTATTTTTAAAAATATAGCTTTAAATATCCTGAATCGTTTGAAAGCAAACATTGCAAAGGGAGGGTGAATGAAGTCTGTGAGAATATCTCTACCCCTGAAGTCAGCAGCTGGTTGGGCTAAGATTGTAAACAATAATGACCAAAGATAATCAGCGCATGCTTAACAATTTCAAAATGGACCCTTTTCATTTGTCATTTCTGGGAAATGGGAAAAACTGAAGTTTGGGTTTTGCAAATATCTTTCTTTTGACTTACAATCTGTTTACAACAGAAGGTCTACTCAGGTTCCAAATAAACTCAACAACCCTTTCTTCTTCTTTTTTAATTTTATTATGTTATGTTAATCACCATACATTACATCATTAGTTTTTGATGTAGTGTTCCATGATTCATTGTTTGCGTATAACACCCAGTGCTCCTCCATTCAATACATGCCCTCCTTAATACCCATCACCGGGCTAACCCATCCCTCCACTCCCCACCCCTCTAGAACCCCCAGTTTGTTTCTCAGAGTCCATAGTCTCTCATGGTTCGTCTCCCCCTCCGATTTCCCTCCTTCATTTTTCCCTTCCTACTATCTTCTTCTTTTTTTTTTTTTTTAACATATAATGTATTATTTGTTTCAGAGGTACAGGTCTGTGATTCAACAGTCCTACACAATTCATAGTGCTCACCGTAGCACATACCCTCCCCAATGTCTATCACCCAGCCACCCCATCCCTCCCACCCCCCACCACTCCAGCAACCGTCAGTTTGTTTCCTGAGATTAAGAATTCCTCATATCAGTGAGATCATATGATACATGTCTTTCTCTGATTGACTTATTTCGCTCAGCATAATACCCTCTAGTTCCATCCACGTCGTTGCAAATGGCAAGATTTCGGGTTTTTTGATGGCTGCATAATATTCCATTGTATATATATACCACTTCTTCTTTATCCATTCATCTGTCGGACATCTTGGCTCTTTCCATAGTTTGGCTCTTGTGGACATTGCTGCTATAAACATCGGGGTGCACGTACCCCTTCGGATCACTATATTTCAACAACCCTTTCTTCTTAAGACCATCACCAGAGATTATTTTTCCATTACTTATCCAATTTCAAAAAAATAAAAACAGCCTCAAACAATCTGAAAGGCTGTTTAGTTTCCAGCATCTTTCACTAAAAGTTTACAGTTTTGTCTTGTTCTATGGAGATGAAAAGTGTTAATATGTCACAATGAAGTAGGTGGGAAGAAAAAATTATTATAATAACAACCAAGTTCTGATTAACTGTGTATTTCTGAAGTGCCTTGAGAACTAGGTTTTGTAGTCTGGAAGACATACACTTTATTAATTTCTTCTATTTCATTTTGTTCATATAATAAACATATTCTTCCAGCTGCTGCTTTTAAATAGAAAATATCAGATTTTGCCATTACTTCAAATATTTATTTTGGACCATTTAATTGATAGCAAATTAATATTAAAGCTAATACTACAGATAACCTTTATTGCTAGTTATTTACTAGTGATTTTGCTGCCTGTAGAGATACTTTTAACATTTTCTCTATATGAGCTGACAGTGACGAATTTTATAAAAAGTTCCTTCTGCCGTTTGAAGTTATTTGCATTTATACGTGTGAAACTACTAGCTTACTATTTAAATGTACTTTAGAACTCCCTAATATTGATGCAATCTTTTCAATAGTAATAAGATCCAGATTCCTCAAGGCCAACAATCAACCTAGATGTGGTATACTTTAAAAAAAAAAAACAAACATTCTATTTGTGTTTTTGATTTCTAAAAAAATGTAAACTTTTAGGAGAAAGAATGTTTCCTTGATCATTCCCATTAAATGGGCCAGAAGTAGTATTCTTTCAAAGTTTATAAAGATGTTACACATTAAATACTGGAATCAACCATAATGTTTATCAGTAGAAGATTACTCAAGTCATTTATGGAATGAAACAAACTGAGGGTTCTAGAGGGGAGGGGGTGGGGGGATGGGTTAGCCTGGTGATGGGTATTAAAGAGGGCATGTACTGAATGGAGCACTGGGTGTTATATGCAAACAATGAATCATGGAACACTACATCAAAAACTAATGATGTATGGTGACTAACATAACATAATAAAATAAAATGAAAAAATTAAAATTAATAGGATTTTCAACAGGAGATATGAGAAAATGGGCTATCCAGGTGCACAGAAGAAAACTTTCCTTTTTCATTTTCTTAGATTACTTTTATTACTATTTCTGAAACAAAATAGTAATTGTTAAGTAGTAAAAAAAATAAATTATGACATTAAACCATTTGAAGCTGCCATTTTATAAATCAAAAGGAATTGAATATCAGCAATTTCATATGGTTCACCTAATTTTTTTTTAAAGATCTTATTTATTTATTTGACAGAGAGAGACACAGCGAGAGAGGGAACACAAGCAGGGGGAGTGGGAGAGGGAGAAACAGGCTTCCCACTGAGCAGGGAGCCCGATGCGGGGCTCGATCCCAGGACCCTGGGATCATGGCCTGAGCTGAAGGCAGATGCTTAACGACTGAGCCACCCAGGTGCCCCGCCACTTATTTTTTTTATAAAGAATAAATATGCCTGCAAATATGTGAAAAATTCTGAAAAAAATGTGCAAACTCTTAAAACTGAGACTAAGGAAGAGGAAAAATAGGGAATCTGGTTTGTTTTACACACACTTCTACTTTTTGATTTCTCAGTATAAGCACAAATTAATGACATGATGTTATTATCATATTTATGGCATTAAAAAATAACCAAGCAGGCTCTTTCCTCAGTGCTACTCGAAGTGCAATTCATGGAAGACACCAGTTCATAAAATTTACCAGATCAATTAGAGAACGAGATAGGTACAGAAGTTGAGAGAAGCATTTAGAAAATTTTATAGCAGTTTGGTGAATAATTTTGTGTTTATTGAATCTAATAATGAAAACTGGGGCTTGTATTTTCATTTTATTTGTCTACTAATTGATTTTCATATTATTTTACCAAAGAATCTATCTATGACTTAATTGGAATAAAAAAGAAAGAAAAAAATGTTCCTTTATCATGGATAGTTTGAGCTCAGGTTTACCTTTATTTTTCCAGAATCCAGGAGAGGTCTCTGGCATAAAAAGTCACTGAATGAATGCAACATGGATAAATAAATGAATGCAGTTGACAGATTTGAGGGGCTCCAAGAAAATAAACAGAATTTGGTGCTGCATTGGATTGATGCTGGGGAAGAGAAGGCAGTCATGGAGAACTCCAAGGTTTTCCTGGAAGATTGCTGATGCCATTCTCTAAGATAGGAAACCCTGCAAGAGTAGAAGATTCATGCCATGTTTACAGATGATGAATTCTTTTTTGAACACTTTGACATGGAGATTATCTATGAAATATCCAAATGGGGATGTCAGCAAGCAGACGCACGGATTAGAAGCTCAGGAAGCAAAGCCTGGGCTGAGATCTAGACTTCAGAGTTACAGCCTCTAGAGTGAATGAAGACTACATAGAATGCAGATTGGGGAAAAAAGAAGCTAAGGAAAAACCTCTGGCTGCTTAGCAGTGTCTGACACATGATTAGTAACTCTTTGTCAAAAAAAGAGGTAGGTAGATATAAACCTAAGTCTATTTTATTCCAAGCCCCAACTTTCCTTACTAACCCCATTCCTCCAAACTGCACAGCATTCTAACAGATACTGCCTGGGGCTGGGGGTAGGGTGAGGAAGAAAGAAAAATCAGAAACACACAGATAGACCGAAGAGGCCCAGCTGTGTTGAATGCTGCTAAAAGATCAGGATGACAAGAGAAACATGTCTACTGGATTATCAACATAAGGGTCATTGATAATCTTAACAGATATTCTTTCTGTGAAGAGATAGGGGTAAGACCTGTTTTAAACTGGTTTAAAGTAAGTGGAAAGCACAAAAATGTAGGCAACATGTCCATTCTTTATCAAGGAGCTTAGCTATAAAGACAAATCAAGAAATCTTGGAGTTATTTTAATAAGTTATTATGGGTGTTGGCAATAGAGGCTGGACCTCCAAATAAAATGGTTCATTAGAATCTGATTGGAGTCCCTGGGTGGCACAGTTGGTTAAGAGTCCAACTCTTGGTTTTGACTCAGGTCATGATCTCAGGGTCATGAGATTGAGCCCCGTGTAGGGCTCTGCGCTCAGCAGAGTTGGCTTGAGATTCTCTCTTTTCCACTCCTTTGCCCCTCTTCCCTCAAATAAAAAGATAAATCTTTTGAAAAAAATGGAATCTGACTTGAACTTCATGAATAATACTAGAATTAAAAATAATGCCAGTAAGAAATATATAATTAAGTGACCCTTAGGTGCTAGGTTTTGTACCTAAGTAAGTTGTTATTATGCATTTTTCTTATAGTTTTAATATATCCATAACATAAGTTTCATTTTCACTTTAGACATGAGAAAATTTGCATTTAAGAAGTTTAAGGGACTTGTCCAGGTTGGTTAAGTATTAAATAGCAGAACCCAAATGTGAACCTAGGATTGTTTGATTCTAGAACCTAACCTGTGCTCTTAATTGATGTATATAGCTTAATTTTTAAATATTAGGAAAAAATACACATTACAACAATGTGTCCACCTTCAGCAGTTTCACGTATATTCCATTTATAAGTTCCTTAAAGGCAAGAAACATAAATTCAGAAGAGGCTTTGACTAGAAGTCAGCTGTCCTGGATGTCTTGTCTGATATTTTCAAGAATTGGCTGCATTTCTTGGGACAAGTCAATTCTCCACAGTAGACCTGAATTACAGCATTGTAAATTTAGAGTTTTAGGCTAAATAGCTCTTGCTACCTTTATTCAGCTCTGGTATTCTATCATTTCTTGTTATATTCTTTTATTTTTATTTTAATACATTAATATTTATTAAAAGGATCTGAAGAGTCCTATCAGAAGCCTGTTTACATTTATTTTTCAAAAGTTTATAAATTAGTTTGAGAATGAGACACTTTTCTAATGTTGTTTATTAACATCACAAAAACAAATTATTCCAAGGTCTGATGATAAAAATGTAGCTGTTCTTGTCATTGATATTTTCATCATTACTAATTAAATATACTTATTGAGACCAGCTTCTTGAGGACTGAAACCTTGAATGAGTACAGTTTAGTGGAGAGCCAGCTCAGGAAGAAACCACTCACTAATGACCAGGCTTGGATGGGATGGCATTAGGTGAAGAGTATTGGAGCCCCAGAGCATTGTAATAGATACCCCTTCAACACTCTTGCCTACCCAGTGTTTGAAATCTTCAACGTTTAAAGCTTCTGTTATATCAGTCTTGGTGAGAGATGCCTGTTTCAAAGCCACCCTGATTTGTTTTTTGAGAATTCCAGCAACTAGGACTCAAGAATATACTTAGGTTCTGTCAGTTTAATGCTTGGGAAGGGAACTTAATTTCTGGAGTGTGTGACAAAAATAAGCAAAGGATGTTTCTGCTTCACACGGTGGGTTGGACACCATTGTTCAGTCTGAAACCTGGTAGAAAGCAGTGAGCTATAACCCACAAGGACAAAAATAAAAGGAGAGGAGGTGGCAGTAATAATGTATGGTGATTAGCAACTGATGTAGGAGGCCAGATAATAAAGAAACCTAAACCAGTGTGGGGGAAGTTCCAAAGTGAGGGGATTAGCATCATAGAACCATAAAAAAGCAACAAGAATTGAAAACAAAAATAACTCTCAAAATAGGCTGGATGTGTGGCTGAAGACCATGAGATTGGTTATGGTTGGAAGCCTATAGAAGAATCATACAGACACCATATTTTCTTCCCCACTCAAGAAGGAAACTGGAAGATGACTCCTTGGAGAGGGTGAGCCAGAGAGACTCTGCTCTTGGTGACAGGGGACACAGCTGACAGGTGGGCTGTCATAATTAAATCAGGGTGGTTAATTGAAAAGTGAGACTACTTGCACCCTTTCTCTGCTAGGCTTCCAGAATGCTGGTAGCCAGGCTTAAACCATTCAAGCAGAAGAATAGATGTTTCTTCTCTGGGTATACTCACTAGCTCAAAAGAAAATACCTATAGAAATAAATAGTTAGATGTCCTTCCTATGAAACAGCTCAATAACATCATCCTACAGTGAAGTCTACCGCTTGACAAGCTCAGGCTGCACATAAAACTACTCATCAACCTTTCCTGTTTTGATGTCAAATAGGGGCAGTGTGCTAAAGATCACCAACAGTTGAGAGGTCTGAACCATTGAAGACAAAAACCAAATAAAAACAACAAAATAAATCAGAGGAAACAGTGCAGAGATCAGAGCGGGGGAACATTAAAACCAAATCATTATAACCCTATTGTCTCTTTCCAAGTTCCTAAATATACTAAGAAATACCCAATGATTGCTGTGCATCTTTTAGTTCTGAGAGCAAAATAAATCACATTTTGGTATGCAGCTTTGACCAATTTGCCAGATGACCTGAAACGCCTTTTTTGGGGGGTGAAAAATGAGGATATGAAAAGTTACTACAGTAGGTACATGAACAAGTAACACTGCCAGTTGGTTCTTATGGATGGAGAGACCCAGGAGTGCTTGGAATGTCTGGGGAATATGGAGATGTTATATCATACCTGTGATGCTCTAGTAGTGAATTTCTAGTGGAAGTCTTTATGATTTGAGGACAAAACTGTACCATCTTCTAAATTTAACTTACCATCATTTAACAAAATAGCTTTTTTCTCCTATGAGAAACTAAGATAGAATAAATACCTAATTATGAAATACCAATGACCATGGAGCTCAAGCTGCCAATCACAAAATATTTATTACTTGATCCATTGACTCTTCAGATTAGTTGTGCCTAGCAATCTTTAATAATCATGTGAAAGTAATAGGTCCAAATCAAGAAGGTATTGAAGATATAGCATACACATATTTTTAGTGGGTTACTTCTAATTCAATGTCATCCCTCCTTTAACCTGTAATTATAGACTCATGGGTAGTTACCTGTGACCAGTTGTCTCAGGAGGGAAAAAAAGAAAAAGCCAATAAAGTTTTAGGCATATATCTGCATGATAAATTGACATTCAATGGAAAATGACTAATACATTCTAAGACAATCAGACATTTAAAAAAAATATCTATTTATTTGACAGAGAGAGACACAGTAAGAGAGGGAACACAAGGACGGGTAGTGGGAGAGGGAGAAGCAGGCTTCCCGCTGAGCAGGGAGCCCGATGCGGGGCTCGATCCCAGGCCCCTGGGATCATGACCTGAGCCAAAGGCAGACGCTTAATGACTGAGCCATCCAGGCACCCCCAGACATTGAGAAACAGGAAACACTCTCTCAGTGATTTATGAATGGTGAGATAATGATTTCGATGGATGGTCAAGGTCTTGGAAGGAGCTAGAGTTCACAGCAAAGACACCTATGGAAGACTTACAGGATAGATTTCTTGAAATGGGCCCAGCATTTAATAGTACTGGTTTCTCAAGTGAAATTTTATTAAATACCCTTTCTATGAAGAAGGTTTTTAAGAAGAAGTAGAATAGGTAACAGCTTTCTTCCTCAGCTCTCTAGAGATTGCTCAATAGGCTTATGAACTAAGTAATCATGAAAACTATGTATGTGCTCAGTAGTATGGACTTCCTTCCACAAGGCTGATTTCTCTCTTTCTACTCTTCAGCTTGCAAACAATAGAAACTAAACCTGGGCCCCCAAATGATATGACTTAATAGAAGAAAGAAGCCACACAGCAACAGGTTGATTGTGGTGAACCCCCATCCATCAGGTAGGAAATAGTAATTCATGCTAACTTGAAAAATATATGAGTTGGTATTTGCCTCCTCTAACTTATCATTCTTTTTTTGCTTGAAATGTCACCTGAAGCTTACTGACATGTCTTACTATGTTATCCCATACAAAGTGAACTCACTTTTCAGGGAACAAATAATATCTATAGGAATCACTGGTCTCACCATATCCATATCACCCAAGGAAACAGACTTGCATCATAATGGTAGAATGGCTAGGGAGACTCATGTAAGCTTTAACTTGGAGATATGCTTTATAATGTTGGGATGCTCTGATATAGGATGTGTACAATACAGTCAAGTATGTATACATGGCTCTAGGAACCGAAGTACAGAAATAGAGGTCATTCCATTTATCATTACATCTAATTACCCATTAGTGACATTTTAGTTTTTAGAGTCTGTGACTCTGGGTCCTGTAAACACAGACAAGATTTAATGTGCAAAGTATGAATGTTTCTATCAGAGAACCAACACTGTTGTAGAACACAGATTCTATTAATTTGAGCCTAAGTGTTCGACTTGGTCATATCAGTCTTCTCTTGTCAGTGGATAAACAGAGAGAATAGGAAGTTATGAGGTATTTTGGCTTATCTAGTAGGGGAAAATAAGGTTGCTGATAAGCAAAGGGACATGACGTAGTCTGGAAATAATCCAGATGATACTTACTGGTGTTACTTTATGCTACTCCGTTTGACATTAAAAGTTAATGTAAGGATGCAGCAAGCATATGTAGGAAGCATGAACATAGGCTTAGTTAGATGACTCATAAATCAAGTTATGGTCCCTTAACCAGTTAATAAAATCTAAATGACTACATTGTCTAAAAATTAGCACCTGTGTAAGGTTGCTTGACTATTTCTTCTTTACTGGGTGATGTGGCCAAATGGTGTGTGTGGCTTTGCACATAAATGGGCCAAGTAGGCACTATCCATCTGTGAAATACACTTGTTCAGGGCAAACAGCTCTGTTGGAAAGCCTTGGCCGTTCTTAGTTCTTGGAAACAATAATAGGGTCATTTCTTTTTTTTTAATTTTTTATTGTTATGTTAATCCCCATACATTACATCATTAGTTTTAGATATAGTGTTCCATGATTCATTGTTTGTGCATAATACCCAGTGCTCCATGCAGAACAATAGGGTCATTTCTTACCTGCCTACCTGACATGGTGTGTTCCAGAGAGAGAGGCAGCCTTTGACACCAGAGACATTCTCTCACCCTTTCTTTTATATGACTTGTCAAAAGGCTAAGGTAAAGTGAAAAATAGACCAGCCAGCAATGGGGTGATAAATGAGGTTGGGGGTTATGAGTTTCAATTGACTTTTTCATTATGTGATAGTTGACTGGGGGGAAAAGTGGGTGCCTTTTCCTTTTGAAAAAATAAATGACATGTAATACTTCTTTTCTATTCCCTGGATAAGAATCTAAGGCTCTTTCAGTATTTGGGCACCACCTTTGAAACCTCTGGGGATTATTATTACTCCCGGGAGATAGATCAGAGAGAAGTTTATCCTGTGGTATCCTCAGCAGTGAAGAATCTTAGGGTTCCACTCAACATTCAGTGTTGGGTAAAGCGAGAACCCAGTTATAAGTCAATCTGTACCTTCTACTGGATGATAAGAAGAAATGAAATCCTTCTAAATAGGGGCGCCTGGGTGGCTCAGTCGTTAAGCGTCTGCCTTCGGCTCAGGTCATGATTCCAGGTCCTGGGATCGAGCCCCGCATCGGGCTCCCTGCTCGGCAGGAAGCCTGCTTCTCCCTCTCCCACTCCCCCTGCTTGTATTCCCTCTCTCGCTGTGTCTCTCTCTGTCAAATAAATAAATAAAATCTTTAAAAAAAAAAAAAAAAAAGAAATCCTTCTAAATAGCTAGTTTATACAAATATCCTTCTGTTATTCCATCAGTCCATCTAGATAGCCATCTAGCTAGCCACTATAATGAAATACACTTATTTATTAAGAAATTACAATACATCCATAATTATATGAACTTTTGTTGGAAATTTGAGAAACAGAATCATAAATCATGTGAACATCTGAGATGTCAAAGAAAATAGATTCATCTACTCCAATACTATCTTTGTGAAAGAGGAAAATGAAGGTTCCAAGTAATAGGAAATTATTTTTTCAAGGCAGAGAGGCATATAGTTTTATGGCAGCCTTGAGCAAGCCTCAAAGCAGGTTAACATCAGAGCCAGGGCTAAGAACCAGGCCATCCAACCCTTAGAAAGCATATCTGCTCTTTCTGAAATTATAATCCAAATGTGGAGGAAGAATCAACATATGTGAGATAATTCAAAACAATGATGTGATACAGTGTATAAATAATCAGTATCACACAGGGTGTCACTTGTTTTGAATTATATGTACTTATATAATTATAGTTATATGAATTATATATGTATAAAATAAGAGAGAATTGGGTGTGGAATGGGTTTTGGAATAATCTAGAAAGATTCTAAGGAGGTATGAATATGGAAATAGGTAGTTTGAGCCATGGTGGTAAATAGGATTTAGATAACAGAGAGACAGATGGAGGGATGCTAGGTGGAGGACCTTTGATAAACTGAGTGTGACGTTGTCCTGGTGGAGCTATCAGTGGGGTGGATGAATGGACCTTTCTTGCTGCATCAGAAGGTCAGAACTAGCAACACTGACAAAGTTATATGCATTCATTCTATTTTGACAAACTTTACAACGTTGATCCTTGGGTAACTATTAGGTGTTTTGTTTTTTCTTTTCTCTTCTCTTCTTCCCTTTCTTTCTTTCTTTTTTTTTTTTTTTTTGGTCTAGTTGTTTTCTTTTGGTTTGAATCTCCCCTTTCTTTGTTCATTTGCTTTTTGTTCATTTTTGGTTTGAACTTCCTTTTATTTTCCTGAGCTGCAGGAAATAAGGTGTCCTTGCACTAATTTTCCACCTTAGGATCTTCTTTGAAGAGAGCACAGTAGGGTCTCAGGGAAGTGCAGGAAGAGTTCAAACTCTAAATGGAAAGCAGACTCAGTCCATCCGGTGTTAGTATATCGTTCCTTCCAGTGAAATTGGCTTGCTGTTTCTCACTCAGCTTTCTTAAAAATGTATTGGCAAATCTTAACAGCTTTTACCCTTGTTGATCTGCATGGCAGACCTCTACTAATTCCTAAGCTGCAAATTAAATGCTTGAGGATGAACAGAGATCACATTAGAAACTTCACACTTCACAGAGACCAGCTCAGCAGGAGTAGTCAGATTCTTTAAGCCATCACAAAGGAGTGGAAACAGGCTGCTCTTGTCTGGAAGCCCATTAAAGCAGGAGCTAGAATAGCTGTAATGTGATATTAAAGCTAATTTCCTACAGGCTTAGAGGTGCCTTGGACACAATAAATAATAATAACATTATACTGTCTTGTCAAAACATGCTTTATACACACATTGATATGACTTATTATTTTAAAAGAAGAGTGTCGGCTATAATCTCATTGACATCTACCAGAGCTTTATGAAATGGAATTAATATTACAATAGGATCATTTCCTAAGGGGTTTTAATGCAACAAGAGACTATTTATGCCAGAGTATAAATTGTCTTGAGATATAATTACTCATACTGCACTTCTGAGCTGTTCTTGTGATACATCTTGTTAGTGAAATCATCTGTCTTAGAAAATATAAAATAGGTAAAAATTAGCAGTTGGAGAGTCCAAAAATTAACTTTTTAAAAAATTTACTGATTTGTTGGGGTGCCTGGGTGGCTTAGTCAGTTAAATGGTCAACTCTTGATTTCAGCTCAAATCATGATCTCAGGATCCTGGGATGGAGTCCAGCATCAGGCTCTGCTGCTCAGCAGGGAGTCTGCTTGTGATTTTCTCTCCCTCTCCCTCTGCCCCTTCTCCCACTTGTGTGCGCTCTCTCTCCCACTCTCTCTAAAATAGAATAAATAAATCTTTAAAAAATTTTAAATAAACTTGCTGATTTCTTAAATAAGCCATTTTTAAAAGAAGGCACAAAATAACATAGCTATTTTAATTGGCCATATATGGAGTTGGGAGCTCCTATTCTCTGAGCCTCACAGACCTACCCAGCAGATACTAAAATAAGACAAGATGTGATAGTAGTTAAAATGGGTTAATAATGTCAAGAAAAATGAAGATAAGTAAATGGAAATGAGTAGTATTTTAGTAGGGAAAAGCAGCAAGACTTGGTATATAACCAAAGGTTAGCAATGAAAAAGAAGGAAATCATGCAAATTGATAAGATGACTCAAGGGAATAATGTAGAAAAAGAGAAAAAATGAATTTTGTAAATAACCCTGAATAACTATAATTTATGTTTCAGGTAGAGAAGGAAGAAACCATAAAGGGATTGATGAGTATCTGGAGAAGGCCACAATAAATTATGTAGTATGTGTTGGCACAAAATTAAAGGAAGAGATTGTTTCAAGTGGATGAGAATTCTCAATACTAATAAATGTTGAGAAAAGGTCAAAAGATACAATTTTTAAGACTGCCTAAAAGATTCAGTAATAAAGAGGCTTTTGTTGTTCTTGGTAAAAATATAGGGCTCTGGTCCTAAGAGTTATGAGAAACATGGAGGGCCAAATTTCTTCTTTGCAGATATCCTCCAATTTTTTCTGGCTACTCAACAAAAAAGGAGGGTCCATTCAAAATACTGGATGCCAGCACTGATGTTATGGTTTGCCCTAGGAGCACAGGGACAGCATATGAAGCAGGAAATGCTGACGTTCCTTGATAGTGAATAGGCATATGAATGAGACCAGAATTGAGAAGATGTCCAATGGTCATGGGCTGAAGAAAAGCCATGGGCTTGGTGTCTAATGGCAATTCAGAATAGATGTTTTTCAGAATCAAGAACAACAATGGGGCTTGGGGAATCAGGCAGATGTTTACAACAATAATTTTTCATTTTAGTCCTTGATCCTTTCCTTGGATCATTTCATCATCATATGTGATTTTAATGACTGTTTATGGTTATGACTCCCAGGCTTATTCATCCCACCTATATTTTGTCTTTGAGCTTCAGACTCCTATATCTAACTGCCTAGAGGACATCTCTTAAATAATCAGTAAACTCCAAAATTTCAGCCTGCAAAACTGAAGTCATAATCTTTCTCCTTCAAACCTGCTTCTCATTTCCCCATCTCAATTGATGTTATCTTAATTTATCTAGTTGACCAGGCAAGTAACTAAAGATCATGTATCTTTTTCTCATTTTGCCAATTTCTAATCATGTACCAAGTCTTGTTGATTTTATTTCCTGAATACCACTCAACTCCGTTCACTTATTTTCATCTTCCTTGATGTTATCCCATTCTAGGCCACCATTACCTATTGTTTGATATTTGCAACAACTGCTTAGTTGTCTGCCTATCACCAACCTGGTTCTTGACAATTCACTCTGCCTAACATAGCCAGAATGGTAATTTTAACATGCATAATTAATTTTGTCATTCTCCTTATTAAACCTCTTCAAAGTCTTTGCACTGCTTTTAAAATTAAGTCCAATTATATTAATCCAATTTGAAGATTTATAATCTGGACTTTGCTTATCCCTACAGTATTATTTCATACTGTTCTTCCCCTTGCTTCTCATTCCAGCCTCATTAGCCTTCTTTCAGTTCCTCAAACTTACCATATTCCTTCCTACCTTGGGGCCTTTGAATAGTTTCCCCTCTGTGTAGAACATTCTTTCCTGTTTTGAACCATGTTCTTATCTTTTTCTTGGGTAACTTCTATTCATAATTCATTTTCTAGCTCAGAAGTTCCTTCTTTTGGTACACCTTGTCATTTTTTCTTGATAGCCTGGAATGACATACTAGGTAAAAGGAACTACTATAAATAGCCCTTTAGTAATGTGATGATGAGGTGCAGGGGGAGAGGGAGCATTCTATGGTCCTATGATTAGGGTTCAGTCTTTTAGGGAGCTGATGTCTCTGAACTATGAATTTCACAAATTCTTCCATGTTCTTCTTCCTGCATAGGTGGAACAGGATGGCTAGAGCAGGCTGAAATTGGGTATTTCCCTTCCTTGAGGTAAATTAGGCTTTGATAATACCACAACTTGTTAGGTTCTGGTTAACTAGTTTTCCCTTAGGACAGGGTTTGTTAAAGAACAATGCTCTGGCATCTTGCAAAATGGTTCCTTCTCCCCTTCCTGTCCTGGAACCATGAGGGGATTTTCTCAGATATTTACTGTGAGAACCTGGTTGAGCTTCTGGAGGTACATCACAATATTGGGGGGAGGGAGTTCCTCTGGAGTTTTAACCCTAATAATTGTTCACACGGAGCTTGCAGCATTCATATTTCCCACCCCAGCACTGGTTCCCATTACAGGTTCCAGTAAGCCATAACTTCCTGTATTTGCCTGTTTCTCCAGTCTTGAGGGCAGTGATTTCCCTGAGTCCTCCTCTCTCTCACATATCCAAGAAGAGTTGTTGATCTTTCAGGTATGTTCAGCTAATTTTTACTTCTTAGGACAGAGTGGTAACTTCCAACCTCCTTATATGTAGAATGGAAAACTAGAAGTTACTTATTCTATGTTTCCCCCCAAGTTTGATTTAGATGCCTCATTATACATGTTCCTACTGTACCCTAAACTTTCCCTAAGACATTTCCCTCATGTTGTATTATAATTAGACTTATTTGCTTTTCTTCCATAGACTGTAAGAGGACATGAAGAGTCCAGACTCATTCATCAATGTATTTTCAGTATATACCACAATAATAAATAGTACTGAGTAACTGAGTAACTGAATGATAACAAACATAGTTGGATTTAGCAAAAGTCTAACAATACCTTAATCCATATTTGGCATTTCACAGTAGGCATGCTGCCATCCATCACTACCAATCCAAGATGGGCATCCCTAACTCATGATGCTACTCTCATTCTGAATCCAACTAAGATGTTACAATTCATTTATATACGCAGCCACTACCAACCACCAAGAGTTGCTGTGTAGCACAAAATTTATTTTTCTTCCATGCCCTAGACTATACAGACTAAATCCAAATGGGTGACAATGTTCTTAATCTTCTCCTAGGTTCATGGTTTTTGTGCTATGTTGACATCTTCATACTGTTTTTGGAAACATAAAAAGGCTGCTGCTTACAAAAGCATAATCTAGATTCTAAAAAAATAATTCTAAAAAAGGCCAAAGTGCTTCCAATGAGGTTGGACGACAAATCTTGGTATCCAGGCTTGGTCTTGGTTGCTGAGATCGTTGGCAAAAATTGGAATGGAAACAGGTTATTAAAACGTTTTTCCATCAAACATGTTCATGCCAAAGAGATTTATTAGTTATTCACTGTGTGTTTAAAGCTTTGCTTTGGTTACTCTGGTGAATCAAGCATTATCCTTGTCTTTGAAGAGCTCACAGTCTACCCAAAAGAAAGTCATGTAAGAGACTGATGACAATAACACATATACATACTATAAAAGAGTGATGTGCAAAGTCCTGTGGGACTAAATAGAAAGAGCCAGTGAATAGTGTCAGGAGTCACATCTCGAAGAATGAGATCTTAGTACTTTTCTGCAATCCTGTATAACACCCTGGCCATTCATTCAGGTTCCTCCTCCCTCCAAAGGCTACTTTTCTCCTGCCCCTTTTCTTAAATCTCCAAAACTTTTCATTCTACTCCCTACTTTCAAATGACTTTATATTTTTTTATTAATCTAAGAAAATAAAAGTATGTAGAAAATAACTTCCAGAAGTTTTATCTACCTACTGCTCCAGTACCCTGTGCTCCCCTGAGATCTATCTGATCCCATTCCCTACCACTGCCCCCTGCGATTCTCAATCCACACAGGCCTCCTCAGTACTCCTCCAACTAACTAGGCGTATATTCCTGCCTCAGGGCTTTTGCACTTGCTATTTTTTCTGCCTGAAGCTCTCCCTAGACATCTGAAGAACTTGCTCTCTCACATTGCTGAGGTCACAGATACCTTATGTCTGAAGTCTGCCCTGGCTACTCTATATAATACTGTCTGCATTATCTCCCTATTCTTCAATGCTGCTTTATTTTTCTCCATACCTCTTACCCCTAAACGCAGCCTACATTATCTATTTTATTGTCTCTGTCCCTCCACTAAAAATAACTTTCACAAGGACAGAAACATTAACAGTCTTGTTCACTGATATCTTCCCAAGCATAAATAGTATCCTTTACTGATATTTTCTCATTATTGAGAATGGAGTCTTTTCATATATTATATACTCAATAAATATTTTTGAGTAAAATAATGTGTTGAAGGAGTGGAGGTTAGCACATAAATTATGTTCAACAAATAATATTTACTGGAGAAATTAACACTAGGTAAAGAAATAAATTAACACAAGATAATTCTATACAGTGAAGAGAGACTATCCAAAGGCCATAATACAACCTTTAAGGCTAGGCTGATGCCCCTAAATGTGAGACAGGAATCCATCACAATCCTAGAGGAGAACACAGACAGAAACCTCTTTGACCTCAGCTGCAGCAACTTCTTCCTAGAAACATTACCAAAGGCAAGGGAAGCAAGGGCAAAAATGAACTATTGGGACTTCATCAAGATAAAAAGCTTTTGCGGGGCACCTGGGTGGCTCAGTTGGTTAAGCAACTGCCTCTGGCTCAGGTCATGATCCTGGACTCCTTGGATCGAGTCCCGCATCGGGCTCCCTGCTTGGCAGGGAGTCTGCTTCTCCCTCTGACCCTCCCCCCTCTCATGTGCTCTCTCTCTCATTCTCTCTCTCTCAAATAAATAAATAAAATCTTAAAAAAAAAAAGATAAAAAGCTTTTGCACAGCAAAGGAAACAGTCAACAAAACTAAAAGACAACCAACAGAATGGGAGAAGATGTTTGCAAATGACATATCAGATAAAGGGCTAGTATCCAAACTCTATAAAGAACTTATCAAACTCAACACTCAAAGAACAAATAATCCAATCAAGAAATGGGCAGAAAACATGAACAGACATTTCTGCAAAGACATCCAAATGGCCAACAGACACATGAAAAAGTGCTCAACATCACTCGGCATCAGGGAAATCTAAATCAAAACCTCAATGAGATACCACCTCATACCAGTCAGAGTGGCTAAAATTAATAAGTCAGGAAATGACAGATGTTGGCGAGGATGTGGAGAAAGGGGAACCCTCCTACACTGTTGGTGGGAATGCCAGCTGGTGCAGCCACTCTGGAAAACAGTATGGAGGTTATTCAAAAAGTTGAAAATAGAGCTACCCTACAACCCAGCAATTGCACTACTGGATATTTACCCCAAAGATACAAATGTAGTGATCTGAAGGGGTACATGCACCCCAACGTTTATAGCAGCAATGTCCACAATAGCCAAACTATGGAAAGAGCCAAAATGTCCTTCAACAGATAAATGGATAAAGAAGATGTGGTATATATACACAATGGAATATTATGCAGCCATCAAAAAAACCAAAATCTTGCCATTTGCAATGACATGGATGGAACTAGAGGGTATTATGCTAAGTGAAATAAGTCAATAGAGAAAGACAAGTATAATATGATCTCACTGATATGAGGAATTTGAGAAACAAGACAGAGGACCATAGGGGAAGGGAGGAAAAAATGAAACAAGATGAAACCAGAGAGGGAGACAAACCATAAGAAACTCTTAATCTCAGGAAACAAACTGAGGGTTGCTGGAGTGGTGGGGGGTGGGAGGGTTGGGGTGGCTGGGTGATGGACATTGGGGAGGGCATGTGCTATGGTGAGCTCTGTGAATTGTGTAAGACTGATGAATCACAGACCTATACCTCTGAAACAAATAATACATTATATGTTAAAAAAAAAAAAAGAAGAAGATGGTAGGAAGGGAAAAATGAAGGGGGTAAATCGGAGGGGGGGAGACAAACCATGAGAGACTATGGACTCTGAGAAAGAAACTGAGGGGTTTTGGGGGGTGGGGGATGGGTTAGACCAGTGATGAGTATTAAGGAGGGCCCATATTACATGGAGCACTGGGTGTTAAACACAAACATGAATCATGGAACACTACATCAAAAACTAATGATGTAATGCATGGTGACTAACATAACATAATGTAATAAAATTAAAAAACAAAAAGACTAGGTCTGATGCCTTATAATCTTTGTAGCTCTGGTATCTACCATATTGTCTGGTAAACAGTAGATATGTACTGAATAAATAAATGAGAAATAAATACTAGCCATTAAATCTACTGAGTCCATTCAAATCTGTTAAATCACACTTCAATATTTAATGGTATTGGGCAATGTTTTAATAAATATTCTGTGAAAGAGGCATGTTATAGAACTTTCTGCATAGTATGATTCCCACATGTAAAAGAATATATTTACAATAATTTTAGGCATAGAAGACTAGATGAATAAATTTCAGAAACTATACCAGTGATTATGTGTAGGTTACGACACAAGGATGAGCCATCTTATATTTTGTGCATTTCATATTTGCTCTAATTATTGTTTTTAAATCAAAGTAAAAAATGTTATAAAATCACATGATGTTACTAAAATAGGAATGGGAAAAGTTAGGGAAAAGGTAGCAATTAGTTATCTGGTGTCTAAGATTACCTTTTCACATTAGTACAGCTTTATGAGCCATTCAAATGGTTGGTATTTATGTGTGGTCCACAAAGGCTGAGCTGCCATCAGCAGTTTTCAGAATGTCACTTGAACTTCTGTCAGGTAATAGGATATTCATTCATCTTCATCAGCTATAAATTTGGAATCCCAATTCAATTTAAAAATATTTATTGAGCTCTTAATATGTGGCAGGCACTCTGCCAAGGCATTGAAGCGACAAAGGCAAACAAGACACAGTCCATGACCTCAGCGTTTTCCATTTAGACAGAAGAGAGACATATTTAAAAACAAAGGCAAAACAAACACATGCAAACAAACAAAACCCACCAAATTCAGTGTGATTATTATAAGGAAATCTCTGTGAGGGCAGGGACCATATTGTTTTATCCACTTTGCATCCTTTGTGTCAAACACAGTACCCAAAATGCAGAAGGCAACCAACAGCTATGTGTTCGATTTTAAGTTTAGGAATGAAACTCGAGAAGTATTCTCAAGCTATGTATCAGAATGCCTTCTTCAAAGGACATATTGGTTTCTAGTCTTTCTTAGAAGCAATTCCATGCATGTTAAAAATTAGGTCTGGCTTAAATTGGCTGTTCTTATATTTAAAAAGTAAAATCTCACTAAATGCCTGCCTTATTCAGCAGGAATGGGAGAGTAACTATAGGTGTAAAACTTCTTTGAAGACCTGCAGATAGCTAGACATGGCCTTCTTTTCCATCCTATTTCTCTACCCATTACATCATAGCGCCAATGGGCTAGAGGAGCAAACATATAGGTGAGACAACATGTAAAGGGAAAGGAGCGTGGATTCTGAGTCAGAAAAACCTCATTGCTGTGGATTTTAACCACAGCGTCTAATATTTAGCTGGATGACCTAGACTAAATGGCTTAATCTCTCTGAGTCTCTTTATCTTTAAATATGAAGGTGGTAGATGCATCTCAGGATTATTATGGAAATGGAATAATGTGTAAAACTTTCAGTGAAAATTAGACGTAAAAATATGGTGTATTAATTTGTTGGGGCTACTATAACAAAGTACCACAGATTGGTACTCACAATTCTGAGGATACAATTCTGAAATCAAGGTGTTGGCAGGGTTAGTTTACTCTGAGTCCTCTCTCCTTGGCTTGTAGACAGCTGCCTTCTCCCTGTGTCTTCGCCTAATCTTCCCTCTGTGTGTGTGACTGTGTCCTACTCTTTTTTTCTCATGAGGACACCAGTTATATTGGATTAGGACATACTCTAATGATCTAATTTTAACTTAAGTACCTCTTTAAAAACCCTAAGTCCTAATAGAGTTGCAATCTGAGATACCAGGAGTTAGGGCTTCTACATACGAAATTTGGTAGGAACACAATTCAGCCCATAACATATGAATTTCCTTTGTTTTTTTCCCCATCACTGTTTTTGGGTAGAGTTTTGATATTCTAATTTATTGAAAGCTTCTGGTAAATGAATCCCCTCCCACCACCACTACCAAAGATTAGCAAAAGTTATAGGCATGGCCTGGCAGGATGAAAGTTCTTCTTTGGGATCAGTGTTTATTCTCAGATGTAACCTGGGTTTAATGTAGATACATAATGACATTTTAGACCTGATGGGGAATGGAAAACTTTATCAGCTACTGAAAAATATTTTGTATGTTTATAGATAAACTTTTAAATGAAAAGAAATTGGAGTTCATGGGCTAGTTTCAGCTCATTTGACTACTCTTAAAACTTGATTCCCATTAACATGCTGTATAAACCAGAAACAGATGTAATAAAACTAAGTATATAGATACTCTGTCTCAGGACTTACTGATTGTCCTGGCCGAGCTCAGATAGGTGCAATATTCCCAGCGTCATTTTCTGTGCATAGTAAAATTGATATAAAGAACAGCTCAATAGAAGAGATACAGTCTGCAGTGAAGAGTTTATAACACTTGTCATAATGGATCTGTCAGAAGAAAAAATGTTTACAGTTCATTGCAGAATATAAAATGTTTGCTAAGTCAGCAGTAAAAGTCGAAGCTCAGATAAATTTGCAGCAAGGGTAGCAACACTACACAGCATAACATAAATACACCCAGCAGGAGAGTAGGAAAAAAAAAAAGCAACAACTTAGTTCTGAGCAGGATTTGATTTATGTCATAAATAAATATAAGGGGTATTAGGAAGATTAGTGCATTAGAATGTTAACACAAATCAAGATGTCCTGTGCCAAGCGGGATTCCTTACACAACGATAAACTGCCAATACCAGGTAAGTTGCCGCAGCTTCTTACTGTGCTTTTCATTTCAAGCTGGGAAGTTTCTGTATGTAGGGTAGCGGTGTAATTACGGATAGTGGTGTTAGAATGTCCAGCTGGAACTCAACCATGTGGACCATTGCCTGACCATCGACTCAGCTCTTCCTAGATAAGCAAAGAACTGGCTGGTTTTGAATTTTGAAAAGGGAAAAAAGGCTATAAAAGAAAGGTTAGTGTTATTTTAGAAAGCAGTTCTTCTTTAGCAGAAAGAAGTTAGGAAATATATTTAAGAGTTCTGTCCCTATCTACAAGGCAACAGGAGAAGACCTGGTAGCCATGTTAGTCCTTCGTGACTGCCTCCCAGTGATAGCTATGTGGATCAGGAGCCATCAATAAACCCGAGTTGGACAAATAAGACTCTTTCTGCAGGAATTTGGAATTGCTTGTGAATGAGGTAGTCTCTGGGCCATTAAATCTATAACATGCATGCTCTCCTGTGATACTGCAAACTGCAGCCCACCACTGGGCTGGAACAAGGGTATGTACTCTTTCTTTCTGTTTCCAGTTGCTGCTTCCTGACCATTCTTGCTCCTACCTTCATACAAATTCCCATTACCCAGCCTTGTTGTCCTCACCTACATATTCTTGGGTCATTCCCTCATTCCTTGAAGATTTTAGCTTTTGGTTCACTGTTTCATCCTCCAACATTACCTCCATCTTAACTATTGGTGATTTTAGTGCCAATCTAGATGAGAGTTCCATTATGTTGGACTTTAAATTCTTATCCTTTTCTGCTACAATAATTGTGTCCTCCACCCTACATTAACTACTCTTTGCTAGAGTCATAACCTGGGTATAGCTATGAGCTCTAAATGCATTCCCTCTGTATTCTAAATTTTAGGAAATCCACATTTAGATCATCACCTCTCATCTTTCCAAGTCACTATTTGTAGCACCTGACTCTAACAAATATTCCATCTTGCCAGGACCTTCGGTCAATTTTATCTCCTTTTTAATGTCCTTCATATCCCCTACCTTCTGTATCTTCACTTGGGATTCTTGAACAGTTTGAGTTTCATGGCCTATCATTGTAATAACTCCCTTACATGTATGCACTTTCAATTATTTTGCTAATTTCTCCTGTTATATACTCACGTGACAAAAGTCTACCCTTGATTGTCTCTAATTCTCTTCCCACCCCTTGACTAAACCTCACAGCTGAATTGAACATGGTTGGAGAAAAATGTATGACCATCTTACTTTGTCTTGCTCTAAAACCCTGACCACTCTTTGGTGGACTTTTGCATCCGGCAATCATAACTACTTTTCTCTCCAGTCACTCTCCCACACAACTTGTTTGCACCCTCCCTTTTTTCTTTAAACATCCAGCACCTCCTCTTCCCTCCTCCTTCTCAGATGTTTGCTTGGTGTTCTGTTTCCCTGAGAAAATAGAAACTGAGGAAAGAATTTCTTCCAGTTTCTACCCACTGACCTGAATCTTTGCCAATATATTTCTTTCTTTCCTCCTATAAAAATGGAAGAACTATTTGCATTCCCTTCTGGATCCACCCCTCCATTTGTCCATTAGTCCCATCCTCTCTTGCCCACTTATGAACATTATTCTACTCATTCTCCTTCTCTCCTTCATTAGATCACTCTGTATCTACCAAATCATTCTCCCAAGCCTACAGTAGCTCCCATCTTCAACAACAGCAGCAGCAACAGCAAAAACCATCTCTCCTCTTGCTATTGCTGCAATTCTGTGATCTTGCTCTTCTTACAGCAAGTATATCTATAACTGCCGTTCTAATTCTTTTCCTCCTATTTTCTCTTGAATCATCTCTAATCAGTTTTTCCACACCACTCCACAAAACTGCTTCCATAAACTAAATCCAACAGTCCTCGGGGCGCCTGGGTGGCTCAGTTGGTTAAGCGACTGCCTTCGGCTCAGGTCATGATCCTGGAGTCCCTGGATCGAGTCCCGCATCGGGCTCCCTGCTCAGCGGGGAGTCTGCTTCTCCCTCTGACCCTCCCTCCTCTCATGTGCTCTCTCTATCTCATTCTCTCTCTCAAATAAATAAATAAAATCTTTAAAAAAATAAAATAAAATAAAATAAATAAATAAATCCAACAGTCCTCATTCTAATGATCTGGTTATCAGAAGTTGATGCAGTTGATTTCTATGTCCTTAATTTTTAAATCTTTCTTCCATTGGTTTATGGAGCATCAGATACTCTTGATTCTCTCTTATGTTACTGGCCTTGATCTCAGTGTCCTTTGCTAGTCCTTTTTTATCTCTCCACAACTAAAATTCTCAATTCTTATACTTCTCTATCTATATTCACTCTCTCTGGATATTCTTGTCTCATCTAGACTCATGGCTTTGAATATCATTTATTTGCTGTTAACCCTCAAATATACATCTCTATCCCAAACTTCTCTTCTGAAATTCAGTCTTATATCAAATTTCCTACTTATCTTCTGTACCTGGATGTATAAAGCATATCTCAAATTTAATGTGTCCAAAATAGAATTCTTGATATTCTTCCTCCTATGCCTTCCAAAGCCACTGCTCCCATAGGATGGCAACTCCATCCTTCCAGTTGCCGAGGCCAAAACATTTATGGAAAGAAACTGCCAACGGCTGATTAGTGGCCTCTTTTATTCTCAGGGACAACTGATGGACCAAATCTTGATCAAATCTTCCCCTACTACACTAACTCATGAAATTTATGAGAGTATAACAGATCCAAGATGGGTGAGATTCTGGCCAAGGTTATTATGCACAGGACCAAGCACCTGTACCTCATTGTTGAGATTGTTTATTGAGTAATGACTAACCAATATTTATGAGATACAGCTGCACCAGTAAATGGGCACAAACTATAAGAGCTGAAGGGTCCACAGAGCTGATGGTTTCACTGAGCTGATGTCAACCTTTCTCACTCAGCTTCTCTTATGAGCTTGTGCATGCCAAATGCAAAGAAATTGCTCGTGTGAAACACAAGATCTGTTATGCCATTGTCATGAATTCTACATGGGTTTCTATGCTGCATCCTTTCTTAAAGCTATGTAAACATGATGCTTAGTGAAACACTGTATCCAGTGAGTTTGGTCATCAGTCTGAAATCAAGACCAATGCTGCTGGTCAATTGTTATGAGTGTTGCAGTTTAGAACTGCATTCAGCTTGCTTCCTGCTCTCATTCCACACATTCAGTCAACAGTTCTATTGGTTGGATTTTCAAAATATATTCAGAATCTGAAAAAAATTCTCACTCACCTGCACTGCTCTAATCCTGATCTTAGCCACAGATAGCTCTTTTCTAGATACTGTAATAGCCTTCTAATGGGTGTCTCTGTTCTTTCCCTGTCCACCCACCTCTTTTCAAAACTGCAGGTAAAGTGTTTCTTTTAAGAATGTGAGTCAGATCGTGTCACTTTTCTGAGAATCCTCCCCATGATTTTCTATCACACTCAAAGTAAAAGTCAAGTATGTACAGTGACCTGTAAGGTCCTACCTAGTCTTGCCACTGCTCTCTCCCAGATCCTATCTCTTTTGCTGTCCCCACAGATCTCTCTATTCCAGTCACACTGGCATCTTTGTCTTTTGCAAATGACCAGCACTCCAACCTTGAAGAATTTGCACCTGTAGTTCTTCCTACTAGAAGGTTCTTTCTCAGAATATCTGCATGACTTGTTCATTCACCTCCCCTAGGTCCTTGCTTCTACATCATCTCAATGAAGCTTTCTTTGATCAACCTATCTAAAATTGTAGCCCCTCCTCTTCTCTATTTTTCTTTATATTTCTTAACCTCTGACATTTTATTTATTTTTTTAAAGATTTATTTATTTATTTGACAGAGAGAGTGAGAGAGAGAGAGAGAACATAAGCAGGAGGAGCTGCAGAGGGAGAGGGAGAAGCAGGGTCCCTGCAGAGGGGGGAGCCCAATGCAGGGCTCAATCCCAGGACCCTGAGATCATGACCTGAGTGAAAGGTAGATGCTCAACCAACAGCCACCCAGGTGCCCCACCTCTGACATTTTATATAATTTCTTTATTACCTGTCTATTACCTCCTTACCTATCTGTTACCTAACTCTCTCCACTAGGATGTAAGCTCCAATAGAACAAGATTTTTTCTTTATTTGCTTCTATATTTCTAGTGCCTAAGATGAGCCCAGGACTTGGTAGCTGATCAATAAATACTAATTGAATAAAGCAGACCATGGGCTATTAAAAATACCTAATGTAATGAATACTCTGGTGCCATTCACATGTCCCCTGTTTTGGGCCAGTGCACTTATCCCCTGCTGCTGTGAGTTCACTGTTAATGGCACACAAGTGTTCCTCCTCTGAAGATTGACCTCTGCCTACCAAGGGCTACCTGGTTGGTTATACCTATCCCTATGGAGGTAGCTCATAGCTAATGTCTGGTTACACAGTGGTATAAAATGCTGCAACTGAGCCTTAAGGAAGGACTGATTCTGTGATGTATTAGTTGTCCAGACAGGGAGATCAGATTGCAGGTAGTCTTCAGGTGAAAACATAACCTGGCTTAGCATTTTTCCTCTCCCTACCTGGTTTCTTCACTTCCCTCTCCTCAGTTTTTTCTTCTAATAAATCACTTGAATTAGAGTTCTCATCTCAAGCTCTACTTTTAGGGAACCCAACCCAAGATTCCTCAAAAGAGGATGAGAATTTATAAGAAATAAATTTCTTCAACCTACTTTTTGAAGAAAGAGAAGGCAGTGAAATGGAGAAGGTTACTTCTACAGAACATTTCTTTTTCTTTTTTTTTCTTTTTCTACAGAACATTCCAATGAGCACCTATTAAAAGAGTCATATTATGCAAGCCCGTGGTCTCTTGGAATGTAGAAAAGATAACATAAAATCTCTCAGACTTCCAATTTAGTTCTTGCCTTTCTTATATTATTTGGGGATCAAGGGAAATTTAACTACTGGCTTCAAGATGAGCTATAAGATCTTAGACATTTTTGTTATATATATATATATAACATATATAAGCCACATATATAAAATTTGGAATTAAAACAAAAATCCTAGTTTTCAAGGCTAATGTGAAAATTATATAAGATCATGGAGGTGAAACTATGTAATATGGTTCGTGGCATGTGATCTATAAATCAGTATAGATTCCCACTGGAGGTTTAAGGGTAGAGGTAGGACACTAAAGCAGATTTACAAAACTTTTGCTTAAATGTTTCTTTAAACTTGCTGCAGGTTGAATTATTTAGGAACTAGACTCTAAGACATAGTTTAGCTTGAAATATATTTATCAAGGAGTTTCCTTGGGATAAACACTCATAGAAGGGAATAAAATAGGATTGAGCATGGTTCATCTCCCATGAGAGACGATGGATTCTGAAAAACAAACAGGGTTCTAGAGGGGAGGGGGGGTGGGAGGATGGGTTAGCCTGGTGATGGGTATTAAAGAGGGCACGTTCTGCATGGAGCACTGGGTGTTATATGCAAAAAATGAATCATGGAACACTACATCAAAAACAAATGATGTAATGTATGGTGATTAACATAACATAATAAAAAAAATACCCCCCCCCATAAAAAAAAACAAACAGGATTGAGCAGGGGGACAGGTTATATTGATATGTAGGTATAATCCAGCCTTCACCAACCCTAAGGGAACTCTGGAGCTTGAATGACTCCTCAAATCTGTTCCCTGTTTGGGGAACTACGTGGCCAAGCCTTTATAGTCCCATATTGATCAGTTATTGACAAGACCCACCATGAGAATGGGTGAAACCTTGAGCTAAGCCGCTGAGTCAATCCCTGAAGGTGCTGATAGCCAAAGGCAGGCTGCTGACAACATTCCCGGGAGATGGGGTAAAAGGCTGAAGATAGCACATAACATTGGTCCCCACAAATCCTAATACATTAGAAGGAAATGGAGACCTCTAGTCTTTCCTTCAATGACTCACTCAAGAAATCTCTGTTGAGCTCTTATTATGTATATGGCACTGTGCTAGGTACTAGAGAGATAATGAGGAATAAGACTTATCCTTAACCTTGAACAGTTGATGGTCAAATGTGGCGGTAGATTTGTATGTAAACAAATATGTACAAGCTGGTGAGTGCTATTTCAGAAGTAAGATAAAAGTGCTGTAGGAGCATAAAGGACAGAACAAACAACTCAGCATGGGAATTTGGGGAACACTTCACCTTGGCTTCACCACTCATTTATGTCTAAGTAGCTGAGCTGTTTCTACACATAGCTACAAAGAAATTGCTTGCATAATATATCACTTTCAATAGGTGCTCACCAAAACATTTTAAACTGTTGTTTAGAGCAAGGCTTTGTCTCCAGACAAATGTGTGCCCCAAACTATCCATTTAGCTTATGGCATATAGCAAATCAAGTTCTTGCTCAAAAATTACAAAGATTTAGGTGTCTGTGTCAAGGGATGTGTATTTTTTGACTTGGGGAAATTTTAAATGGCTGAAGGTAGGTATTCTTAGAAAAAAAATAATAAAAGATTTATTTAGGGGAAAGAAAAGGAACCTGCACAACTTACTGTCAAACTGATTCAACATGGTATTCAGACATAAGTACTCAGCAACTGGTTGTTATTCAGTAATACAAATTACTGATTCATTTAATAATCAAATGCATATTGAGGGCCTACACTGATCAGGAATTGATGAAATTACATATTTTTATGCTCATTAAAAGCATAAGTCAGACACTAATGATGTGACCCTTGAGACTATGATTTGATCACTGTCTGAACAACATATATTTTATTTTTTTTGAACAGCACATATTTTAATCCCTAATACCAATATATATTTCTGAACTTTTGGAGATGCCCTAAAATAAAAACTTAAAGAATATGCCAGCTGGAAGTTCAAAGGAACAAGAAAACTAGAGCCTGCTTTGGAAACTGGCCATGGAAAAACACTATGAGGTACCATAAAGCAGGCTTTTGAATCACAGGGACCAGCAACTTGTTTCTTAATCTCTCTGAGCCTTGATTTTTTTCATCTACTAGAAAGGAAAAATAATATTCTCCCAAAAAATGCATCATAATGTTTAAATAAGATAATACATGTTAAATGCTTGGCTCAGAGTAAGTACTCACAAATGTCAGTCCCTTTGCCTTTCCATCCCCTGAAAATACTTTCTAAGAAAATTACAATGGGAGATTACAGTGTTTAATAGGACCAGCTCCATCAGTGAATGAAAATAGCACTTTCGTTTCAGGGTTCAGAAAGGTTAATGTCAGTAGTTACTATAAATAACGATTTCATCAGTAATGACCCATACTGTTGTTTACATAAACGCATGAGAGTAAAAATGCCTTGTGTACATAGAAAACTTTGGGAGGCCTTATAAAACATTAGAAAGACAATGGGCATTGCTGCGTGTAGACTTGAATTTTAATTTCAGCAACCCTGCAAACAAACTGTGTGACCTTGTAGCAGTGGTTACTTAACCTCTCTGAGGCGCCATCATTCACATAAAATTGGGGATTAAATAATCTAACTACATAGGACTTTTCTAAAGATTACCTAAAATAATATGCATTAACTATTTGGTGTAGTCATAGGTTTTAATCAATCAGTAAATGAGCATAGAATCTTGTGGAACCTTCAAGAATTTCACACCTGTCCTACCCTTTGGGTTCCCCTATTCCACCCCTAATCTCTATAATTGTCTGGCTCCTTCCTACTTCATGTTATAAAAGTTTTGAAAATGATTTCTCCAATGGCACCAACCTCCTTCACAGTTGGCTATAAAATACTATAAAATCCTTCCACTGAATTTTATCCCGGTTTATCAAACAGCACCCACTACTGTGGCTAATAATATAGAAATGGAGTTTCAGAACATAAACATTCATAGGATTGCAGATTATTAGAGCAGGAAGGGACCTTAGAGATATCTATTCTCCTCACCTCATTTTACAAATGAGGAGACTGTGCTGATAGAGTTCCTCTCTCCTGGGACTTAGAATGTCCTTCAGTCAAGTCATTGGCCATAAGGCAAGGTACAACTGACATCAGCTCATGGTGAGTTTAGAATCACCTTCAGCCTTTAAGGTAATGCTTATTTTTTTCTTTGATTATTAATTACTTCAATGTTATAAGAGTTTCCTGTAATCTGTGACTTCAAAAAATCTGCTTTTGGATATTTGAGTTCAACTGTGTGATCCTGACCACATTCTTCTACTTTTCTGACCCTCATTGCAAAATGCGGACAATAATGACTTATGAACGGTTACATAGTACTCACTTCACACTGTAAATCAACTTCATAATTTCTCCCTCCTTTATTTCTGGCATATAATAATTTCTTTGATGTTAGAGACTATGCTTATTTGTCATTGATGTCCCAGATAACTTTGTAAATATTGGTAGATTTAAAATTTTTTAACAGTTGGCAAAATTTTAGTAAACTGGCTGCCACAATGATTACTGAATAGCAACCAGCATTTGTTGACTATGAATATCTTGCTAAGCACTGTTCTTTGCACTTCACATTTATTAACTCTTTTGCTTTTCCTATCAATCTCTGAAGTAGGTACTATTATTATGACCATTTTACAAATAAGGGAACTCAGTCACAGACATTAAATCATTTGCCAAAATTCACATATGCAACAGGTGGGAATATGAGAATTTGAACGCAGGCAGACTGAGTGTTCCCTGAACTAAATGAATGTTTGTTTTACTCACAAGATTATTTTTTGAAGACCAGGAGTAAAATATCTGGATGCATTCTGTTCAATGTTGTTGTTTCCAAACCTTCCTCATTCTTGGATCTCTGTTTTGTATGCCACATTATAGGAAATTATGGTGATGTAAATAGATCATATCATATGACTCGTGTGCTGTGTCCAAAGGAAAAAGTTCCTGCCCTGAACTCGGCTAGATCTCATAATATTTTACTCAAAGTCCTTCCTGCCCTTGTCAGCAGCAGAATCAGCAGCTGTAGCCAGGAGTGTCAGTAAAAAGGCTTGATTAAATATAAATACATCTATGGAGTCATATTTAAGGCAAACTTTTTAGGTCACTGCAGTTGGGAATAGAAAATGATTTTGGATTTTGAGTGTGAGATTAATTTCTAAATAAATGAGGCTGAAAAATAGAGTACATTGCACCTATGGGTACCCTGAATCCAGTGACTGAGGAAAAACATTAAGAACAGTTTTAAAAACCACATGGAGTAGGCTGTAATATCTTTTGTTTATCTTCACACATAAAAAATCCAGCTAGGAAGATTGTAAATGAAAAATGTATAATAACTTGCACTAGTGGCACCACTTAAATGAAATAGAAATTTCTTTTTCCACTCACCTAACTCTCTAACTATAGAGGAAAATGAATATTTACACTTGAAGTTTTCTGTAAGCATTTGGGCTTTAAAGATAATTTGAGGAGATTTCTGGTTCTGACCAAAATGAAGTAGCCTATTCCTCTCAGATCCTCCTCCTTACAACTAAAAAACCCTGGACATAACCCAACAAAAAAGCACAGGAACATGGAAAGGTGGAAAGAAGTTGAGTTGCCTAGAAACCTTGGAACTTGAGGAGTAACATAGCCCTTGAGTTTCCTGTTTCCTCATTGGCTCCCATATATTCCAGGCAGGGCACTATAGAAGCCTTCAATTTAGTACAGTCAACAGATCAAGGAAAGCTTTGAGAAACTCTATTATCTGTAGTCAACTGACTGGGGAAGTGGTGACCTAAGAGAGCAAAAAAACCTTCTTGGCAATACCCATCCTACTCAAGTCAAACACCCACACAGAAACTGCTACCCCCTGCACCATAGTTCTCGGAGGGTTGATTGAGTTGTTAATGTTCTACTCCACCAAGCCAGCCCTAGGAAGCAGATTCCCCCACCTTGTGAGGACATGGTGCCTAGCAATGAGCTGATCTTCCATCCCAGCTCAACATATGCAAGCAATATTCAGTTTCTCTATCCAGCCAAGGGAGTGTATGTGGGTCTCAGCTGGGAGTTGGTCTTCATCCCCCACCAGCAGGATGCAGATGTCATGTCAGTAGGATCTAGTGACTAGCTGAAACTCCACCCCCATTCCACAGCAATGAGACTCAGTGAAATGAAATCAGTACCCTACTTTCCTCCACCCCTGCTGTCAGTGGGACCTGGTGGGGAGCTGAACCTCCTGAACCTTCTCCTCTCGGCACCACCAAGAATGACCAAGGCAGTGTGAGGCAAGACAGCTTAGCACGCCACTCCTGGCCACACACAACTCCTCACCTCTCTGGCAGAGGTGCAGTGGGGAGCTGAGTCTTCACCCCTGTCTGGCCTCAATAAGGCAAAATGAGATGGTGCCTAGTGGTGCTAGTTGAGACTCTTGATATCATACCTTCTATTAACTGCATTTTCCCCAGTTTTTCAATTCCCTGCTGCTCTGCAGATAATTCTTTCATCTCTGAAATAAAATACTTATCCTAAATCCTTGCCTCGGGGTCAACCTCAAGATAAGACATCATTCAACTAATATTTACTGAGCATTTTCCAAGTTAAGAGCATTGTAGGAGTTGCTGCATTTCTGAAAAAGCAGTATAAAGTAAATTGCCTCTATTGTCACGGAATCAATATTTCAGTGGAGACAGATTCATCATGTTAGAAATTAAAATAGTTTAAGTGCTATGAGGAGAAATGAGATGACATAGGGACAATCTAATGCTAATGAAATATATCAGGCCCCTTGAGTTCATCATAATATCCTGTCATTATCCAGGTTTGAACCAGCCTTACAAACTCCTTCACCACTCCAACTTTTTCTAGAAGGCTTATCAAATAGGGTGAAAGCAACATACACTTATTCATTCATTGGCCAAATAAAACTTTATTAAGGATTAATATGGGTCAGGCACTGTATTACACAGCTGAAATTATGCTGGTACCATGAAGTATTGAATCAAGTAGAACATAACATCAGAGAGTGAAGTGTTGACTTAAATGGAAGAGAACAGCAGAAGAGAGAAAACTCCTTCATAGCTAGAGGAATAGGAGGTTTTAGCATTGAGGGAGGCACAACCCCTCTCCCTGGCCCCCAGAATAAGACAGAAAATATCAGGATGCAAAGATAGTTTACTCTGAGTTTTCAATACGACATTTGAAAAAGCTGAAAAGTTCATGGGGGAAAAAAAAGGGTAAAAGCTATAAAAATGTACTTGGAAAGTACATTTCAATTTATTTCAGCTCATCATTCTTTATCTACCTCATCTAAATAGTTCCTTTAAGTTAAAAGGATGGAATTGTGAAGTAGTCAATAGGGACCACAGAAGCAGGGGCTGTACCTTGTTCGATGATGCAATCACATGTCTCTACCATTGTATTTTTGCATATGCCCTGTTCTAACCTTCAAGTCTCAGCATCCAGAGATTTCTGCTGTGATTAGCAAATGCCAGACCAACTGAAGAATCATTGCACTGGACCACAAGGGGTTAAGTCATCCCTTGGAGATTGAGAATAGATTCTGATATTGGTTTTATTGAATCACTTAATTCTATTTAAGGAGAGAGAGAAGCCTAACTGTGAGAAATGTCTGGAAGCCAATAGTACCATTTTACACAGACCTCCCCTTCTTAGGTTTGTCATCTATGAAAGGTCATCCTCTGGGTTACACCAGCATCTAATGAAGTATTTTATTTGTTTTTTGTTTGTTTGGGGGTTTTTTTTTTGTGGATTTTATCTAATAGTTTGTAGTTTTTTCATTTATATCATCATAATGCCAAGATATACCAGACATCAGTTTCTCCATCGTATGTTTTCAAATACATCAAAATATTTCTGTACCTATTTTTTTTAAAAATTGTTTAAATTCAGTTTAGTTAACATATAGTGTGCTATTAGTTTCAGGGGTGGAATTTTGTGATTCATCAGTTGCATATAACATCCAGTGCTCATTACATCAAATGACCTCCTTGATGCCCATCACCCGTTACTCCATCCCCCCACCTCCCCCCTCCAGCAACCCTCAGTTTGTTTCCTATGATTAAGAGTCTCTTATGGTTTGCCTCCCTCTCTGTTTTCATCTTATTTTATTTTTCCTTCCCTTCCCCTATGTTCATCTGTTTTGTTTCTTAAATTCCACATATGAGTGAAATCATATGGTATTTATCTTTCTCTGAGTGACTTATTTCACTTAGCATAATACCCTCTAGTTCCATCCACGTTGTTGCAAACAGCAAGATTTAATTCTTTTTGATGGCTAAGTAATATTCCACTATATATATATATATATATATATATAGTGGAATATTACTACATATATATACATAATACATATATATATATGTATATGTATATATATATGTATACATATACATATATATATACACACACACACACCACATCTTCTTTATCCTTTCATTTGTCAATGGGCATCTGGGTTCTTTCCATATTTTGGCTATTGTGGACATTGCTGCTATAAATATTGGGGTACATGTGCCCCTTCAAATCACTATGTTTGTATCCTTTGGATAAACATCTACTGCAATTGCTGGGTCATAGGGTAGCTCTATTTTTAACTTGAGGAACCTCCATACTGTTTTCCAGAGTGGCTGTACCAGGTTGCATTCCCACCAACAGTGTAAGAGGGTTTCCCTTTCTCCACATCCTTGCCAACATCTCTTCTTTCCGGAGTTGTTAATTTTAGCAATTCTGATAGGTGTGAGGGGGTATCTCTTTGTGGTTTTGATCTGTATTTCCCTGATGCCAAGTTATGTGGAGCATTTTTTCATGTGTCTACTAGCCATTTGTATGTCTTCTTTGGAGAAATGTCTGTTCATGTCTTCTGCCCATTTCTTGAGAGGATTTTTTGGTTTTGGGGTGTTGAGTTGATAAGTTCTTTATAGATTTTGGATACTAGTCCTTTATCTGATAAGACCATTTTGAATATCTTCTCCCATTCTGTAGTTTTGTTGATTGTTTCCTTTGCTGTACAAAAGCTTTTTATCCTGATGAAGTCCCAGTTGTTCATCTTTACTTTTGTTTCCTTTGCCTTTGGAGATGTGTCTAGCAAGACGTTGCTGTGGCTGAGGTCAAAGAGGTGGCTGCCTATGTTCTCCTCTAGGATTTTGATGGATTCCTGCCTCACATTTAGGTCTTTCACCCATTTTGAGTTTATTTTTGGGTTCCTGTGTCTATTTTTAACACATTGACCACAATTAAGTGAAGAAATTGTTGTTTAATATTTTTCTTCCCTGCTAAAATTTACTCAGTTTCATAAGGGCAGAACCACATTGTCTTGCTCATCACTGAATGTCCAATTTTCAGAAAAGTGCTTTTCACAAAGTAAATAGTTGTTGGATGAATAGTGGAATGCTAAGAAAGCCATTTTTATATGGATGCATTTTAAACTTTAGCACATTTAAAAAGTCTGATCTCTCTCCCATGCTCTCCCTAACCCATTTTGATTCATTAAATTGGGGCAGAGCTTATGCTTTTAATTTCTAACAAGCCCAAGAGTGATGATCAGGCTGCTGGTTTGGACACCACACTTTGGACAGCACTTATCCACATGATGTTGGATCACTATATGGCCTAGGTAAAGAAACCAATGGTAAGGTTCACACTTAAATAGCATATCCGCATTTAAATCATTGTGGCCCCCACAGCCCATTTGAGATACTGAGCACAGAGATCAGTGATTTTTGGTGTTCCCATGTAAAGAATGAAACTCTGTAGAAGATCACTGTCTCCTATGTTATGATCACTATCTACTTAGGCCAAGAGCAGAATCAGATAGCCCAAGGGATTATGGATTCCCTGGATATTGATACTCTGGACTATCCAGAGCACATTACTCACTCACTCTGTATCCCTGAGGATGAGGGTACACTCATCATGATTTTATATTTCTTCCTTTTGCACCGTTTTTAATCAAGCTATTGGCCACCATTGTCTTCCTCCCTTCTAGCTACTGAGTTGTTTCTGAGTTTTGGAGGACAGTTTTTAAAGAACTGAAGTTCATATTCACCATTTCCCACCATCCACAGATCGATTGCCAAATACCACATGTTAATTCATATCTAAGAGTACGTGCAGTGCTATATCTCTTACTGGCATGACAACTGGCTCATCTGTCTACTACCACCTCTTGTTGTAATTCTTATAATGTCCAGTTTCAAAGAAATGTAAATTCAACTCAACTGCGATATTTCTACAGTGACTGACATGTTAGTAGTTGTTTGGAGCTGAATGAATTGCAAGTTACTTTACCCACTACTGTGTTGAGGAATGGCTGTCTTAAGTTTTGAGGGAGAAAAAACAATGAGTTAATCAAGGAAGTTAAGGGAAAAAAGGTAATAATGCATATACAGGGAACCCTTACAATTGCTATATGTTCCTGAACCCATTTTTTGGAGGCAAGAGTAGGCCGCAATTCCTGCACTTTGAACATTAAAGAATCTCTTCTGTATCCTTACCATAAGTATCCCTTTTCTGGAGCTGGACTGTGAATGGTTGCCTGTTTCAGAAATCAAGGAAGACAAAGGAATGAGCATCTTTTCTCACGCTAATCTTCAGCTCTTTGGCTTCACTGATTTGGAGCTCTATAATCTGCCATTCCTTCACATATGGACTAGGGCATTATGGTCAGTGCTGTTCTTCCTAGTCATCGACTGATTTCCCTGGTCCATACAGGGCACATTTCCTGCAAAGCAGCTCCAAGTTTCTAACTTTCTTTAAAAAGGAAGAAAGAAAAAAAACATACGTTTAGCCAGTATGATACTTGGCAAATAGACTACTGTGAGAAAGCAGATTTGGATTTTTCCTCCAGGGTTCTAGTTTGCCTCTTTGTATCACACTTTGTTCTTAGAAATCACAAATTTCTCATTCCTTCAATGGAACTGAAGAAGTCTCTACATATGAAAGACTATTGTGAATCCCAAACCCATGTCATTGAAAATTTATCACCCAGAGTTCTGAACTGAGAATGTACCTCCTCTCTCTTGTTTATACTTCATACTGGAAGTGATTGTCTCTTCTTGTTAATCCTCTAGCTCATTTCATTCTAAATTTCCAGACTCTTCTGTATTAGTAGATCTCATTGGCTCTTTGTACAGACTTTGGTAAGTGGGATTTTCCTACATCAATCTTCTCTTCACCTCCTACATTAATCTTCTTACCTCTTTCTCTTTTGGACATTGACAAATTGATGTCTCCCCCCACCCTTAGTTCTTTTAAATACACACATCCACCTTCTTCAGCTAAATGGAGTCAGGATATCAATGGCTCCAAACCACCGAACTTGAAACAAATGACCCTGACTTCCTAGCAGCTTTGTATTGAATAAACAGCTTAGATTTCTATTTTCCCCATGTAATTCACTGTCTCTGAGAAAATTTTGGAAAGTAGGCATAAGGAGAGCAGTAACAACTGTACTTGGTATCTGTAAAGAGTCCTTGCTAACCAGCCCCATTACCAATGTAAAGCTTTTGAATATATTTTTCAGTAAACATTTCTTAGTCGAGGTACATAAGTGTTCTCATCTAGCAAAAGTCAGCCTGTGATGCAGAATATAAAAGGCCTTAGTTGAAAAAGCACTGGAATAGAGAATGTTACAACACATATAGATGCTCAGAAAATATTTGTTGAATTGAATAACACAGTAAGTTAAGCTCCTTAGAAAAGTACATGGCGATCGAGCTCAATGTTTCTCTCCAAAAGTTCCCACTCATATATGCATGTAGCACAAAGTACAGTCATAGAGAGTGGGGGGCTGCGATGCCTTTACTTCTTCACCTTCACTCTGTATAAGCAAGAACACCTGTCCTCCTTTGTCTAATACAACTGTATGATAATTTGGAAAATAATACAAATAAGGTTGCTCCTTGAGACAAGAGAGTATGTCATATTGAACTCTATGGCCACAGTGCCTAGCAATATGTCTGGATTGTAGTAGGTATATGATGGATACTTGCTGGATGAGAGGAAGACTGGAGGGAAAATAAAAAGCAAAGCCATGAAAGAACTCTCCAAATCACACCCTCTCCGTTCAAATATTCATGAACTGATGAGGCGAAGAAATTGTTCTGCTCTGTTACAATATCTGTCCCCATTCCCTCTTCCACACATGTAAGCAGCAAGCACTTACTGTCAGATTGTGACCCTGGGGAAGTCATTCATTTCCACTTGAACCAGCTGTTTCAAATAACTTGTGCATGTTGCGTTTACCAAAGGAAAATTATACCTTTTTTTTCCTTTGATTTACTGAGGAATTTTTATTTGGAAAACATTTACTTGTATCTTTGAGCAGCTGTGATAGATTTCACAGCAGGCTTCTCACTATGAAAGAGGAATCCCTACAAACTCCTAACCTTCTTCAAGGCCTCTCAGGGTGCCAGGCAAAGGGGAACATGAAGGGATGTGTAAGGGGAGCACATTGTTCTCCTGGAATCAGAACTCATGAGGGGCCCCTTCTGAGCACATGTATTGAAAAGCAGCCTGTAGGAAGGGAGTCAAGGTAGGGTTCAAATATTAGATTAAAAATTTTAAGTTATTGGGTCTTTCTAGTCCACCTCTATGCGGACAAATGAGAATAAGATATACCTCTGTACAGTGTATGCAGTCTTTCTAGTGCATAAGAGGTGCTAAAAAATTGTAGCTACTATTTTAATCATTCAGGAAAAAAACCCTGCCCTTTTAAATAAAGAAACAGTAAAACTTATATATCACTAGGGACATCATTAGGGAGCACTTCAGATTGTTTTTCCAATAGAGGTGATGGAATTGCACCAACTGAAACAATCATACTCCACACTCCACATTCACTTGCTAATTCCAACTTGTAACAAATAATTTGCATTTCTAGGGGACAAGTTCTTTGTCTGTTGTACCAAGAAATAGTCGCAGCATAACAGTACATATTCAATAAGCATGTGTTTAATTTAAAAAGTGCGTAGATGGGCACCTGGGGGCTCAGGTGGTTAAGTGATTGCTTTCGGCTCAGATCATGATCCTGGAGTCTCAGGATTGGAGCCCCACATTGGGACCCCTGCTCAGCAGGGAGTCTGCTTCTCCCTTTGATGCTCCCCCCTCTCATGCTCTTTCTCTCTCTCATCCTCTCTCTCAAATAAATAAATAAAATCTTTAAAAAATGCATAGATTAGGAGAATGCACTGTGATGATGATAAGCAATAGTGCGACATTCATTTAGTAAGAACTGACTAGATGAAGAGCTTTAGATTCTATAGAATATAAAAATGAATGATGGAGACACTGCCTTTGCCCTCCAGGATGATTTGGTAGTCAGGGCATATAGGCCATGTTCCAGGAAAAGTGAGTCATGTTGTGATTGGAGCATCAGATTTGGGGAGATTTGAGATTTAAGGTTAAATATATTTGGAAATGTGGAATGATATGATATAATAAATGACTTTGAATTCTCAGAAACCCAGCAAGAATGTTTAATCCAAAGGAAAAGGCTGATCAGATGGGAGCACTTAGGAGAATATTTAAACAGTCTGGTTTGCTAGTTTTCCAACTATAAAATACAGGAAATACAAAGAGATGAGTGGCAGTGCTCTGTGATCCATACCCTTCCTTTGACCAGACTTTGTCTACTTTAAAATCAGTTACGTATTGAAAAATAAGTAGTCTTGGGAAGAAGGCGGACGATGACTTAACATGTCAGAGGAAAACATAGGTCAAATCTGGCAGTTACCGAACAATTTCAGTTCAGAGTTTGGTGAGTAATTTTAGGGTGAAAAAGAAGGAAAATCAAAAGATGGTCATGAGAAGCCCATGCTGGAATAGAGATGAAATTAATCCAGGGGGAACATGCAAGAGGAAAACTGGCTTAGACAAAAATATGAACAATTCTAGATATGAACCAAAGTGAAGCCAATGAATTTGCTAGGAGTAGAGCAAATGACTTGACAAGCGAAGTACTGCAACACAGGGATTCTCCAAAAGTCGCCCACAGACTTCTGCCAAAGTGAATTGATAAGAATTGACTTGGCAGCTTTAAACATTACAGATCTTGGGCCTTTGCCTTTTGAGATTCTAATTCAGTATATCTAACTCAGGCAGGGGAAGCCGTATTTTTTCTAAAGGTGCTGCTGTTTCTTGATGGGCAGCCACTGGGCAGAATCACTGATCAACTTCAGTGTCCTGGGATGTCCGCATGAATTTGGGTCTAATTTGGGGCCTGCGGATAACCACTAAACAAATAACTAAAGGAAGAAACTATAAAAATGAGATCCACCAGTTTTTTTCCCATTGACTCTTTCTTGTTATTCATGCCTAATAATTAAAAAAAAAAAAAAAAAGAAGGCACATATTGAATGGAGCACTGGGTGTTATACGCAAACATTGAATCATGGAACACTACATCAAAAACTAATGATGTAATGTATGGTGACTAACATAACATAATAAAATAAAATAAAATAAAAGATTAAAACAAACAAACAAACAAAGATTCCAGCCCTGGCAAGCTGAAGTTTTGTTTTGTTTTGTTTCATGTGGTCCTGTCAAGGAGGGGAGCAATACTACTCCATTTCCTTCGCGAAAAACTTCCCCTCCCCTGCTGAAGCCAAGATATCAAATTTCTTCTTGTAAAGGAAATTTAAATGTGAAAATTAAGGACAGTCACCGTTTTAGCATTTGAGGTAACTGTAGATATCACATGGTCCAACTATCTCATTTAAGGAAACTGAAAATGTCAAAGGAATTCTCTGGTTTGTCTTCTAGGTTAAAAGCCACTCAGAGGCCGAGATGATTTCTTCTCTACTTTTGCATGCCCTGTACCTATTACATTTCAGGTTCATCGTAAATGTATGTTAGTTTTATGTGCTATACTGGCTTACCCAAGATGTTTATTTCTTCTTTCCCTCTCTTTCCTACACATGCACATATATGCATACCTGTGCCTGCACACAATCATCACATATCAATCACCAGCTACGGTTTAGTTGCAGTCAGCGTAATGTCAAGATTCATTACCTTCCAAAATGCGGCTTCACTGGATAGAGCAATCATCTATTTTTTTTTTCAATAGACTGCTTTAAAAAATTTGTCACATAGTGGGGCGCCTGGGTGGCTCAGTCATTAAGCATCTGCCTTCAGCTCAGGTCATGATCCCAGTGTGCTGGGATCGAGCCCTGCTCCCGGGAAGCCTGCTTCTCCCTCTCCCACTCCCCCACTTGTGTTCCCTCTCTCACTGTGTCTCTCTCTGTCAAATAAATAAATAAAATCTTTAAAAGAAATTGTCACATAGAGAGATAATGAGGAATTCTTCACTAATTTGCCATTTTCAGAAAATGTTTTCATATTTTCAGTTCTTTCTCAATATAGGATGGGATAAAAATCTCAAGGTTGTAGAATTTCACACAAGGTGGTCTATGAAGTTATGTTAATGGCTATGTTGAAATCACAACTTAAATAATGATCAGGACAATAGTTGAGCAGTTTTGTACCCCAAGTGGAATTAAAAGGAGAAAAGGATTTCCCTAAATCAAAACCTCAATGAGATACCACCTCACACCAGTCGGAACGGCTAAAATTAACAAGTCAGAAAACTACAGATGTTGGCGGGGATGTGGAGAAAGGGGAACCCTCCTACACTGTTTGTGGGAATGCAAGCTGGTGCAGCCACCCTGGAAAACAGTATGGAGGTTCCCCAAAAAGTTGAAAATAGAGCTACCCTACGACCCAGCAATTGGACTACTGAGTATTTATCCCAAAGATACAAATGTAGTGATCTGAAGGGGTACATGCACCCCGATGTTTATAGCAGCAATGTCCACAAGATGTCCATCAACAGATGAATGGATAAAGAAGAAGTGGTATATATATATACAATGGAATATTATGCAGGCATCAAAAGGAACGAAATCTTGCCATTTGCAATGACGTGGATGGAACTAGAGGGTATTATGCTGAGCGAAATAAGTCAATCAGAGAAAGACATATATCATATGATCTCACTGATATGAGGAATTCTTAATCTCAGGAAACAAACTGAGGGTTGCTGGAGTGGTGGGGGGTGGGAGGGATGGGGTGGCTGGGTGATAGACATTGGGGAGGGTATGTGCTATGGTAAACACTATGAATTGTGTAGGACTGTTGAATCAGAGACCTGTACCTCTGAAACAAATATATTATATGTTAAAAAAAAAAAAGAAGAAGAAGATAGCAGGAAGGGAAAAATGAAGGGTGGGAAATTGGAGGGGGAGATGAACCATGAGAGACTATGGACTCTGAGAAACAGACTGAGGGCTCTAGAGGGGAGCGGGGTGGGGGGATGGTTTAGCCTGGTGATAGGTATTAAAAAGGGCACGTATTGAATGGAGCACTGGGTGTTATATGCAAAAAATGAATCATGGAACACTACATCAAAAACTAATGATGTAATATATGGTGATTAACATAACATAATAAAATAAAAAAATAAAAATTAAAAAAATTAAAAAAGGAGAAAAGGATCAAAGGGGATTCAAAAAGAACGGGAAATGTTTCAGATTTTCCTTCAAACTTTAAAGATATTTTCAGGGTTTGACTGAGTGATGGTGAGCAATATAATAATCCATACATTTATAGAGAAATTTCCAATTTGCAAAGCACCCTCACAAATATTATCTCATTTAATTTACAAAACAACACAATGTAGTGATTCCAACAGATACTGGTTTCTTCCATCGGTAGATGAGGAAACTGAGACACCAAGGATTAATCAGAGACATTTGGGCTGAGTTACTTTTCTTGCTCTTTTGGAAGATTTTTATCATAAAAATCAATGTGGGAGGAAGACAGAAGGGATGCTTTGCCACTTTTTTAAAATGGCCAGGAAAGAGCATCTTTGAGAAGAGACCATGTGATGGTATTACAAGCAACACACTGAGCTGTACCATTGAAAGTGTTTCTGGATGGGCTAATAACTGACTTCAAGCAACTCCATTTTGCTTTTGAACTACATTTTTATCTTGGCGAAGACAAAGAAGACAGCATTTTCAGTTTGCCTTAGCAGCTCTTAGATCCATAATAGCCCAATCCAATTAAGGGCCTATTCACTTCCACCATTACCATTACACTAGGTTGCTCTGCAAAGATAAAAGTAAGTTGAGCAAGGCAAATCCCATCTGAAGATGAGCAATTCTGCCCATTTATTGACATCATCCTTGTCTTTTGTAGACTGGCTTGGCATTCATTGCATGGGGCTTTCAGGAGTGATTGTTTGCTAAGTGAAAGAAAGAAAAATTGAAAGCATCAATGTTTACCTGACCTAAGACTTACATGGCAAAAGCTACGACCAAACAGCACATTAATGGATACATTGGTCACAAACCATAGAGGCAAATGTTTGGAATGTCTTAAAAGTTTAATACGTATTTTACACTCCATTGGGGATGTTTAAAAGCTTTGACCTTAGCCCATAACAATCTGGGATGAAAGGAAGGAAAATTAAGTCTTAGCCACACATCTAACAAACTGCATTTATGTCTGCTAATGTGAAATATTTCTTTAAGCCAGTACAGCAGAATATGATAATCTATGGGCTAGAAATGGGGGACATGAGTTCTAGATGTTACCAGTAGTTATCAGTGTGCTTATCCTAAATCATTTGAGCACTGTTGGGTTTGATATAAAAGACCAAGGCAAAAGAATTGTTCCATAGTCAGAAAACCTAGGATAGGATTTTAAAATCTGTGAGGAACCCCTCACCCTGCTGAATGTAGCTAAATTATGCACAGACCCAAACATTGATATTATGCTGAAACCACAAACTTTATTATTAGCTCTTTCTCTGGAGACTTCCTAGACCAAGCTAATTTCTAATTGAGAGATAAGCTTAAATCTCATTTATCATAGACATTCTGGCAACATGTGAAACCCAGGTTCTCAGGGAGGCCAGGAAAAATGCAAATTCCAAGTTACAAAATCCTTCATTATGTCAAAGTTCTAGCCTCAGTGTACTCCCTTGTTCTTAATCTTAACCCACCCTCTGGAGACAAATGAAGAGGAAGGAATGCATGTAAAAGGGATTATTAAAAAATCTGACAAAACTATCTGACAGAATGCCAGGTATATAAAAATGTTAAAGTTTAGTTAGTATTATTATTATTGTTATCACTATTATCAGTATCACCACCAGCAGCAGCCCCAGCAAAACCATCTTAAAGGCTAAAAGTAACTTTATCAGCTGAGTTAGCAACTTTGAATTTAGTCTCTGTTCTCAAATGACTCAGTATGAACTTTGCATCCATAAGGACATAAATTAAAGGCACAGTGTCTTCAACTGGATAATCCAGGGCATATGATCCCGTCAAACAAGACCTGCACCTCCTCCATGCAAAATGTCTATCAAAATATCAAGATAGCTGCACATCCCCATTCCTGTAACTGACACCCAGTTTTTCTGAAGCACAGATGAACGACATGCAGGCATTGGTGTGAACAAACAGAATAGGCTAAACTGGCTGTCCTCAAACAATTCCCTCAAAAGAAAGATGAGACTCAATTATTCAAACTGGACTAGATACCTTATGGTCACGAGTCAGCTTGGAAGCACTGTCAAGCTATACCCTACAACTCATATAGGTCCCACTTGGGGAGAGGGCAACAATGGTAAAAAACAAAAACTCTTTCCAGGGGCACCATGTGAACCCTTGAGAATGCAGTTTTTGTGTAGAAGTCAGACATTAACTTGCCTTTCTTCTAAAAACATGGTAACCGCCCTTTAGAGGTCATAGAAACCCTCAAGTATTTAAGGAAACAGCACCAAGAGGTCATGTAGCCCTCAGATGACTACAGAGGTCTCTTTAAGGTAAGATTACCCTGGTTTACTAAGGGAGCTTCTTGGAGGGAAAACCAAAGGTATTGTTATTTTTGTGTACCTTGCAGACAGTTATCTTGATGGTAGGGGCCATCCACTTAGATAAACTGGTCAAAATGTATCCCTGAAATGCATGAAAGTCAGATTCAACTCACTGGCCAGGGTTGTTATAGATGATCAAATTACCCTAGAATTTTTCCTTGCAAGCCAATTTAACACAATCACTAAGACATCTTTCTCTACCTGGATTAATGCCATGGGCCAAATGGAAAAATCGATACAGACTCTTAAGGAGAAAGTCACCTGACTTTCTAAGTTAGACAGTGATAATTTTTGGATTTGTTCAACTTGCTGGGTCCAGGACCCGAGGACAACAGTTAAGGTTGCCATTTTAGATTGACCTCATCCTGATGCTTGGAGTTCTGTTGATAAAAGCCTTTATTCAATGCTATATGAGAAAAATTGAACTAATTTATTTCTAGACAAAGTTTTTCGTATTAATTGGAGTGGCAGTGGATTATAATATTCATGGGAACATTTTCTAGAAGCCAAGACAATGTAAGAATGAGGTGTAAATGTCTTGGGGAGGTAATTTTCCATGTGCTCCTCATATTTCCACATGTCTTACAAGCAGAGCTACTGACTCCTTTTGTTCTATACTATCTTTTCAAGGATGTTTATAGAGCACACAACCTTAAAAGATAGAGGTGATATCTTCCTCTAGAGAAAAGTGCAGATTTGTTTGCTGTACCATATAATAAAGATTGTATCTCTGTCCTGGGCGAAAATCAAGTAGCTGCATTGCCCATTATCAAAGATTTGGGTTCTCTAAGCTGGGATTCCTGTGGTATAAACACACACTGTATATGTAGATGTCACATAGCTTTCTGTGTGTCATTCTATGGGATTTGAGGTTCTGAGAACAGCACAAATGCTGATACTCTAGATACTGCTATTGCTGTGAGTAATGAAGTTCTTCTTCTCTGATCCAGGAGTCTTCTGTCTTTTGCCACCTCCCATGAAATTGTGACAGGCTAAATTTTTAGTTTGCAAGTGATATAAAGTCTCATGCTCTCCAGAGTTCTTGACAGAGGGTGGAAGGGTCACAGAATTATGGTGATAAATGTCTTTATTTTTTAGATTTTTGCATTTTATTTCATTTTGTGATAGCTAATTGTTTGTAATGATAATTAACAGATACTCTTAAAAGATTCAGTCTCCGATGTGGAGGCTGATTTACCCTGGGATCACCAAGTGCAGCTTTTCTTTCTCATTAGGAAAATAATTGCATTAACAAATTGTGACTATTTTCTACTAGTCTTAAATATATTAAGTCAGGATCATGTGCCACTTACTAGAGACAGATTCATAAGAAAACATGTAATATCTGTAAATACTCTACTAAAATAACTTTGTTTATAAAACATGAATACTTATAAGGATGGAGTAGGCTTATGCTGAGACCACAAATAACCCTTAAAATATTAGTGGCATAAGACATAAAATTTATTTCTCACTCACACAGATATTACTGACAACTCCCCAAGCAGATTCCCTTATGCAGTGAACTTAGCCATCCAGATTGCTAGGTCTAGGCTCTCCATTTCTGCCTCCACACTTGCTTGAGAGGGGGAAGAGAGTGTTAGAATATTGCATAGGGGTTTTTCACTGCCTCAACATAAAAGTGACACATGCCAATCCCACTCACAATCCGTTGGCCACAATTGGTCATATGACCCCAGCCAAACACACAGGAAACTAAGAAGTGTAATATTTCATATGTTTAAGAAAGATAGTGTTTTCTAATTTTCCATACAAAATTTTTTAAAAATTACTTTTGTATCCCATTAGCCAAAGAAAGTCACAATTGGGTCTTTATTGGTTCCCACTGTCTACACAGGGAATATAAACATACATTACCAAAAAAAAAAAATACCTTCCCTATAGCTAGAATGGTCAGCTGGTCGTCTCTGAAGGGGATGAGCTGCAGGCATTGTATAAAACTCCTCTTATGTCTTTCTATGAGATAATCTAACAAATAATGCCAACTCTCAGCCTCGAAAATATTTGGATAAATATTTGGATAAACATTTCAGAGACTGTTTTAAGGGTATTTCATATATATTATCTCATTAAATCCTCACAAAACCTGACGTAAAGTTTTATTATGATTTTCATTTTGAAAATGAGGAAAGGTAATTAAGGAGAGGTCAAGTGCCTTGCCCATAGATTTAAAGCCAGTGGGGTATACTAGCAGTTTAGCTCTTGAGTCCAGGCTCTTCACCACCTCTATCTACTGCCCCCTTGTAATATCAATGTATTACTAAGAAATGCATTTGACAGGAACTACCAAGTAGTCGTTATCTCTTAGAATCCTATAAAGTCTGTCTCATTGTTAAAAAAGAATGAGCTAAGCTGTGAATTGTGCAAGACTGTTGAATCTCAGATCTGTACCTCTGAAACAAATAATGCAATATATGTTAAGAAAAAAAAAGAAGAAGAAGAATGTAGCAGGAGGGGAAGAATGAAGGGCGGGAAATCGGAGGGGGAGAAGAACCATGAGAGACGATGGACTCTGAAAAACAAACTGAGGGTTCTGGAGGGGAGGGGGGTGGGAGGATGGGTTAGCCTGGTGATGGGTATTGAGGAGGGCACGTTCTGCATGGAGCACTGGGTGTTATGCACAAACAATGAATCATGGAACACTATATCTAAAACTAATGATGCAATATATGGGGATTAACATAACAATAAAAAAAATTAAAAAAAAAAAAAGAATGAGCTAAAGTTGAGTCTGGTTCCAAATGTATGGACAGATCAAATTTTAGCCAATGAGTATGCTAGAATATGAGGGTACTTTTGAGAGTGAAGGGAACTAAAGACTTTGTGGTCAATCTGGATTAGTTTATGGCTCCATTTTACTTCATAATTTGCCTCATGAAGACTGATGAGACACTTTGGGGTTTGATTATTGGCTGATATTTGCCTTATTTCCAGAGCACATAGGAAACCTATCCATATTTTAAAACCATCTTTCAAAATATAATTGTGTCAGGCATGATTATGTTTTGGGTAGTATTCATAAACTAGTGAATTATACTGGCAACAATGTTTAAATTTTACTAATTTTAAAAATACAGGGTAATATATTGGCCATATGCTAAATAATAATGATTTTTTATAGCGCATAATATATTTTCAAAGGAGTTTTATGTCTATTATCTGACTTAACGTTTCAAACATCTGGTTAGTGAGGTAAAATATATATTGTTATCACCATGCTAGGGATGGAGAAATTATGGCAGAAGTTAAATGGCTTTATTTATTTTTAATACAAATTAACCATATGCCCTATATGGCAGGTTAGGTGACAAAGAATGAAATGAGATCTTTCTTAGATGTCAAAGAATGTGCAGTCTCCAAAAGGTAGAACATTAAGTCAGTGATGGGATTAAACTGAATCAAATATAATTTGATTAAGGTCCCATTAGGATAATATTCTGGTGCTCTGGTTCTGGCCTAGTTCAATTAAATATGAACACAGAAGTTACAATTCAAACTGGCTTGGTTCATGGTTCAATTAATTGTTAATATCTTTAGACAATTAAGTACATTCATGATCTTTTCCCAGTTTAAGATGCATGGCTTGGTTGTAAGCAAGTTGCTAGTTAAATTGGAACACATTTAGGAAGGAAATGGAAGGAAATAGTAGTTAATTTTTAAGAGGTTATTATTTGTATGCCTCTATATCATGTCGTCTTTATTAGTTCTGTGAAATACCTGTCATTATTACCATTTACAGATAAAAAACTTAAAACATTAAGTTGGTTAAGTCACCCAATTAGAATTTGTGAAAATTAGAATTGTTCTAATTTGTTCATAATTTTTATGACTTTGATGCTCATATGACTTTATTGTACAGTGTATAACTTTTGTGTATATGAGAATGTGTCCATTCTTTATGGCAATTATTTCTGATTAACTTTCTATTTGTTTTCACTTAATGAGAATATTCTCTATGCAGAACTTTATGTCATGTTTCATGTACCCAAATAAGACAGAGTGAAAACGTCATCAAGAAACTTCTTAAAAAACATATAGTTTAGTTTATGATTTTAATAGCGCACTGTTTTCTGCTTTGTTTTGTTTTTTTTCTGACAATGCTCACATGTGTATACTCTGGTAAACTCTTTCCAATTGTATCTGTATACTGTCATACAAATATGGCCCAGATATTATGGAAGAGGCCTGAAGTCCCTAGGGAAAATCAATTCAAATTCATGGAAAAGTGATTTAGAATAGGAAAGGAATATAGAATTCATAATTCTACATCTGGATTTGGGAGAATTACCATTTAGATTCAGTGCTGACCCTGACTCAGGAGATTTGTCTTGATATTAAGAAAGCTTTTTTTGTATTACCATCATCCCTTCAAGCTAGGGCAATATTGCATCTTTCAAAAAATTGCAAACTAATAAAACCTGGGGGAATTCATCAGGTTTCTAGAGTTTGAATTCCACACGTGCAAACTGTCAGCTTTAAGTAAGTCATGCAAAACTCTATTTAAATGATTCAGCCTTTCCCTGAATATGGGAAATGGGAAATGTTATTCGGTAGTTAGAATAAAATGGTTTGAATGGTGAGGAATAGATTAAACCTGCTCACAGTCACTGAGCAGAGATAATAAGAGATGATATGAAAGTGGAAATAGTCATTTGTGATGGGCCTCGCTGTTAACACGCTAGCATGTGTAAAAGCATTAGAGAGCATGGGTGAAACCAGTGAGCATTCCTCCATCTCTGTAAATCAAGCATTCATCAGGGGTTTCTTCCTGCTAGAATTTCTCATACCTGCCCTGAGTTCCATTCCCCAGCTAGCCCACAAGGGGCACAGAGTAGAAAGAATAGAAATACATCAGTGAATGCAAATTGAGAAACAGTATGGAAAAGGTCCCCTGAAGAGATCTTAGCGGGGTGATTCCTAACTGACAACCAAAATTCAGGCAAGAGAATGCTAAAGGCATGTTACTTTAAATATGTGTGGCAGAGAGGTTCCATGTGCAGTTTGGGATTTACAGCTGAATTACAGCCCTGCTTCTGTCCTTTTCTATCCTTTGTGTCAGCCTGATTGGACAAGTTACTTAATTTCTTTGAGTCAGTTTTCTCATTTCTGACTAACTGGTAGTAAGGGTAGTATATATCTCATCATGAATTGAATTAGGCCATATACACAAACGTGTAGCACACTGCCTGGTCCATAGTAAGCACGCAATAAATGTTATTTAAAATTCAAGATCAAAAAACTCTATCAATCTTAAATACTTTGGGGACTATTTGAATACCGAAGCAATATGTTTACCACTATTCTAAATAGTTCATTAATCAGTATTTGTTAAAATCTTACCTAGTTCTGTCCTTCTATAGATGAACCCCTAAAGTCCCCAGACAATGAAGATAAGATAAACTTCCCTAGAAAACATCTAATTTTCCCCATGCCATAAAACCAATTAAGTTTCTACACCTGGAGGCCTTTATATCTTACCATTTGCAAAATATGGGGATTCTCTGACAGTTCTCCATGCCACAAGCCTCTCCCTCTGCTCTCGTCAGGGGGAAAAAACACTGCAATTGCCTTTTTGTAATTCTCCTTGCCTCTTTTAGACTACCTTTTAGTGTAAAATGCTTCCTGTGACTGATAAATTGTTCTTGTCTGTACGCACTGGTTAATTACTTTCCAAAGCATCTGTTGCTTGTCAGGCAAATATGTTCCATGTTTTTGTAAAAATGGCTTTTCTTTCTGGAAAATTCATTTAAGACATTCTGTAATACAAGGAATAAGAAGATAAAGTCCCTCCCACTTGTTAGGCACATATTACCTGTCAGCCACTTGTCTAATAATTTCTTTTAATCCTCTTACAACCCTGTGAAACAGGTAATATTATACTCATTTTACAAGCAAAAGAAAGAATTGTAGCCATGAAATAATTTACCATATAAATTGAACTTGAATCTAGGTCTATATTGCTCTAACATTCTTGGGGCAGTGTTTTCTGATTTGATATTTGGATTATGGGAATCATATAATGGAAATGTATCGTTCCCTTGTATAAAATGACAAAAATAGCTATGAGCACAGTCACTATCACAACCACCACTTAAAATCCACAATAATTTTACATTAGAGAACATAACTCTCAAGCAAAAGGTTCTGTATGCAAGAAGGAAGTATGGGGTTAAAGAAGTGTGGTAGGCAAGGTTCTGTATGCAAGAAGGAAGTATGGGGAAAAAGAAGTGTGGTGGGGAAAAAGAAGTGTGGGAGGCAAAAGTCAGTGTTCTCCAGGATTCCCACCTCCCCTCTTTGATCTCCTCACCTTGCATGTGTGTGGGACTTGTGAATATGATGAGTCATCGCACCTGTAACTATGATACATAATATATCAGAAGGGATATTTCACATATAATTTAGGTTCCCTAATCAATTGACACTGAGTTCATAAAAAGAGGTTATCTTGACTAGAGGGTATTATGCTAAGTGAAGTAAGTCAATCAGAGAAAGACAATTATCATTATGATTTCACTCATAGGTGGGAATTTAAGAAACAAAACAGAGGATCATAGGGGAAGGGAGGGAGAAATAAAATAAGATGAAATCACAGAGGGAGACAAACCATAAGAGACTCTTAATCATAGGAAACAAACTGAGGGTTGCTGGAGGAGAGGTGGGTGGGGGGATGGGGTAATAGGGTGATGGGCATTAAGGAGGGCACGTGATATAACTGGGTGTTATATGTAACTGATGAATCACTGAACTCTACCTCTGAACCTCATAATATACTATATGTGAATTAATTGAATTTAAATAAAAAAATTAAAATTAAAAAAAAAAGGTTATCCTGGATGGGCCTGACTTAGCCGGATGAGTCTTTAGAAGAGATCAGATAAATTCAAAGTGCCAGAGTCTGCTCCTGCTTGCATTGAAGAAAAAAACAACCATGTTGTGAACTGAACATGAAGAAAGCCATGTGGCAAGGACACAAGGTCAGCCTCTAGGAGCTAAGGGCATTCCCTGGCCAATAGCCAACAAGAAAATGGAGACTTTTTTCCAATAAATGCAAGAAACTAAATTCTGCTAATATTCACTCACTTTGGAAGAGGACCCTGAACCTTAGGTGAGGTTACAGCCCTGGCTGACACTTTGATTTCAGCCTGATGAAACCCTGAGCAGAGGACCCAGCTAATCTATGACTAGACTTTTAACTTAGAGAAATTGTAAGATATATCTATATGTCTATATCTATCTATCAGTATTGATCTATTGATAGATAGACAGATATAGAGATAGGTAGAGCTATTTAAACTGCTAAGTTTTTGGTAATTTGTTACACTTTTAACTTAGAGAAATTGTAAGATATATCTATTGACAGATATAGATATATAGAGATGATAGATAGATAGATAGATAGATAGATAGATAGATTTAAACTGCTAAGTTTTTGGTAATTTGTTACACAATAGTAGAAAACTAATACATTAAATTGAATGCCAAATGAGTGATAGATGGTAAGTACTACAGATGGTAAGTTCAATAAAGTAGAAATAAATCAGTTTCTGGGGGAGAGATGATAATATTGCTGCAGAAAAATTTTCAACTCAGTGGGGATTGAGCTGTATACCAAACTTTTCCTTTCTACTTTTCTCTGTAACATATCGTTTTCTTAGGTTGGTTTCCCCAGAAGTAGACTCAGACAAAAAATTATGTGCATAAGATTCCCAGGAAAAGTCAGATAGAAAAAGAAAAGACAAACAAGGGGGAAGTTTCAGACAAAAATCTCAGCTGTACCTGAATTTTACACAGGTCAGCTGGAGTATAATTGCACCTTGAAGTTTACCCTTACTTGGGACAAGAAGTTTGCGCTTCCATATTTAACACTGGCCAGTCATTGGCTGATTGTATCATGATGCTGGCATTGCCAGCTCACTACAAGTATGAGCAAAACCAAAAGCAACTCCAGTAATTCAAGGGTATTCCTTGAAAGAGCAACATAACAGAGAATAGTTAAAAGAAAAACAGAAGGAGGTGGACTTCTGGCCTCCAGTTCAGCATGTAAGAAGCTTGGAAGTCACCATTCTGTCTTAACAAGAAGTTAAATCTGAACAAATGGAAAAATCAACAACTCTTCTTGGATCCATAAGAGATGTGAAGCCATGAGGCAAACCAGTGCCTTCAAAATTGGAGAGAATGGCAAATACAGAAAAATCACAATTTACCAGAGCAGAAACTTCTGTGGGGACTACTAATGTCAGAGTAAGAAATCCTGAACTATAATTGATGAATCTCTGCCTATATCTATTAAAGAAATTGAATCAGTTATAAATAATCTTCCAAAATAGAAAGCACCAGGCCCAGATGGATTCCCTGGTGAATTCAGGGAATCCAAACATATAAGGAAAAAATTATACCAATTTTCTTTTTTTTTTTTTAAAGATTTTATTTATTTATTTGAGAGAGAGAATGAGATAGAGAGATCATGAGGGTCAGAGGGAGAAGCAGACTCCCTTGCTGAGCAGGGAGCCCGATGCGGGACTCGATCCCGGGACTCCAGGATCATGACCTGAGCCGAAGGCAGTCGCTTAACCAACTGAGCCACCCAGGCGCCCCACCAATTTTCTATAATAGGTCCAAACACACCAAAATGCATGTATTAAATATGTGCATTTTTTGTATATCAATTATAACTCAACAAAGCTTTGAAAAGATTGTATACTAGTTACATTTTAAAAAAGCACAGGGAATATTTCCTCACTCATTTTATGAGGACAGCATTATCATAATACCAAAACCATTGCAAAAACAAAGACATTGCAAGAGAAGAAAACTATATACCTACATCTCTCATCAGTATATATGTAGAAGTCCTCAGCAAAATACTAACAAATCAAAACCAGTGGTGCATAGAAAGAATTATAGAACACAGCCAAATAGAATATATCCCAGTTACGCAAGGCTAATTCAACATTGGAAATCAATTAATGTAATACATTATATCAGAAGGCTAAAGAAGAAAAATTACTTGATCATATCAATAGATGCTGAAAAGCATTTAACAAAATCCAACACCCATTAATGATTTTAAAAAATCCAACACCCACTTATTATAAAAGTTCTCCTAGGAACATAGGAGAACTTCTTCAACTTGGTAAAGAATATTTACAAAACCCCCACAATTGATATCAGACTTACTGATGAGAAACTCAGTTTTCCACCAACATTAGGAACCAGGCAAGGTTGCAGGATACAAGATTAATATATAAAAGTAAATCACTCTCATATATACTACCAAAGAACAAGTGACTTTGAAATTAAAAACACAATACCATTTACATTAGCACTGCCCCCAAAAGAGCAATACTTACATACAAATCTATCAAAATATGTATAAAATCTATGATAAAAATTATAAAACTCTGATGAAAGAAATCAAAGGGAGCTAAACAAATGGAGAGATATTCCATGTTCATGGATAGGAAGACTCAATATTGCTAAGATGTCAGTTCTTCCTAACTCCATCTATAGATTCAATGCAATCCTAATCAAAATCCCTGTAAATTATTTTGTGAGTATCATTGAATTGATTCTAGAGTTTATATGGAAAACAGTGATAGCCAGAATAGCCAACACAATATTGAAGAACAAAGTTGAAGGACTGACACTACCCAACTTCAAGACTTACTGTAATGCCACAGTAGTCAATACAGTATGGGATTGATGAAAACATAGACAAATAGATTGATAAAACAGAATAGAAAGCCCACAAATAGACTCACATAAATATAGTCAACTTATCTTTGACAAAGGAACAGAGGCAATACAATGGAGAAAAATTGGCGCTGGAATAACTGGTCATCCACATGAAAAAAAATAATATAGAAACAGATCTTATATTCTTCCCAAAAATTAACTCAAAATGGATTAAAGATCTAAATATAAAACACAGAACAATAGAGCTCCTAGAATATAACATAGTAGAAAATCTAGATGATCTTGGGTTTGTCAATGACTTTTTAAATAAACATCAAAGACATGATTCATGAAAGACATAAATGATAAGCTGGAATTCATTGAAATTAAAAACTTCTTCTCTGTGAAAGACAATGTCAGGAGAATTAAAAGATAAGCCACAGATTGGGAGAAAATTTTACAGAAAGCATATGTGATAAAGAACTGTTAACCAAATATACAAAGAAGTCTTAAAACTCAACAGTAAGAAAATAATCAAGCCAATTAAAAATTGGGCCAAAGACCTTAACCTCATTAAAGAAAATATACAGATGGCAAATAAGCATATGAAAAGAAAAGAAAAGATGTTCCACATCATATGTCATCTACCACTACACACCTATTAAAATGGTCAAAATCTGGAACTCTGAGAACACCAAATCCTACTGAGAATGTGGAACAACAAGAACTCTCATTCATTGCTGGTGGGAATGAAAAATGGTGCAGCCACTTTTGAAGACAGTTTGACAGTTCCTTACAAAACTAAATATACTCTTACCATATGATCCAGTAATCATGTTCCTTGGTATTTACCCAGAGCTGTTGAAAGCTTATGTACACATAAACATGTGTGCATGGATGTTTATAGCAACTTTATTCATAATTGCCAAAACTTAGAAGCAAACAAGATGCCTTTCAGTAGCTGAATAGGTAAACTGTGGTATATCCAAACAATGGAATATTACTCAATGCTAAAAAGAAATGAGTTATAAAACCATGAAAAAAACATAGAGAAAACTTAAATACATACTACTAAGGGAAATAAGCCAATCTGAAAAAGCTACAAACTGTACGACTCCAATATATATGACATTCAAAATTATGGAGACAGTAAAAAGATCAGTGGTTGCTAGGGGTTGGGGATGGGAAGGATAATTAGAGTGAGCACAGAAGATTTTTAGGGCAGTGAAACTACTCTGTATGTTACTGTAATGGTGGATATCTTATTATAAATTCATCCAAATCTATAGAATGTACAAGAATGAACCCTCATGTGAACTATGGACTTTAAATGATAATGATCTGTCAGTGTAGGTTCATCAGTTGTAACAAATGTACCACTCTGGTGGGTTGATAATGGGATGTGAATAATGAAGGACACTGTGCCTGTATGGGGGCAGGGGTATTTGGAAAATTTCTGTACCTTCTTCTCAATTTTGCTGTGAACCTAAAACCGTTATTAAAAAAAGAAAAAAATGTCTCTTAAGAAAAGAAAAACAGGGGCGCCTGGGTGGCTCAGTCATTAAGCGTCTGCCTTCGGCTCAGGTCATGATCCCAGGGTCCTGGGATCGAGCCCCACATCGGGCTCCCTGCTCAGCAGGAAGCCAGCTTCTCCCTCTCCCACTCCCCCTGCTTATGTTCCTTCTCTCGCTGTGTCTCTCTCTGTCAAATAAATAAATAAAATCTTTAAAAAAAAAAAAAAGAAAAACAAAGGGGAGCATGATAATTCACTGGAAATTTGTCAAAGGATTCAAGTGAATCATGGGGGATTTACCAGCAAAGTCTATTATAATTATGAACCATTGGCAAGATTACAATTAAGAGCTTAATAACTCTAGAGTACTGCTTATAAAAATTTAAAAAAAAAAAACCCTGTAAATTGATTAAGAAAAGGTGTCTTTTAATTCTACTACAACTTCCATTCATTAAATGACTGTCATGTTCCAGATACTATTTCATTTAATAATTAGCACAACCTTAGGACATTAGTTCTACTATAACCCTCATTTTACACATGAGGAAATTTTGGTTACAGGAGATAAAATAATTTGGCTGTTTGTGCCTTATATGTGGGTGATCAGAGATTTGAATTCTCTGAGTGAAATTGTGTGCCCATTCCAGTACACCAAGCCACTACCACTTTGAGTAAGTTTGATGTAAGATGTTGCCACCTATCTCAAATAATAACCATACAAACTGTTAATACATGCCAGTGGGTCTTTATATAGATTAACAACACTTAAGACATACTTCAAAAAGGGTACATGTCTTTATCATTTTGGGGGGATGAGGTGTGTCACTATGGTCTGCCAATATGACACAATAAGAGATGTCTTAATACATTGGAGACATGGTGTTTATAATTTCTCTCTCCCTTTCATTTTCCTTTCCTTCCTTTCTCTTCCTTCCTTCCTCTATTTATTCTTTAACAAACTTACATTGGACATGACATTTATGCAAAAATCATTGTGGTATTAGTGAGTTAACAAAAGATCAATTAAATATGAAACTTGCCCTCTAGAAACTTATTATCTATTATAAAAAAAACAGATGAATACATAAATGCTTGCTACATTAAACTTGAAAGGGGGGCTCAAAGAAACTACTCCATAGATATTTAAAGAAGGAAGAAATTGAATTCATTTAGAAGTGTTGACAGTTAAAACTAAATGGGATTCAAACTTATTTCAGTGGCAAGACAAACCACCATAGGTGGAAGGAACAGTATGAACAAATTCATTAAGACAGGAAGGAACAGCTTTTCTGGTATCCAGGTAGTTGAATTTGGTTGTGGTAAAGAAGGTGGGGGGAGTAGCATGCAGGTCAGGCCCAGAGTGTGTACTCCAAATGCCAAGTTAAGTTTATGCTTTAATTTTTCCTCAGAGTTCAAAGCTCCAATTTCTAAAACCCAGTTGGCTGAGAAAACTAGCCAGTTTTGGACAAACTTAAATGTGTGTTTTTACTCAAGATAATTGTCCATTCCTTGATGGAAAACCAAAGGGTTATTTTAAGAATTTGTTTATTTTGCTGTTTTACCAAAGAAGATAATGTGAGTTGAAGTTTCTTTAAAATATTTTCTTATGACCAACAAACACCTGCTGTGAGATTGTGTTTATTTTTTATGTCTTTTCAATCTGTTTACCAGTTTGCAATTAGAAAACAAAGCAGCAAAAGCAGCAAAAGCCATGTTAAGTCTGGAAGCACAATCCTCACCCCCCTTTTAGATCAGCATTACTTCTATTGAACACACTTGTTTTGTTTTGTTTTGTTTCTCATTCAAAAAGGGGACAAAAACCTTATTTGTAAAACTTCCATTAATGATCTGAAATAGCACTAGAGACAGTGAGTTTTGTTTTTTCGTTTTTTTTTACATTTATTTAGATAATTATTGAATTGCAATGTAGGTATGTGGAATTGAGCATAGAAAATAATGGACAAGTGTTGGGGCACCTGGGTGTCTCAGTTGGTTAAGTGGCTGACTCTTGATTTCAGCTCAGGTCATGATCTCAAGGTCATGAAATCAAGCCCCACATTGGACTCTGGGCTCAGTGGGGAGTCTGCTTGATACTCTCTCTCTCCCTCTCCCTCCACCCCTCCCTCCACTCACGTGTATGCGCGCACGCTCTCTTTTTTAAAAAAGAAAATAATACAAGTACTATTAACAGTTTCATTGTAAGTCAGTAGATATGAAATCTCAAACTGAATCTCATCGTATCAAGCTACAAAGCACCCGAAAGGGTGGATTTTTGACTGACTTCCAGAACTTAAATAACCCGAAGTAAAATTTATTCATTGAGAAGTTCTAACACTATAGAGTGTTACCCACTCTCTGCCTGAACGCTTATATGCAGGGTGAACGTGTAATTTATTATCCAAAGAAGGATGGTTTTAACAGGAAAAGAAGGGGATATTAATAATTATGGCAGGATAATCAACATACACATGAACCAGGCAAACTGGAATACACTGTCACCTGGTATCTATAGAAATCCAAAGAAGCTAAGAGATTAAGTGTATATACCTGACCCATTGTCAACTATAGCAGTGGGTGTGGCTTCTAACTTCTTCCAATCCCCTATACTCTGAAAAAAATATTCTGGGTAGGGCTTGTTGATGGCAAAGTAGTTTTGAGCTCCCCAAATTCTTATTCTGGTCATAGCTCAAACTGGCCTAGAGAGGTATTTGAATTTCATGGGTAGATAACTTTTCCTTGGAACTCAAACTCACAGATCATATGATATTATTGTTCCAGATAATGAAAGACTATAAGAAAGAAGGAATTTTATAAAATTCCTTATCTTGAACACTTCATTTAAGAAATATGTTGATTTTGACTCCAAATATGAAAGTGACTCATCTCAACTCCCGTTTCATGGTACCTACATGATTTATGAGAAACATATCTTTGCTAATGATAGAGGAAAGATACTTCTTAGGAAATGCATCACTGTTGGTATCTCTCTGTCCCTTAACATTTAGAATTTCAGGAAGGAGGCATAGTATGATGGAAAGATGTTTGTGGATAGGTAAATTATATTTCATTTCTAGTGCTGCACTTACTAGCAGCAAGTGATTCGGGATTAAATACTTAACCTATCTGGGCCTTAATTTTTTCGTCACCTCATAACACTCCCTGTGACTCAAGCTTTCTGATAAGCACTTTATATGATTCATTTAATTCTAACTTGTCACAGCAGCTCTTTGAGGTAGGTATTATTAATATCCCATTTGCAGGTAATAAAACTGGCAACTCTTTGACCTCTTTCCATGCTTTATTATTTTTTTTGTTTATAACATTTTCATTTATATATTTATATTTCCAAGTAGTGTGTAATTTCCAAGGGACAGAAATTATGCCATTTTTGATCACCCCAGACACACAATTTGATGCTCAATAAATATATTTAGAAAGAAAGAAAGAAAGAAAGAAAGAAAGAAAGAAAGAAAGAAAGAAAGAAAGAAAGAAAGAAAGAGTGAAAGAAAGAAGAAAGGAAGAGGGTAGGGAAGGATAGGGGGAATAAGGGTGGAAGGAAAGGAGGAAGGAAGGAAGGAAGGAAAGAAGGAAGGAAGGAAAGAGGGAAGGAAGGAAGGAAGGAAGGAAAGGAGGAAGGAAGGAAGGAAGAAAGAAAGGTGGAAAGGAACTAAATAAAGGTGATGTAACTATTCAGGATTTGAATTAGGAGTTGAACCCAACTAATCTGAATCCACAGTCCAGGTGCTTCACTACTCTATACTGTCTCCCCAGCTCATAGTGCAGCTGTGAAAATTAAATGAGGAATTTCCTAAAGTAGGAGCGCAATGAATATGAATTCACTCCCTTTTCTTCATCTTTGATCTGTGACTCTTAGATGTACTGGGCAATTACATGTTAGAAAATAGAGATGCATTGCCTTGCCCAACTCTCAAGGGACTCATTCATACCAGAGAGCTCATTTAATGATTTAGAATGGATGAATATCTTTTTCCTTGGCAGAAAATCTATTTGAAAAAAAAAAACAAATTAAGATCAGTTACTTGATGAATTTTTGGGACCCGATCCAGGAAAGCCCATAAAGGAATTACTTTGTCAGAGTCAGTGTCTTTCAACAGTCTAAGCTACTTTTTCAATGTTTTTGATTAGAGTAGACCCTTGATGTATATTGATACTATTATTATTATCATTACTATTAATGAAAATAACATTAGCACTTTCAGAGATGCATAAATGAGTAATGATATATAATTTGTAACATCTCCAAAGTGTGATTTTGAATCTTGCATGACAGGAGACTGATACTCATGGTAAGAGATTTAACTATTAAAAACTAAGCAACATGAGGATGTGGAGAAATGGGAACCCTGTACCTTGCTGGTGGAGCCACCGTGGAAACCATTTAAAAGTGCCACAAAAAGCTAAAGACAGAATTAGCATATGACCCAACAATTCCATTCCTAGGTATAAAACCAAAAGAATTAAAAACAAGGACTCAAACAGATACTTGTATGCCAATGTTCATTGAAGCATTATTCAGTATTATGTTACTGAGTTTCTGCTTGGGGTGATGAAGTTTTGGAAATAGATAATGGTGATGTTGCATAATACTGTGAATGTAATTGATTTCACTGAATTGTACATTTAAAGTGGTTAAATGGCAAATTTTGCCACAGTAAAAAATAGAAAAAAATAGCAATGTGACTTTTCACTGTCTTTTTATGCCAAATGTAGTAACTCTTGTAATGTATTTTTTATAAGAGAAGAAAATTTTCAAAAAATGGAACTCTAGATGAATGTGAAGGGGTGTTGAACTGTGGCAAAGGAAATATATGACTATCTATGGAAATATGATATGGAGAAAGCTTGGTGAGAAATGTTTTACAACCAAGTTTTAAAATTTGTAGATTTCTCAGGAGATATTTCTGATGAATGTTATGGGTCTACTGTCCCACTTAAGTTCCCAGTGTTGACCTACTATCTCTATAATGGTATTTCCCAGCATGTAAAGAGGTCTCAAGGTCAATAATTTAGGCAATTTGGGGTTAGATTATATAGATATCATTATTATGGTGCCACTTTATTTCATATGCTTACATATGTAGCAAATTGCCAAGGAAAAGATCCTGTCTTCAGCAATTTCTAGACTCAATTTACCTAGAACTTATTTAAACACATTATCAGTAAGACAAATATTTACCACAAACTGCAGTCTTGTTGGGGCTACCACACTAGCATCTATTCCTTCAACAAATGGGAGGTCAGGTATGATAAATTACGGTTTTTATTTAAAAAATGCTCATATTCTTCTCTGCATATTGATTTCTCTTTCCTATTCTATTCATATCAAGCTTGCTAATGTGACTTGCTTTGGCCAATGAAATGTGAATGGATTTTCCTGGGGGAACTTTTAAGAATCAATGTCTTGTATGCTTCTCCCTTCCATGCTATGAGAAATGTTCCACATAGAAGCTACTCTGTCAGCCAAATTCAGAATGTGTTCTGAATATAGGAGAGGAAGAAGGGTAAAGAATTGTGATCAGAAAAGTTAACTGTGATAGACAGACCATATTATTGCTTGAAAATATCTTCTACTTTTTCCTGTAGAAGGATTATGCTTCTCTGTTCAGTACCAGGCTTGGCCATGGGACTCATCTGGCCAATGGCCTGTGAGCAGAAGTAATGTGTATCCTGTGTGGTGAGCCAGTATATGGTATTCCATGCCTCTTTTCTCTAGTCATGACACTAAGTATTCCATACAGAGGCTATTTAGTCAGTTTAGGTTCTGTATTGAAGATGACAGAGTAGAGCTACAGTTAATCCAGTGATGGACTATGGTATGCCTGAGAAATAAGTTATTATTTTTTAAGCCACTGAAATTTTGAAGTTGTTTGTTACTCCAGATAGGCTAGCCTAGCCAGACTAATAGAGCAGGAAACCCAGGATATGCTAATTAATTATCTCATCTCCCTAGATACTGTGGATTGTCTTGAAGTAGGCTCATAGGTCAAACCAGGCTAATTAACAACCTCTCCTAGCATTTGTCTTTTTTGAAGATGCTTTCAAGTCAGTAAATATTTAATACAATTCTTTTGGGGAAAGTTGCCCTTAGAGAATTAAGCATAGAGAACTAATGATGGAGAGAGACAGAGAAAGAGACAGAAATTCAATGTCATTAATGTCAGATTATTAACAGATATAATTGTTTCAAGTCAGTTGTTCCTCCCAAATTTGGTTACATGAACCAATAAATTATCCACCCCTCAACCTACCATTTTTAGAATTTTTGTTTATATTTGCATTATTCTTCCATTACTAAAAAGAAAACTGTGTTAGACATTGTGGGTCAGAAAATGTGAAGCAGGTTCCTTAGCTACAGGGCTTGATAGAACTTTATTGTGTACTGGGCGCCTGGGTGGCTCAGTTGGTTAAGCGACTGCCTTCGGCTCAGGTCATGATCCTGGAGTCCCGGGATCGAGTCCCGCATCGGGCTCCCTGCTCAGCAGGGAGTCTGCTTCTCCCTCTCCCGCTCCCCCCTCTTGTGCTCTCTCTCTCTCTCACTCTCTCTCTCAAATAAATAAATAAAATCTTTAAAAAAAAAAAAAAAAAAGAACTTTATTGTGTACTAATATGCCTTTTGTTTTTTGGGGGGGTTATATCATATATAGTTATTCCCTGGCTTATTTTTGTTACAGAGTCCATCTCTGATTAATGCTTTGTAAAGCACGTTTTGGAAAACTCTCTTAGTAGCTTGTGGCTTCTGAGTGTCTTTTGTCATGGAGGGCAGAACTACAGCTCCATGTAACCCCAAAAAACATTGACACAGGAATTCAAAGTACTAACCAGAGATGTGTATCCTGACCACTCTAAGTGAGTTCATGAGGACATAATTTACCAATATTCATTATCATTATTTGGAGAAATCATGAAAGATCATGAAATTCTCATAGGCCCATATGAGATTAGTGACCAGGAGGTTGAGCCCCTAGTTCTCTGAAGCTCCAGAAGAGTAACTTACCTACTCTTTCTTACATCCATGTGAAAAATTGTATTTTCAAGAATTTGTGCTGACTGCACAAATTTATTACTAAATATAGGGGATACCTTTTATAATATGAGTCTATAACCTACCCAGAAATTCTTTGAAGTCTTTCCTCTCCATACAGTTCACTGTGTGAGCCTAAATACCATCTCCACACCTCAGTCATGGACGGTCCTACCTGACCCAAATTGGACCAATCAGATTATCTTTCTTTGGAAATTGTGACTAGGGTTAAGAGGATGCTTCTGAAGGTGTTAGACATATAACATACACACTCAGGAGATAAGCACAAGCATTTTCCACTCTGTGAATGGAAAACCAGGGAAAGTAAAATCTGCAGGGACTGGGGAGATGGGAGCAGATGTTCCAGGAAGAGACAAGTTTCAGATGGCCTTACATTTTAAGTTCTAGTTCCTTCAGAGATAAAATTGTACCAATTGACCCTAGAGAAAATAAAACACAAATAGAGCCTTCAATATTTTCTTCTTATTTTTTCAGCTAGCCCGGATGAGTTTCTATCATTTCAAAGCACCTAAATGAAAACACTGGAAAAGAGCTCTAGAGAAAGAAGTTGAATTTCTGGAAAAATACAGAAGGGTAGTTGAAAATACTGATTTTGTTGCTTTTCTTTAATCTCTTAATTATTTGATAGGCAATATATATTACTTATGAGGTATGCATACTTTGGTACATTATTGAACCTCACCTTTCATCAATTTCCCCATCTATAAAGTAGGGGTGATGAGATTGGTTTCTGTATCACAAAATTATACTGAGGATTAAATGAGTTGATACATGTAAAGTACTTAGATAAGTATCAGGGATATACTAAATGTTCAATATGTGTATTATTAATATATTTTCTGCAGGTTTGTGGAAAGCTCTGGAATATCCTTTGTTTTATTCTCTGGAAGCTATTAAAATTTTGTCATCATCAATGCTTTTTGACAATTTTATTGTGGTATGGCTTGTTTGGGTGTGTGTATGTGTACATGCTTAGGGATTATCTGTCTTGAGGTTTATTGAGTTTTTCATTCTATGAATTTAAAAGTTTCATTAAGTTTGGGAAATCTTTGGCCATTATAACTTCAAGGATACGATCTACTTACTCTACATTATTTTTCTTCTGGGGTTCATTAGAGGCATGGTGAACGATTTCATATTTTCCAATAGATACTAAGGTTCTCTTTATATTTTTCAATCTTTTTCTTCTTTCTTTTTGTACTTCAGTTTTGACACTTTCTATTTTTCTATTTTCAGGTTCACTAATCTTTTCTCTGCAGTCTCTAATTTGAGGTTAATCTCATCCAGTGAATTTTTCATTTCAGATGTTATGTTTTTACTTCTAGAATTTCCCTTAGTTCTATCACCTTTATATTTATGATGTCCTCTAAATAAATTATTGAACGAATTGTTATAGCTCTTTTGATATCCTACTCTGCCAATTCTATCACTGCTAACATTTCTGGATCTATCTTTATTTACTAATTATTCTTCTGAATTGGGTCACATTTTCCTGCTTCTTGGAAAGCTTAGTAATTTTTTATTGAATGCAGGAATCGTCATTCTATTGCAATGCCTTACATTGTTGTGTGTTTGATTTTATAGTATTGTTTTAAAGAATGCTGAGCTTTGTTCTACCCGGTAGTTATTTACCTATTGATTCAATCCTTTCTGAACTTGTTTTTAAGTTTTTAAAGGCATTCTAGTACATTCTTTACTTTAGAGATAGCTTAGCCTTAGCACTAAGGCACGGCATTGCTAGGCTTTCTCCCAAATGCTCTCGATATTCAACAAGGACTGGCCATTTTGACAGGTTGGAAGTCAGATATTTTCAAGCTCTGCTTGAGCTCTCAGAATTGCTTGGTTTACTATTCTTTGATTGTTTTTTACCCAGGCTCTTGGCGCTTCACAATCAAAGCTCCAGGGGAATCCTATACAGGTTGTTTTCTGCATAGCTCCTCCTTTTCTAAAGATCCGTTCTATAAATTCCAGCTAGGTCATTTTTTCTGAACTCTTATCTCTGTCTCCTCAACTCACTGAGACTGCCATTTTCCACTTACAAGCATTCTCATGGAATCATTGTCCAGAAATTGCTTCCAGGCAAAAATCTGTTGCAAATTTAAGACTCTTGTTTACTTTTCTACTGTCAGGTATTAGTTTTGTGCTGTCATCCACTGTCTGAAATTTTTTTTGAATATATAGTATTTTCTGTTTTTTAGAATTTTTTACAGAAGAAGGGTAAGTCAATACAACTTATTCAATCAGTGCTGGGAATGGAATTCCCATCATTTTGATTGCTGCTTTTATAAATGACAAGAGTGGAAATGCATTTTGTTCTGGTTGTTTTAACAGTTAACCCCACCAATATTGTTTCTGGTACTGTCCTGCCACTGCTATTGCTCTTGGAATACTAAGTATTTTACTGATTCCATTATCTTTTCTGGACAAAAATTCGTGTGTTTTAGTAATTACCTTTGTCATAAATTAAATCAGAGATACTGGGCTCTAAATAAACTTCCTTTCATAGACTTTACATATTAATACTAGTTACTTTGTTGGGTGCCTACTATGTGTCACATTTTATGTAAATGACATTTAATTTACCTGATAGAGTATATATATAAAGTAGGTGTTATTTTTTTCACTGCAGATATGGAAAATTTGTTTTTAAAACCTTTAATCGATTTACATAGCTTATGTAGCTAATAAGGTTAAGGGCTATAATTTACAGTAAAGTCTTTCCTTCATCTTTATCTAGTGCAAGAAAAAGAAGAAAAGCTAAGTTGGGAACTAAAGGTTCCACTCATGTGCCTTCAAATGACACTCAAAATGTGGTCTGGAAAGTGCTTCTGTTTGAAACTGTTAATTCGCCATAATGAGATTAGAGTCTAGCTTCCTGAACAAATTAAGCCACTAAACAGAGTGTTACAGTTCTACTGATGATTTCCATAGCAAAACTTTCTCAAGGAAGGAAGCTGTGAATTATTACCTTTTTTTTTTAACATTCTGTTACAAGCATCTATCATCATAAAATAGTAGCAAACTGTTCATGTACTGGCACATGGAACAGCACATTCTTACACCCTCTGGCTTCGTAACATTGTATGACTTTTCTCAACTGAAAATAAGAGATTTGAACAAGAATAACCTGAACATCTTTTCCTGCTCTTAGCATCATTTAATGATGACAAACTATTTAGGAATAAACCTACATAACAATGACCGGATGAAGTAAGCAAATTAATAAATATGCCTTTTGTTTTTCACATTAAGGCACTGAGAAGTATCTGAAAAAATATTTTTCTTATGGGTATTTTAAACATTGGAAGAGTGAATCTCTAGATAACATGGTATTTAAAACACAGGTTCTTTTTTTTTTTTTTTTTTAAGATTTTATTTGTTTATTTGACAGAGAGAGAGAGAAAGAGAGAGAGCACAAGCAGGGGGAGTGGCACGTAGAGGGAGAGGGAGAGGGAGAAGCAGACTTCCCGCCGAGCAAGGAGCCCAATGTGGGGCTCAATCCCAGGGCGCTGGGCAGATGCTTAGCCGACTGAGTCACCCAGGCACCCCTAAAACACAGGTTCTTTTACCAGATCAACCTTAGTTCACATTCTCTTTGCCATTTACTGTCTGTGTGGTCTTGAGCAATTTCTTTAATCTCTGAATTTCAGTTTAAATTATTAGAGATATTAATGCCCAGGTCACAGAATTCTTGTGACTGTTAAATGAGTATGTGAACCTAAAGGGGTTAGCTTAGTGCCTGTTATGGTATAACTGATTAAAAAGTGGTACTGATTATTAAGTAAATTATTTGTACGTATATTCTTCTGGAATCATGTAGCCCTTTACTTTGCCTAGCTTATATTGCTCATATATCCTCAGCTTATATATTACTTATTTGGTTATGTTTATCCATAGAATTATACCATAAACTCCTTCAGACCAGGTAACGTGGCTTAGACATAAATATGCTAATTGCTCATGTACAGTTACGATTGAATAAACAGATGAATTAGTTAACACCCTAAATTTATAACAATATACTAGGTTTTGCTGAGCTACACAATAGTGTCACTTTTGAAGGTAATTGCTTGTCCCCTAAGCACAGCACAGTGCCTTAGAGAATAATGGGAATGCTTGATACAAAAACCTCAGGTTTTTTTCTTTACTTTTTTTCTGTCTATATTTGTTTGCTAGGGCTGCCATAACAAAATACCATCGACTGAAATCGAAACTTAACAGAATGGCTTAAACAACAGAAATTTATTTTCTCACAGTTCTGGAGGCTGGAAGTCCAAGATCAGGGCATTGGCAGATTTGGTTTGTCCTGAGACCTTCTTGGTTTGCGGATGGCCAACTTCTTGTGGTGTTCTCAAATGGTGTTTCCTCTCTGTGTACACCCTTGCTGTCTCTCTATATGTTGAAATCTTCTCTTCTTATAAGGACACCAGTCAGATTGGATTAGAGCCCACCCTACCAACTCATTTTAATTGCCCCTTTAATGACCTATCTTCAAACATAGTTATATTCAAATATAGTTTTTTAGCTATATTCTGAAGTACTGGGGGTTAGGACTTCAACATAAGAATTTCGGTGGGGAAGTACAGTTCAGCTCATCACATTGCCTTTTTTCCCCTCTGCCTTGATTAAGTTTCTTAATTAACTCTAGCGATTTGAATGAGTAACTTGCTGGCCACATCTTTCTGCATTGTGTGCTTGTGTGTGCACCTGTGTGAGTGAGCGTGTTTAAAACACACACCTAAGGATACATGACATTCAAAACCAAAAAGTGAAGAAAATATAGAAGACTTCTATTTTCATCAAGTCATCAGTATATTCCTTCAGACTTCTGACAAGCTGTATGCATGCCTTGGGAAGGGGATGTGCACTGAAGGTACTATAAAATCAGTATTCAGTGGGGGATGCTTAAAAACTTTTAGATGGTATCCATTTTACACTTGAAAATTTATGTCAAGAAATTTAGCTTCCCTCGGAGGAGCAAATCTCAAGTGATAGTTATGGTTAGGGTACCTTCAATCCTTTCGTTTTTTGCCTTGAGGGTGGACTGTCTTTCCAGCTGATAGACCTTTATGTCTCTTCTTTAGAATTGCATTTCACACAACCCCCTGAATCACCACAGAGAATCACCATGATTAATCAATGAAGGCCAGAGAAATGAGAGAATCACCACTTGTCTGTGCTCAGCTTCCTTTGGTGCAATATGTACAGTGAGCTCGAGTTTTATGAGTTTGAAAGCTAAATTTGATTATAAGCTGAACTTTTTTATATTAGGAGCTGCTTCATCTTTGCATTTAGAACTCTAGTCACAAAGAAATTTGTTTAAAGTATATGGTAAGAACTGGGGGCGCCTGGGTGGCTCAGTCGTTAGGCGTCTGCTTTCGGCTCAGGTCATGATCCCAGGGTCCTGGGATCGAGCGAGCCCTGTGTCTGGCTCCCTGCTCCGCGGGAAGCCTGCTTCTCCCTCTCCCACTCCCCCTGTTTGTGTTCCTGCTCTCGCTATCTCTCTCTCTGTCAAATAAATAAATAAAATCTTAAAAAAAAAAAAAAGAGATGGTCACTGGAACTAGTATAAGCATTACTTTAAAAAAAAAATTAAAAAATAAAGTATATGGTAAGAACTAATCAGAATTAATGATAGAACTATAAAAATTTATTTTTAGCGGGACATGTGGCATTAGTATTGATACTCACTTATATTATGGAGTTTTCAGTGAGTGGAAGCATTGACTAACATTTTGAAGGGTACCAGAATGTGCTACCCCGAAATACATCTTTTTGGCGTATGGGTTATTTTGAGCTAGGCCTTTGAGAACCAGCAGATGCAGGAAAAGCTCTAAAAACCGGTCACATATTTTCCTTTTGTAAAGGAAATTTCCATTTATAAAGGAAATTTCCATTTGTAAAGATGTATCCTTCACCCACACCAGGAAGAAGAGGGCTTTTAATAACTTGAATCAGTGGAGAAGGTACCAATTGAAATGTGCATAACAAACCTTATTAAAAACCCTTGTTTGCCGGGCGCCTGGGTGGCTCAGTTGGTTAAGTGACTGCCTTCAGCTCAGGTCATGATCCTGGAGTCCCGGGATCGAGTCCCGCATCGGGCTCCCTGCTCGGCAGGGAGTCTGCTTCTCCCTCTGACCCTCCTCCCTCTCATGCTCTCTGTCTCTCATTTTCTCTCTCTCTCAAATAAATAAATAAAATCTTTAAAAAAAAAAAAAAAAAACCCTTGTTTGCCATACTTTTCCTGGTTATCTTTCCTCAACATGCCTCCCCTCCGCAGAACCCCAAGCTCCTGTTTCCTTTGTTTAGCTTGAGATGATATATAAGCCTAAATTCTAACCACCCTTTCGGGTTACTCATTTAGGGGTGTTCCAATGTATACATGCAAAATGCATAAGTCAATAAATTTATGTTTGTTTCTCTTGTTAATCTGTCTTTTGTTGGTCTAATTTACAGTCTAATCTCCAGCTGGAAAATTTAAGATGGGTAGAGGAAAAGGATTTTTTTCCCCTCCCTTACAATGTTATGACCATCTCAGTGACAGAAGCTCAACTATCGGCGCTTTGGGATTTTAGCGAATTAAAATAACATGCTTGCTCACTTCTGAAATGTTCAAACATATTTCTCATCCCAGTAAATGGAATCTTTATGACATTGCAGTACTTAAAATTCCATTCCTGAATTTCCCAGAATAACTAGGGGAGCTTTCAGCAATCATAGGGGAGAGAGAAAGAGAGACAAACAGGTAGGTAATCCACACCATTAGAAGGGATTCAGAACTAGGCTCCACAAAATGTACCACTTTGGCATGTGGATTATTTTGAGTTGAAGACAGTCAAGGCACAAAAGGCTCAGGAAAGACTTTTCATTTCCCCCTTAATTGCCTCTAAGACTTGAGATAGAGGGCCTGGTCCAGGAAGACAGCTATTACCAGAGATAAATAAAAAGAGTGTGGTAGGCTGAGAGTAGGGGGGAGCTCAGTAGCTTCTGTTTTGTGTTTGTGTATGTGTGTGTGTGTGTTGTTTTTGTTTTTGTTTTTCAAATTTCTCTCCCTCTCATATTTCTCTGCAGGGCATGATAAGCATTTGTTTACTAAGCTTTTGCTCTCCCCATTTTGCTGTGAATTGTCTTCCTTCCCTTTGAAGCCCTAGAGCCCTACTTCCTTCTCCTTACCTCAGGGTGGCATGTAAGCCTCAGTTACTTGACTGTCATTGAGGCTTTCAAGTTTTTGTGGGGCTCCTATATGTTTGAAATTGAATTTGTGGTTAAGAGAAAATATGAAATAAGATGAAAAAAATGTCCTGATACTATACATTAGTGATAAAAAAAGATCAGGATGATAAGTAATTATTACCATATATGCTAATAACAATACAGTCTCCTAATATATATGACAATAACTAGGAAACCTGGGATGGAGGTAAGAAATTGAAAAATCAACTTTTTAGTAAACTGTTTTAGCACAGTTCTCTCAGAAACTAATAAAGCAGTAAGAAAATAAAATCCAGAATGTTTGAAAAATGTGATTAGTAAGATTTCCCTCTCTATTTACTAAATAGTCCACAAACGTGAAACTTAAAACATAGTCTTAAAACATGGCAGGGGTGCCTGGGTAGCTCAGTCGTTAAGCGTCTGCCTTCGGCTCAGGTCATGGTCCCAGGGTCCTGGGATTGGGGCCCCACGTCGGGGTCCCTGCTCAGCGGGAAGCCTGCTTCTCCCTCTCCCACTCCCCCTGCTTGTGTTCCCTCTCACTCTGTCTCTCTCTCTGTCAAATAAATAAATAAATAAAATCTTTAAAAAAATAAAATAAAATAAAACATGGGAGAGAATCAGTACAATAACCCTATCATCTCTGACAAAATAAAATAAAACTTGAACTAAGAGAAAAAGAAATAGTTTAAAAAAACTGTATTTGGAAATGCAAAAAATCTAAGACTAGGTAACTTGGATTAAGGAAGAAATCATAACTAAAATATAAAACATTTAGAACTGAAAATAATTTAAAATAGTAATCAATAATATTCAACCTAATTAGTAAGCACAGAGATACAAAAAACAATAAGATATAGCCTTATGCTTATGTAACAGGTTAAGATTAGCTAGTATATAATTTTGGGTGTTAACAAGAATATGGGTAAATGGAAGAGTAAAAATTGGTACAAAAATTGTATAGTTCAATTGGGTAAAATCTTATGCACCCAATGACAGGGAAATTGCCACTTTTGAAAATATATCCACTCCCATCACACAGATTTCAAAAGAAATGTAGAAGCTGAAGCATCTTGATATCAATTTTGATGGTAAACATTGTAGGTACCTTACATATTTTTTGTAAAGGATGGATACATACCATGGGGTACTTATATAAGAGTCATGAGCAACAAATTAGGTGTGCATTAAGCAATATAGGTATCTTTAAAACATGAGATACATAACACAACATTTTTATGCAAATCAAAAACATGTGCACAAATGAAATAATTTATATTCTTAAAAGACACATTTTTAAAAAGATTTTATTTATTATTTGACAGACAGTGAGAGAGGCAACACAAGCAGGGGGAGTGGGAGAGGGAGAAGCAGGCTTCCCGCTGAGCAAGGAGCCCAATGTGGGGTTGGATCCCAGAACCCTGGGATCCTGACCTGAGCCAAAGACAGACGCTTAACCGACTGAGCCACCAGGCGCTCCAAAAGACACATTTAAAGCATTTTATAATAAATGCTGGTAGATAGGAGGAGGAACGACATACAAAGGAAAAGGTATCATAGAACAGAACAAAACAAGGAAGGGAATTTTGCAAGGAACAATGATGACAATTTGCCATAAACTGATCAATATAGTTAATTCAGCATTCTGAACTTTATGTCTAAGAATTTTTTTAAAATGAAATTATAGGCTTACAATTAATTATAGGAGAATTAAATTTGCTTTCTTACAAATAAAAATATTGAAGATTAGCTAAAGGAATAATCAACTGAACTACAGAGGTGTAAAAGCAGATACCTGGGAAACTGCCCATTAAATAGTTTGAAGTTTTGGGGTGCCTGGGTGGCTCAGTTGGTTGAGAGTCTGACTCTTGATTTCAGCTCAGGTCATGATCTCAGGGTCGTGAGATTGAGCTCTATGTTGGACTCCATGCTGAGCATGGAGTCTGCTTAGGATTCTCACTCTCCCTTTCCCTCTGCCCCTCCCCTCCCCCCACACGCACACACACACATCTCACTCTCTCTCTCTAAAATAAATTATAAAGAATTAAATAAATAAATAGTTTGAAGTTTTGCCTTAGAGTTACTTCTGAGACTAAATTTTGGTAAACAGGGAAGAACTGGGGTCTTTAGAATGGAAAGATAATAAGCAAATGGAAAATACATCCAACACTATATTTACTTGAACACAAAGAATGTGTAATTAGTTAGGTATATAAGATTTTGTGCCTTCTCCAGTACAACTCTACAACCCTATGACCAGAGCAAAAAAGCAGATAGGTGAGAGAATTCAAAGACATAGATAAGATTTATAAAATATTCAGAGGGTAAAATGTTCTTGGTTCTAGAGATAGAAATCATGAGTGAGGAGGAAGTCCCATATTGCAAAGAGTAGGTTAAAAGTTGTAGAGAAATAGAAGGGAAAGAAATGATTTAAGGATTTGATAATACTTCCAATGAAACAGTTTTAAAATATCTTTCTGAAAATCTATTTGAAAACTATTACATAGTTTAAGTGTGATTTTTTATTATGTCAGTCAGGTGTTGCTAAGTTATGCAGCAGTAACACTTTAAAAATCTCATTGGCTTACAAAAACAACAATCTGTTTCTCATTCTTGTTACATGGTGGTGGCTCCTGGTCAGCTGTAGCTCTTCTCTCCTGCATGAGTTGTCTTTATTCCAAGATTCAGGCTGAAGAAGCAGCCCCTGTTTGAGACATGAATTTTTTTGTAGCAGAGAGAAAGAGCAAGATGGCTGGCTCTTAAATCTTCACTGGTTCTTAAAGCTTGTGCTCAGTCATGCCTATGTTATATCCAATCACATCTCAGTGCCAAAGTAAGACACATAGATCAAGTCCAACATCGGTAGGATGGGGGATGTATATTCCTCCCAGTGGAGATCCAGTAAATCTCACAGTATGAGGGGAAAGTTCTTCAAGCCCAGAGTCATTTTTTATAAAGAAAAGGTGGGAAGAAAAAGCAAGACCTTTGACTCAACTTTTATTAAAAGGTAGGCTCTCTCCTCAGTATCTGTGATAATGTCTGTCAATTATGAATCCCTTGCTCCTTTACTCTCTGGAAATCTATTAGAAACTAGGAATGACAGACCAAGTAAGTAGGAGCATACTGATAAATTCACAAATTATTTATGAATGAATAAAGCTAAACAGAGGAAGCAGAGCAGTGGGAAGTAGTGGGGGTTGAATGGTTATTGCAAAAGTACAGAAATAAAAGGAATCTGTCATGTTCTTCACTGGTGGCTATATCAACTCCGTTAAGCAGGACACCAACCTCATTGAATTATGAAGGACTCTGCCTTAATCTGGCAGTTGATCTGATCTGACTTTTAAAAAATATTTTTAGTTGGCCTACAGAACATGATATTACCAAGACTTTTCATTTCATCTTATTGCTATCGACAATAATAATACTATTAACAACAGTAACAAAACTAATATTGGTATATTATCTCATCATTTAAAAACACTCTCTTATAATCCAATTTTGTTCTCAAACAAATCCTGTGTGATACAATTGTTGGCTATTCTCATTTTACTCGTCTACTCCATCCACTGTTCCCCTTTCTGTGCCATTTCGTGCCTTGCCTAAGATGAGGTAGGCTGATTCATATTGTTTTACCTGGACTCCACGGTCTCAGACGTACAGTTGGGTTTGGTCAAGGGGAGAAGAGGGAGGTCACATGGCCATGGAAAGAAGACCTTTATCAAGGGACTTTCTGTTTGTTTTTTGTTTTTGTTTTTTTTTAATTCCAAGAGCATCGTAAGCAGCAGGCAGAAGGCAGAGCACTTTTCTATACATCAGGACTACCTGTAAGAAAGGAGTTATAATCCAACCCCCGCCTTGAGACAAACGAAGAAAAAAATTACCGGGATAAATAGATAAAAAGGATTCTTCTGCCTCTGCTCTTCAGAGATTATGCATTCTCTGTTGAGAAAGAAAGAGACACCTCATAAAATTATGAAGGCTCAAAAGATAAAATCTCTATTCCCAGTTGCTTTGGGTAAGATTTTTTCCCACATCCTTGCCATGCTATCACCATCACTATCATTATCCATGCCATCAATAAATGGTATGTCTTAAAGTGATGTTGTAAATTGTTTCAGTTTATTGCAACATGAAAACTTATAAATCTGAAGCCTCAACATGTCGGTGATACTCACAACGGTTATCCATGACCCTTTAGATATAAAACATGGGCATGGCCACCAAACCTTCTCAACATGCCCCAGCTGCCTTTTTAGCTATCTTAGAAGCCTATGTCATAGTCAAAAGGTGAGCCTGTTTAGGTCAGCCAAGGTCTACCCAGATCATTGCTTGGCTTTATCTAAAATTAATTTCCTAATGGTACCCTTGCTGTGGAATTTGCAGCAATCTATTTGAGGAGGGGGGAGGAGGGTTACTTATGACAGCCTTCTCTTTTATGCCAACCAAAGTATTGCCATATAAATTAGTCCCTCCAAACGGCTTACTCCCTGTAATTAACTCTGCTCTAGGAATAGCTGTTTTATAACTGTTGCAAATCAAAGTACTATACCACTGAAGTATTCACTTGCCAGGAGACGGTGACATCTCATCCATTAAAGGGATGATGTTTGGGATGATGTTTAAAAGCAGCCTCTTCTCCTTTTCTTTCTGAAAGAGTGTTTCACTGAACAGATATTGCCTTGAGTTGTATGGAGAGAAATGGGAGTTGAATCAGCAGCACTTATACAATGTATATGACTCCTCTGTTACTCTCCTCCCAGGAGCTTTGGAATTTGCGTGGCTTAGCAGACTGGAGGCTGTACTGATAGAACTCAGAGTGGGTTGAGAGCACTGGAATGTCTAAGAATGTATGAGGCTCATAGTCTCCATTTTTCAGAATTTACCTCTTCAGAGGCAGGCAGTGCTTTTGAGGACAAGGCTAATAGTCCCCAATTCCTTGGGTGTTCATTGTGAAATGCTATTATCCATGCTAAGGTAATTTGCTATTAATATGGATATAATATACAATGCTATCAAAATTTTCACTGAAATGTAGTCTTCATAAATGTCTATTACCATTTCAACAGTTCCTGATTCCAGAGTTTGAATTAACCCCCTTGCAGATGAGTCAAAGTTATTCTGCACAGTGCAGCAGTGTATAGTTAGGTGCAAATGGAGTGGGGGCCACGGGAGCATTAGTTACTCACAAAGGCCATGCCTTCCTCCCGTGGTCATATGGTATATGCCCAGACAGTGTGTGTCACACAAAGGATGTCTCCTAATTATGAAAAACTCAATAACAGAATAAAACTTATGCCCCTAAAACTGGCTCATTATTTGCTTCAAGTTAATGCTATCAGTGTAGTATGTTCAGTATATCTGGGGAGATGTTTTCCACTTTTTATGCCTCTGATGAAAGTAGCTTTGTTTTATCCCATCAGTTGTTACAATCAGGAGTTAAGAAATTTTCTGTGCTTGAGACACAAGATCCAGTTAATGATAAATTAATGTTAACAAATTTGAGGGATTTTAACATGGGGATTTGAGAGAAGAATTAATCTTTGAATAAACACAATTTCAAAATGCAGATAATTAAAAGTTTATCTTTGATTTTGTAAATAGATTTGAAGAAGCAGGAGGTCAATGAAAAAAAGCAGTCAATCTTGGCAAATGGCTTTTTCCATTTCTTACTTGGTCAAATCCCATTCTTCATATTCATCCTGCACAGTTGATTTTTGTTCTTCCTGTTCAGGGGTCCATGTTTCAACTCCTTTGTTGGACTGTGAGCTAAAGGTAAGAAAGGAAGCTCCATTCAACTCTATACCCCCTCCAGTGCCTAGCATATTTTGTAGAGGAAGTGTTTAAAAGCTGTTTGTTGAATGGAAGTATGATTTAAGTGGTGGTGATTTGCATTGGCTCAATATAATCCACAGTCTTAAAACAAATAAGTAAACATATGCTGATTTTTTTCTTAACAGATCCCCTACTTTGTTTACCTTAGACCTCTCCTAATTTCCTTAAGGTGTATTTTCCCCAACCTTAGGATGCCTGCCCGTATTAGGTAGTTCTGGTGACTTTTTGCCTTATACTTATCATTCAAAAGGTTGCATAAAATTCCTGTGCCAAGCCTGCAAAAGTTGGGTTAATAAACCAGATGATACTTTGCACACATAAATCCAATATACCAGCATTATCCAATTTTCAATATGCAGAATATACTCACATCCGATTTTTTTTGGAAAAAAAAAAAATTCTTGGCCTGAAAAGCAATGCAAATAGATGTCCTAAATTTGCAAATATTTGCCTGGCACTGACACTAGATTTATTTAATGCCATGACTTAAGCGTATTTTAATAGATTCCCCACATAAAAAAAGACAGTGAAAGAGTTTGGCCTGCTCAAATAAAATGATGAATAAATAAATACAGCAGCTAATAATAGAAAGAAATATGACAAAAATTACAGTAAGCTGGAAAGTAATTGTAGAAGTTTATGGTTATTGGGCTGAATCTAATATGATGTTAAATTTCTACTGGCATTTCAAGAGCTGTCCTAATTAATCAATTGGTAATTGCAGCTATGATTACTGGCTGTGATTATGATTAATTGCCAATTTTGAGTGATCCTCCAATAATTCTGGCATGTTCTTCAATATAGAATCTCTGCTGCATTAAGTAGGATTTTAGAGTCAGAGTTATTAAAAGCAAATAATCAAACCCTTCACTCTCATTATGGATCTGTCCTCAGGGGACAAGATTTGTGATGGTAGAATCATGGATAGATTCACAGTAGGGGAAAGCCAAGAGAGGACAACATTATGCCAGAGATTATTTTAATAAAATAGACTCATTGTGGAGATGGAGCATACATTTTATAATGATTCATTCACTTCAGGCTTACATTCATTACACCCCTTACTAGTTGAGCCTCCTTCATTATAACAGTATGATCTCTTCAGCCCAGTCTAATCACTACTACCTTTTTCAGATTTTGGAAGCCATATCAATACCATTTATTACAGGCAATTAGTTCTTGAAATAATGATGAAAATAATGATGGAAGATGAAGACTTGCTTATATCTTAAGTAAAAGAAGCAGGATACAAGATAGTGTCAGCCTTGTAACATTTATGTATTCAAATAAGTCTATAAGAAAATACAGGAATTTGAGTTTGCCGGGTGATGGGTGATGGGTATTAAGGAGGGCACGTGTGGTAATGAGCACTGGGTTTTATATGCAAATAATGAATCATATTATACTACATCAAAAACTAATGATGTACTGTATAGTGACTAACATAACATAATTAAAAAAAAGAAAGAAGCAAAAGCAGTCTTTGATTATTAAAGTTTTAGAACTTTGGTTCATGACATTGAAGTGTATAAGGGGATACTCTTAGACTTTCCCATAAAAACAGAAACTATATAAACTATATAAACTCAATCTTGAGAAATAATGCCACATTTAAAATTTTGTGAGCTGCCTTAATCTAATACACGTCACAGAAGGAAATGAGCCAAATTAGCTTTTTTTTTTTTTTTTTTAACTCATGGAATCATGGAATTGTGTAATTGAAGGGGTTTTAGATTCCTCAAAATGTGTTTCTGAGAGGCCCTAGTGGCTGTGGGATACCTCAGAGAGATCATAGTCAGGAGCAAGAGGAAGACTGAATGAGCCTTCCCCTCTACTCCTGCCTGGACCAAAGCAATCTACAGTCTTTATTTTACGTCTCCATTTGCAAAAGCATTCTTTGGTTTGAATATAAGAGAGGCCACTATTTTCATACAAATGTATTTTGTCCCAAAATCCCAGAGAGATAAATTATTAGTCCAAAATCACACAACCTAAAGCTCCTGACCAGACCCTATTTCCTTTCTACAGACACCTAGCATTGTCTTAGGGATACATGTAGATGTGGTTCTTTTGTGAGTATATCTTGTCTGATAATAAAACAGATACCAACTACCTAATGATCCAGAAGGTCGGAACTTGCACCTCATGTTTTTTACTGTGTGGAATCGTAACATCATTAAATGCTAGAGCCAGAAGAAATCATTTTCCAATTCTCTCATTTTGTAGGATCCATGATCCATGGAGGTTAAATGAGATTTTCTGAGTTCACTCAACGAATGAATGGGAGCATCAATGCTGAAATTCCAGAGGAGTTACATTATACCACACTTCTTCCCTTTGGTGTTAGTTGTTATTTTTCTTTTATTTTCTTAAATGAACATCTGTATAATTACTCAAGTCCACCCTTTTCTTTTGACAATAACTATAATAAATATTGCCAGGATAAAATATTCAAGTAGTAAAGATTTATTTGCTGAATAATTAAGAACTGGAAAAGGGAAAATAAGGACTACAATTTACTTATCAAGTCAAGTCAATCTGCAAGAGTCCTCAAAGACATACGATGATTTCAGAAAGAACTAGTCTAATCCAAAGGCTGTTTTGACATAGTGCAGCCATTTCTCTGAATAGAAACAGCACCAAGTTTATTTTACTTCCCAAAGTAAATAAAAGCTGTGCTATTCAGGATTCTGGGAGAGGAGATGTTGTATGTGCCACACGTCTGATCAAAGTACTTAACTCGGGCACAATTGTGGCTGAAAATTAAACTTGAGATTGCTGCTTCTTGAGGTAAGAGGAGCCAAAGTGGAGGAAGTACCTCCCACTCACTGAATAGCCCTTTCATCTTGAACCCTTCCCAGATAGGCCAAAGGCCTTCTCCTTGAGTGAAGAGTTCTGGACTCTGATCTCCATCCAATAAGATAGGTCACCCACTCACTCTCTCAGTGAACCTGATCAGTAGTGAAAAAAAGAATGAGTGCTTCAAATAAGGAAAAGAAAGAGACGAATATTTGGAAGGTTTTATGCTGGATACTTTATACATTATATCTCAGTCAACACACAGCAACACTCTAAGGGATGATTTTTGTATTAGGATTCTTTGATTTGCAAGTGACAGAGTCATAATGAAAACCTATGTTAAGCATATATGGGAGTTGAGGGTCTCATGTAGCTGAGAACTCTAGGAGTTTCAGGCCTTAATAAATGTGAGTCTCAGATACTTTTCTTTCCCTCTCCCTTTCACTCTCTTTCTTTTCTCTCTCTCTTCATGTTATAGCATTATTCCATGCACAGTGGGATGGAATAGTCCACTGCACCTTCTGGGCTTAAATCCCTTGAATAACTCAGAGGATGCTGGTTAGCCTGGCATGGGTTATGTCACCATCCTTGCGCCAGTCTTCATAGCTAAGGAGATGGATACTAAGACTGATCAAGTCTACATCACATGAACAACCCTGAAACAAGGGAGGGGCTAGAAGATGACTGGAATGGAGGTCATGTTAAGTGGGTGACAGAGCAGTTTCCCAAAAAAAGATTTCTGCCAACAGAAGAGGAGGGCTACTGAGCTAGCAAATGTGAGGAAGTGTCCATTAGAGTGGAATTTTCCCCATTGTTGAAATGAGTAAATGAAGTATCAGAGAGGTTCCATTGTGCTTTTGAAGTTCGTAGGACTAACTCATACATGAGAGATGAGAACTGGAGCTGGTTTATCTGATTCTGAAGTCTGTACTATGTCTCCTGTGGGCCCTGTGCCACTACAATATTCATAGACCCTTGGAAGGGATACGTTTTTTTTAAAACATTAAAATTACTCTATTCAGTTTAATAATAGAACTAAAAATTGTGCTATTAAAGTAGAGAAATTATTATTTTGGGGGAATATAAGTGTTTAGCAAAGAGGTTGGCTTTCATTGTGTTTTAAAATGTTTTACAAGGGTCGTCACAGTCTCTTAAGACCATTAGAGGAGATTTTTAGTGGCTTGAAATGTTTTTTTACATGATATGAAGACTTTTCTCACCTACACAGCTCATCATCAAAAAATTACTATCTTAAGTGTTCAAATGGGGTAAGACAAATCTTTCATTCCTCTACGATGCTAATAGGATTTCAAACTGGTCCACCTTTTTGGCATGGGGAAATTTGGCCAGAAGAATAAAAATCCTAAAAAAAAGAATTTTTTTTTTCTCAGTTAAAAAAGAAAAAAGAAAGGACCTGCACCTTTGGAATTCACTTTAAGGGATTTATCCTACAGAAATAATCAGACAAGTACCTAAGTTTGATTTCACAAGGATTCTCCAGTGTTAGAGATAATAGAGAACATGGAAACAAACCAAACAGAGAGAGGACTGGCTAAGTAAATTATGCAAAAATGCCTAACATTTATTGAACCCAAGAAATGTGCTAAATATTGTACATAATAATATTCAAGGCACTTATTTATCTCTTTTCATTCTCACAATCAACAGTCTACAAATTAGATTATACTATTAGCTCTATTATCTTCCTCTTCGGTTAAAAAAAAAAAACAGAGCAAACAAACTGATGTGGAGAGAGTAAGCTAAATATCAAGGATACTTATTTTTTAATTAGCAGAGCCTGGACTCAAATCCAGGTTTATCTGACTCCAAAACTCTTGCTTTGAACCATTATACAATATTCTTATTTATCTATTCAATGGAAAAAATAAACTATGATTAAAAAATTTATATTGATCTATATAAATATGAGAAGGTATTTATGAAAATTATTAGGTTAAAAAAAGCAGGTAACAACTGAGAATACATATTAGGACCCTCATAATTTTGTAAATTAATATTTACTTGTATGTATTTATATGCACTAACTTGTTAAGCATGATTGTGTGTAATGAATACAGGAACCTCTCTGATACTTCGTGTAATGAATACAGGCCATTTTTACATTCCTGATTTTATTTTTCTGTAATGAATTAATTATTTATAATAAGCATGAAATACTTTCTTAATTATAAGAGTAAATTAATTACTTCCATTTTGGAAAAGAAAAGAAGTAACTATTTTGCCCATCATTTCTCATCTCATTCCATCTACCTTGGTAATTCATCTTGTCAGATACTCTAGTCATTGGAATTTAGATCATTCCCTATTTCTATCCAAACCTTCCCAACAGGAAAGGTTTGATATGTAGGATACTAGATATCTGGTTAACAGGATAACAAAATTGAATTCCTGGGGCAGAAAGCTCCAGCTTATAACTGAATCTTCATGCTTTTACTTGGGAAACATCAGCAAGGGCTAAAAATAATTTTAAAAATGAGTTCATCAAATATTTTCAACCTCCAGAAAGATTCAGGATTCATTCGACTCTGGGAAATGATTATTAGGCTCTCTGCTTAATCCCCTGCTGAATTCATATCTTGCTAATCCTGTGCTGTTCCGTGAATGATTACAAAGCTCTGACTCACTAATGCTCCAATAGAAAAAATAATCATTATTATTCCCTTGACCAAGAGTACTTTTGAAAAACTGCAAAATATTCCTCTGCATTTTAAAAATGGAGGAAAAACTATAAAACTAAAATTGTTAAGAAAGAAAAGAAATGGCTTTAATTGAATAATTTTCTTAATGAAGAGACAGTTTTGAAGGATTTTTCTGTCTTTTGTATTTCTGAAATTACAAGCAGAAGTTCTGAGTTGTTTCTGGCCTCTTTCTTTCAATTGCAGTAATACTAGGAAGACCAAACAAGGGTTAGAATCACATCCAAATTCAACACCTTCCATTGACAGACAACTAATGGATAGGAAACATGTTTTTTTCATGATGTAAGAAAACTTTCAAACAGGATGTCAAAACGAAGATGGGTCTTGGATTTTACAGTGACATTCCACTACATGGTCCCCTATGACTTCAGTCCATTTTTCTCCCTCTGATATTACAAGTCCACAGGGAGTCTTGCCCCAAATTCGTGAATAATAGATAATAAATAGCTTTTAAAATGCTCTTGAAGTTTTTGGCCTAATTGTTAAATCTGCTGCCATCATATGGTGACAAGTGCAGAGAATAAGGTCATTCATAGCTCTTAAAGCTGAGATCCTAATTATATTTATAAAGGGGCAGAAAAATCCTCTCTGCTTTTTCTCTAACATTGGTGTAATTCCCCAATACCAATATAAAGAATACATATCTTTTATTTTACAGAAATAAAAGAAAACCAACAGAACACCAGAAAACCAGAAAACCAACAGAACAAATCCTATTCTACTTTGAGATTCATGGTCAAATTTAAGATATTTTGAGAAAGGGATGCACAATAGACTGAGCTGACAACTTCTGATAAGACATAGGTAAGAATAGAGGTTAAGATCAATATGTGATGGCTTTTAAACCTGACAGGTTTGCAAGCACTCTCTCCACATGTGATTTCCTGCCCACCAAAGTTCCTCCTGACTCGTGGCTTTCCTACCATAGACATTTCTTTGCTATCTAGAAATTTCCTGACCTCACACGTGCAACACTGGGAAAATACTTCCTTTGCATGAGGGTATTTGTAATAGAGCTAGATCATAATCAAATCACTGAGTGTCAATCTGCAAGGAACTTTGGTGATTACCCCATTTTAGGATGTCAAGACCTATAAATACAACTACTGTCTCCCAATCATTGACAAATTCAGCACTACAACCAGCATCTCCTGATCTTTTTCCCATCACCCTCTTTTGTCTGCTCCTTGTCTAGCTGTAGCTAACAATCAATGTAATGATACATGTTATATATCAGCTTAACAATTGAAAACCCAAGCTAAATACAACTGGCGCCCACTTAAGTCCAGTTTTTGCATAGAGTCAATCCAAAGGAAAAACAATCCAGTAGAAAACTATTGCCGAAACAATTTTAATGTTTACTTGGTCTCTGGAGAAAAATGGCAAAAGGTGGATGGTAGTGGGGGCTGGGGGTAGGGATGGTAATGAGTAGGAAAAAGGGGAGAAGACATTTTTATTTAAGCAGTGGTTCTCAAATAGGGAAAATTTGGCCCCTCAGAGAATATTTAGTGTTGACTATAGACATTTTTGTTTGTTACAACCAGAGGGCTCCTATTGGCTTATAGTAGAAAGAGGCCAGGGATGCTTGCAACCATCCCTACAATGCATATGACAGTCCTCCACAGCAAGGAATTATCCAGTCCAAAATGTCAATAATGCAGAATTTGAGAAAATCTGTTAAGCATATCTTTGAAAACTTATTTCTATCTGTATCAACTGTGGGGCTCCCCCAACTTTTCTTCCCTACACTTTGAATTTCCATTACCAATTCTCTTAATGCTGAAAAGAACTCTTTTCTCTTATAGCTCTTCCTTTTAGCTTTCTATGCACTTTGATTTAAATCTTCGCCTTCATATTCCATATCTGCTATTTCCTTCCTTTCCCATTATAAATCCCCCTTAACTGTGGTACAAAAAGCAGAAATCCTCTTGGAAAGACATAGATAGGATTATTGTCAGTAGGCCAAAGGGAGGGAAGAGAAAGTTGTGGACATTTACACATCCATAATATCATCTTTTGCTTCATTATATCAGATATACAGACATCATCATATACATCTTAAATGACCAGACAATGAGAAATCTCTACATTTTTATATTTCAATTCCTGGTCATGGCATTGAAATTACAGACTGATTCCAGAGTTTCCCAGCATATGTAAGAAAGGAGTTTTCTCTGTGTATATGGCAGAAACCAGAATGTGAAAAGAAAGCAAGTTGAGGGAGCCAGGGATTTACAGGGAACTTCAGACAGAATGTAAGGATGTTCCATTGGTTCATAAGGTGACCCTTCACTGAGGTAGCTCCATCCCCAGCCCCTCTTGGGTTAGAAATAAAAGTTACCATTTGTAGGAATAATAAACTCCTTGATCCTATATTCTCATATAACATGAAAATAGATAAAGGGAATTTTATGAATTGATGCAAATGGACAATTGGAGGGAGAAATAAAACTTTATTTCTAGAAGATGGGGGGTATGTATTCTTTGCTATTATCAGTTGCAATACAAAACACTATGTAGCAAAGATCTTAAAATGTTTATGAACCACATGGGCCTACCAATAGGTAAGCATTTTATGTGACCATTTTACTATATTATGAAAAATGTGTTAGAGAAAGTTTGGTTTATCCAGAAAAATGATAGTCCAGGGAGAAGGATATAGATGAGTCCAGTATTTCTTTTTTAAAAAGATTTATTTAGTTATTCATTTATTTGAGAGAGAGAGAGAGAGAGAGTGAGCAGGGGTGAGGGGCAGAGGGAGAGAGAGTCCTGAGACCCCTTGGGGCTCCATCTCCTGACCTTGAGATCATGACCTGGGCTGAAATCAAGAGTCAGTCACTTAAACAAGTGAGCCACCCAGGTGCACTGCTAGATGAGTCCAATATTTTTAATCCTGCTAACTTTTTGATATATAAAAGATTCTAAATGTATATTCATATTATATCGATACAATTCTAGATGTCATGGCTTCTCTTTTTCTCTTCTTCTTCTTTTTTTAAGAGTTATTTATTTATTTTAGAGAAAGAGAGAGAGAAAGAGAGAGACTATGCTGGGGTGGGGGGCAGAGGGAGAGGGAGAGAGAGAAAATCTCAAGCCGTCTCCCTGCTGAGTGGGGAACTGAGGTAGGGCTTAATCCCAGGAACATGAAATCATGACCTGAGCTGAAATCAGGAGTCTGAACCAACTGAGCCATCCAGGTGCCCCCTCCTATTATTCTTAGTAGAAATTTTGTAATCAATAATTTTAGAATAAATTATGGATTATTTAAATGTAGATATGTAAGTATGGAAACGTACTTTTGAAGAGCCCTTCATAAATAAACTAAATAGTAGGAGATTATAACAAAATGTTTAATAAGTCATTTTACATGTGTTTAACTGATTATTTTGCAGACACTAAAAATAATGTTTTTGAAGTATTTTAAAGAACATAGGGAAAAACAGCATACACAAATCATCTCATTCTAGTTTCATTAAATATAAACTTACTATTTTTTTAGAAGGAGAACTTTTATAAAAATTCCAAAATGGTGATATTATCATTATTACTATGATGATGAATAATTTTTCCTTTTTTCTTTATTGCTATGCTTCCAAAACTTTTTTTTTACGATGAAAAGATTTTACTGTGAAATGAGGGGAAAAATGAATGCTATTTTTAAATGGGTCCTATAGAGAAATTTTTCTTCTTCTTTATCTAATGCATTGCTAAAACCATTTCCATATCAGTTCCATCCACTCTATCTTGGAAAACAGGGAGGAAAATGCATCTGTAATAAACGAGGACAGCAAACAACAAAATGTGGCCAAATCTATAAATCCCTTTGCTTAGCAAAGCAATTTTTGCGGCTGCAACAGTTAGAATCAATTACTGTAGACTTTAATACTGTAATGTTGACGGAGTCTTAACTTCTGGAGTTGGAACTTAGGAAAAAGTCACTTGCACTGGGCAGAGGGCCTAAGAAAAAAGACCAATTTGATCAAAAATGACTTCATTTCACGAACCATTGTGCCATTACCCTGTGCTTGAAGATAAGCAGTTTAGGCGGGGTCATGGTTTAGCAGTCTCTTGAGACCCCTGCTGTCTAATTAGCATGGCTCTCAAAAAACTGAGCTCAGTTCATTTCTCTTTAGGCCTATAGGAAAGGAAGGCGTGCTTTTCTATACTGTCAGCATTGTGCTAGTTTATTAGTCCTGTGTTACACGTGTTACAAATGGGAATTTATTTTTGGCTCCAAAAACTCAACGGGCAGAAATTCGGGCAAGATAATATCTCCAAAAGAGTCAAGAATAGCACAATTTTCTAATGCTCAGGATCCAGGAGCAGAGCATCTCTGGTGTTTTATTTTGCAAACCATGATTTGCAGTGCTTTGGCAAAGCAGCATACTGAGCCTGTCAAGGAGTCCTCAGAATCCTGTCATTGAAGAGGTCACCTGGTCATTTGAATTTTGAGAAATGTTGCTTCCAATAGTGTTTGTCTTATTCTTTGGATCTAGGGAAAAAAATTCGGCATATAAAGCCTACAAAGAACTGCTTATAACAAAGCAACCCATATATGTGACCAGGACAGCAGTGCAGAGGTCTCTTTTCATCTACAAACTCTTATATGGTGGCCTACTAGAAATCTCCATTTGAATGCCTCATGCACAAGTCAAAATAACTTGCTAAACATTGAACTCTTTGTTTTTCTTCTTTGTTTCTTTCTTTCTTTCATTTTATTGTGGTAGGAACACCTAACATAAGATCTAACTTCTTAACCAATTTTTAAGAACACAGTATAGTATTGTTAACTACAAGCACAACGTTGTACAGCAGATCTCAAGAACTTACTCATCTTGCATAACGAAAACTTTATGCCCATTGGTTAGCAAATCCTTATTGAACTCTTGATCTCCCAATTTGGTATTTTACCCATCCCAGTGAAAGTTGTTTACTATCACTGAAGCAAGAAACTTTATGATGACTTCCCTTTTGTTAGCACCTACATCTCACTTATGGGCAAGTCTTTTTGATTCTATCTCCTAGATTCTGACCTAGTGGCTGCCTACTTCCCTCTGTCTCCACTTTCATCCCTTGGTTTGTGCCACCATTGTAGCCTCTCTGCCCATACGTTGGACAGTTATTCTCCCCGAGTTCTACTCATTCCCCATACACCAGCCGAAGGGCTTCTTACACATCATACTGCAGATTGAAGCACTCCCTTGGCCACAACCTACCAGCATGTCCTCATTACATGTAGATTAAATTCAGCTCTTTAATATATGGCCTATTGTGACTGGATCTTTACCTCCTTTTTTTTTTTTTTTTTAAGATTTTATTTATTTGAGAGTGAGAGAGCGAGAGCACAGGGGGAGAGGGGGCGGCGGGAAGGGAGAAGCAGAGTCCCTGCTGAGCAGAGAGCCCAATGCGGGGCTTGATCCCAGGACCCCAGGATCATGACCTGAGCCGAAAGCAGTCGCTTAACCAACTGAGCCACCCAGGTGCCCCAATCTTTACCTTTTTAAAGTTTCCCTGTTGCTACTTTCCTCTGTCATGTGCCACACTTCAGTCATATCAAATACAGCAATGTTTTTCCAGCATTAAGGCTCTTCTCCATGTAAGTTTACGCCACTTAGTTTTTCCTGGCTAAACGTCTGCCTGTTCTTTAAATCACAGCCAAATGTTACTTTCTAGACACAGCCCAAGCACGTAAGTGAATACTTCCCCAAGTTGCAGTTTGGAGAACCACCTTGGCATGGAGCTGCTCATCGGTCTGCAGGAGCAAAGTCAGAAGCTGAAACTCACGCTGGAAGACTCTCGAGTCCCTGCCTGAGCTCACCCGGTTTCCAGCACTGTGACACTGCAGTTTTGGCCCTGGTAAGTTCTTGGACCCATTACCCTGCCAGGATAGTTCAAATATGACTCCACTTGGTGTTAGTGATAATTTAAGACTCATTACACCATGAATCAAATCTGGCTGCTCAAGGAAAGTATAAACTTTGGATACAAAGTATGGGTTATTTTTATAGGGTCCTTATTTTTTCAGTATTGGGGCAGAGTGTTGTTTTAATGGCTCAGCTCCTACATTTAAGCACAGGAATAAACATAAATTGTGCTTTAGCACCTGCTGAAATCCAGGCCATGATGTTACCTAATATCTGACTCACCATCATAAGTGGTCCTCGTCGAAGAAGCGGCTTTGAGTTATAAACGCTGCAGAGACTTAGCAGGCAGTGCTTACAGACACAAACATATTTTTATAGTGCGTTTCCCTCCTGTATTATTTCAACTCCTACACTACTTACATATTTATAGAAGCCTCTGGTGATTCTTAATGATGTTGTTCAGTTTAGTTCTTAATAATTTCCTTGGTTTTATGCTAACATTCCTGCTGTTGATTGTTCTTTTATTTTAATTATGCCGCATTCTAAGCAGCGCTTCTGGGAGTGGGTTGGAGTTTACACTGCAGTACATTACAGGTGAAAATAACTTTTAAAATCCCATTAGAGCAAAATTCCTACCCTTCGCACTTTGGCGGGGCAGGTGGGTAGGGCCCCATCAATACTAAAAAAATTGTATTACTTGACTGTGGGGGCTGGTGGCCAGCCGTAGTAAGTTAGCAAATAAAAATTATGGTAGCTAGCACGTATTGGACACATATTACCCGCAGAGCCTGGGTTAGGTGCTTTACGTTCAATCTTTTATTTAGTCCACACAACCCTATGAGGCATCTGTTATTAATATGCCCATTTGACTCACATGGAAACAGAAGCCTAGAAGCCTAGAGAATCTCAGCGCTGAGGCCAAAGACATGCAGAGCCAAGCAGTGGTAAGAAAGGAAGCCTTATCTGACCCCACAGCCCGTGCCTTCAACCACTCTGCTGATCTTCCGTTCAAGCAAAAGTAAACCTTACTCCATCATAAGAGTAGGAAGGGAAAAAATACACCTAGCAATCCAAACTTTTCCTTGCTTACAAGCACCAGGGATTTTAAAAAATCATCCTGCTGTTGAGGGGTTAATCATTTAAGAAGCGATAGTTGCAGTGTTCCAAGCCGAAGAGAAATCAAGCCATTTTTATTCAAACCTGGATGAAATATCATGTTCAAAAGAACATAACATTGGAATCACAGAGTATTGATTTTGAATGCTGTATTTCTGTATACTCTCAATGACATCGGGCAACGACTTAAACTCTCCTAACGCCTACCTCTGCAGGTGGAAACAATAATAACAATAATAATTGCATAGATAACTTGTAGGTGTGCTGACGACGCGGACTCCGTCTTGTTCGTGCGGACATGTGTTCCAGGCCCCTGGGAGGTCAACGTCTGCCCTGACCAGAAGGCGGGGGAGGCTTGTTCTGATCTCCCCTGAAGCGGCATATGGAATGCACCACTTTAGAGAACTAGTAGCGCTGACTGGCACCCAGGTGGCACCCTTCAGCTAACTACCCTTTGACCTTGCCACACTGCCTCTTGCTCTAGAAAAGCTGTGGGTTCAGGTCCAGACTGAGCGGAGTACAACCGTGTAGCACCTACGTTGTTCATCTGCCTGATTCCGCCCCCATTGGTAAGTTACCCTGAATAAACCTCTGTAAACAGTACAGAATGGCTTGCTTTGTTGTTGTCTCGAAGCGCCTTCTCAGTTTGGAGGATCCTTTACTGTCGCTCCTCCACCTTCTAACATAACTGATGGATAGATATATAGTACCAAATGAGGTGATGCGTGGAGGGTCTCTCATATATTTGCCTGATCAATATTATTCTCCCCTAGGCTGTATTTCTGTTTTATCTATAAGGCAGTAAGTAACTCCGTATTTTCTGTCTAGTAGACCTCACTTAGGATGAATAGATGCCCATGGGATTGGCTGGCAATCACTTCGCTGGCCCCGTCAACCAACTTCAGTTCTGTTGTCCCCCTTGCTATTGCTTTCCTACATCAGGCACACTTCACTCTTGGGGCCCATGCTCTGGCTCTTCCTTCTGCCTGGAATGGTCTTCTCTAGACATCCAGCCACTTAACTTGCTCCCTCATCATCTTCAAGTCTTAGCTTAAAGATCACCTTCTTAGTAGAGGCTTTTCTGACCATTTTATTTAAAATTGTACATACTTTACCTGGATGCCTTCTGGGCTTGATTCCCCTTAATATATAATTTATGTGTTTTATTTATTATATGTGTTCCCCACCCACTGGAATGTAAACTACATGAGGATAGGAATGTTTGTCTCCCCCCATCACCACTGGTTTATTGTTATTATTCAGAACAGTATCTGGTTCATAGTAGATGCCCATTAAATATAAATGAATGAATAAATGGATGATTCCAAAATGGTTGGTTTCAATAGAAAAAGCAAAGAGAGTAAAGATCACCATGGAATGTCTTGAACTGAACATTTCATGGGATTGGATGAAAGATTGAAATATTGCTATGAGCAGAGGTATCCTATTAGGATAGCTTAGTTTTTTGGATGGCAATGGGAAAGAAGTATAGCATGATTTTTAAAAAATTATACCCATGATAGATAAATTAAAATGAATCTCAAAAGAAAAGGACTTGGACATCAGTGCTGTGTCTATTCTTTGAAATACCATAGCATTTTCTGTGAATACAGTTTAAAAAAGTGTAATGACTTTTGGCCTTATTTTTTCCCATTTCTGTTTGTGTCACAGATAAACATATGGCATGGATTTAAGAACCTGAGCTCAGAATTCAGATAATTAGACTGATAATTAGATTAGACAGATAATCCATATCTTGGCACCTCCACTTTCTTAAGTTTTTAAACTTGGACAAGTTAACAAACTTTATAGGTTCCTCTTTTGTAAATAGGGATAATAGCAGTACCTACCTCATAGAGTCATCATGAGGGATTAAAGTGGTAAAACATGTAAAGGGTTTAGAACAAGCACCTGGCCCACAATAATAGCTCAACTGATGAGCTGTTACAAATTTTATTGTTCTTACTCCCCAGTAGACGATAAGCTGAAGGAAAACAAGGGCTATATTCCTTGCTCATTATTGTATCCCCAGAAGATATATATATATATATACACACACACATGTATATATTTAATATATATAATATATATTCATATATAACATATACATTTTACTTATATATAATATATAAATATTTATCATATATTTATATGTATAATATATATCTGATTCATATATAATATATGTAAAACATATATATTTGATTTCTCTGCTCACAAATATTTTTCTGCTGTGAAATTTGTTTGAGAGGGATTGAGAAGGGATAGAATCTACTTTCAGATTCTACTCTTAGAGGATTCATTAGTCTTACCACATAAAATGAAATGAAATGGATTTCTTGGATTATAATAATAAGGACTATTTTTAATTTGACAGCCTTATAGGATAAGAATGAGAACTGCTGTTTTAAAGTGGTTATGTTCTATGGATGAAACTGGTTTTATTGAATGCATTGATGAATGTTTTACAGTTTTATTACAGATTTAATCATAAATCATATTTTAATGAATGAGTGAAAATAGTATTTGTAAAGGTTAATAAATTTATTGGCAAAAAATGTACTAAACAATATATGTAATTATTGAATGAATGAATATGTCAGACGCTATGATGGAAGGTAAGCCCAGATACAAAAATACTAAGAAATGTTGTCAGTACTCAACTTACACTGTCATGCAGTGAGAGGGAGAGATGTGAGAAAGAAGGGCACATCTTAGTTTTGGGGTAGTCATTAATAGTGGCATCATAAAACAAACAGTGATGAGATGGATTTAGATCATCAAAAAATCATCTCAGGATTATCTCCCAATCTGCTTACCTATAATTTAGCATTTGTGGGTGCGGTGATTTTAAATTATGTGCACAAATTCTTTGCTATCTCCACCTTAAGAAGTAGAGCCTGTTCAATCTTGGAGCTAGTGACTTGTTTTGATAAGTAGAATAAAGTAGAAGCGACAGTTTCCAGCTACAGATGAGGTCGTAAAGGGCATTGGGCCAAAAAGGCCTTGTTCTCAATTGAATCTTTAAAAAAAAATGATCCCACTTATCACCTCCTAAACTATAAATTCCTTGAAAGGATAGGCCTTGCCCAGTTCTCCTGTGTGTGCCTTAGAATCTAGCACATAATATAACCTGGCAGATAGTAAGCCCTCAATCAGGGTATTTTTGATTGGTTATCATCTCCATGTTTTTATGAAGCTCTTCTTGATTAGAAAAACAACTTCATCATTTGAGATAATTATTATTATTTTTTTAAATCATTGTGCAGAATTTTACTGGGCTACAAATAGAGATTTGGAGAAGAACACCAGAGGACTCAGATGGGATTCCAAAGGTTACATCTCTAGACATGACCATGTTCTGATCAATTCGACATTGAAGGAATCATCCAGCTGGTGCATGGTGGTGAGTCCATGAGCGAGCGTAATGGTACAGAGCATAAGATGTGAATCTCAGTTTCTTCTGTTATGTATGGGTGATAAAAATAGGGTTAGCTTGAGGAAAAAGGAATATAATCTCTGTGGAGTGCTGAATAGATGTCAACAACTATTGTTTTTATTTTTACCTTTTTCTTTTGTCCCCTGTTTCCTCCACTAAAGGGCATGTATTGACTTAGATGTTGCTCTAGACATTTTTTTTTAGTATTTTCTAACCACGGGAGACCTTTTTGTACATGGAGAGCCTTAACTCTATGCTGTGTGAGGAAGTAAAGAATAGAGACCAGCGTATTCATATCAGCCTAACGTAAAGTCTATGAAACAGTGCAACCAGGAAGATGATATTTAATGTGCTTTCAAAGCCATAGCCTGTGACTGGAACATGGCAAGATGGGACAGAGAAGAGAGATGATTAGACGTGGAGAGAAATTTCAGAGGGAAAAAAAAAATTCTTGCCCAGAGGTTCGTATTCATGAAAAGTTGTAATCCTCTGGTCATCAACATCACAGAGGGATACAAGTAAACATGCAGCATACTATAGGGATATTTGCATTTTTATATGAACAATTTTTTAATGATGTCACAGAGAAATGTTAACTAATTTCATTTTTAATTAGTTTTAGGGTGTAGAAGAATTAAAAGTGGTTATATTTAGAACTTATTTAATTAAAATGGATAAACTATATTTCAAGTACATAATATAGATAATCTCACTAGGTTCTACTTCTGGCTATACTACCAATTTAATTAATAGGAAGAATTGCAGCATATTAATGAGAAGAAAATAGAAACCATTGCCTTCGTCCTTTATTGTGATTGCAAGCCATTCCAGGTTCTGGATAAGTGGGTAGTTGATATTGAAGGCAGGAAATGTTTATTATTCAGTGCAATAGGCTGCAGTGACATTTCTTATCATTTCAGAATAACTGTGCCAGAGGGTCTGTAAATAGTATTTGCCAAAGGCAATTTTACACATTCATAATATTCTTTGATGTCTGGGCTGGGCCCAACTGACAGAGCCCCCGAGGCTATCTTTCTACTTCTCCTGCAGGCTGATAAACCAGTGTGGGGGTTTACAGAGAAACAAAACAAACTCAAGAAATTTCATTTAGTGATTTCTGAATTAAATTCACCTTAAGGAAGCCAATGCCTAGCAGATAGTGGCCATTTAATCAGTAGTTTTTGGGTGAGGGGAGGCCAATTGGCATCAAGGTTATGGAGAATAATTTTAAGAGGGAAATTTTACCTTCAGGAAACATTCTGGGTGGGTTTGACTTTATGCTTTTTCTGTGTAGGAAAGAGAAGATGAGAAAAGTGAAACTCTTATTCTCAGTAGTATGAATAATATTGAATAATGAATTAACATTTATTGAGTTCTTACTCTATTCACTGGTTAAAGGAACTTTTGTACATTTACTCATTTATCACAGTGGCAGACCTATAAGGTTGATGAAAAAACTAAGGCACAGATAGATTAACCAAGAGCACACAACTAGGAAGTAGTAGGATATTTAAAAAAAGAAAACACTATACATATTTCCTATTATTTACTAATATCACTGTGTGTCCAAGCCTCAAATTACCCTATCCACCTCTTCTGACCCAGGAACTACCCATAAAATTACCCTGCACATTTTCTTTCTAAAATATATAATTTTCTGAAATTATTATATTTATGTAATTGTGGTTTTTGGTTTGGTTTTTCTATTTATGTTTATTATTTGTCTCTGTCAAGTGGAATATAAATGATTTGCAGTCTCATCTTCTACAATTTATTTATTCTCTATCCCTCCACCAGGTTAAGTTTTTAAAAGTCCAGCATCCATAACAATGTGTATAGCTCTGCTGTTTTTGAATGACGTCCAGTCTCTTCAACCTGGCATTTAAGTCATTCTGTCAGTCAGCCTCCCTCCCATGCAAAACAGCCTTGCTATCTGCCTCTCGATTACCGTATTCTCTGCTTGCTTAGCCATGGCGTGCACAGCCTTCTCTTACTGGCACCACCAGCCCTATTCCCACCTGTGTGTTTGAACCTCATTCTGCTTTCAAAGATGCAACCATATCCACGCTCTCATTCCTGTTGATTTCATTAATATTTGTCACTGTCTTCTCCCTGTGCCTGTGCTTCCAAGTTTCTTTCCCTTCAGCTATCACTTTGTAGCATTGCGCCTTGTTCTTTGGTAATGCCACATGAGTAAATTTAAGCCTCAAACAGAATGTCCCGTGCCGGTTAGGTTTTCTTTCCGCTGTGTCTCTTGCAGTGTTGGACATAGACTACGTAACGAGTAAATAATAGATCAATAGTGCTTCACGCAGTCCATTGCTATGTAATGAAAAATGATTATTCTTGTCAGTGTGAAGGGTGCAGTGCTGTCTTGCCCAGACTTCCCTTCAGGAATGATGATCTTTTTTCCCAGCTGCTGAGAGTACAGTGGGCAGAGAACTTTGCCTATTGGCCCATTTCAGAGATTGCCTCTACTAAAGAGACCCACTTTGCCTGAGCCTCCATGGCCCTTCCTGGGCCATCGGTGTCCGAGACTGCTTTACATGGGAGTAGAAGAGCCTGATACCACGGCTCTACTCAGAACAACTCTGAAGAGTCATTCATGCTTCAGAGCTCCCGTAGTTATCTGCGGCCACCACTGAGGTTATGTGGCAGCCTGGGTTCTCCTTCTGTCCAGTTCTGCTTCCTTCCCTTCCGCAAATTATCCCAGACCCCCTCCTGAAAGAACCTCCTCCATTTTAAACTCTGAGTCTGCTTCGCAGAGAACCCAACCAGTAATACTCACTAATCATACATTTCGTCATCACATGTTTCTTTTCTAATCACGAGGATAACAGGGGATATGGATGAAAAGTAATAAGAAGAGGGACAGAGACAATCAAAAGGGACAATTAGGGGGAATTGGTGAGCTTATCTTTGCATATCGTGGAAAGCTTTTGTTTTGTTTTGCTTTATTTGTTGGGTTGTTTGCCTTAGACACTTTTGTTATTCTTTTTAAAAATTATTATCCCTATAAATGTAGAATGATGATCATTGTCTTTAAAAAATGATGGGTAGGAATAGATGAAGGGAAGAAAATGAAAATGACAATTGAGGTTGAATTGCACAGTTGCAGTGGATGAAATGGGGACACATTGGCCAGGCCACTCAACCTCCAGTCTCAAGGAGAGCTAATTCTGTCACTTATTTTATCCAAGAAAAAGTAGGGAACATATGAGAATTGCCTAAGAATGCTCACTTATGTATTTTCAAAACCCCAAGCTTGAACACTCAGAGTGAGTGTCCTAAGATATGAAGAGTATATCATATCTTTATCCGAGACCTAAATCCCAGCCTATTGGAAGACCCCCCAGTAGCATCCATCATCATACATTTGCCCCCTCAGTGAAATCAGCTGTGTGCAGTCACTCGTGCCGCACCAACTAATTGTCTCAGTCTTGCCAATAAGTGCCTTTGCCCGTGGTGCCACTCTTTAATTTTATAAACATTCAAAAATATTCAGTCAAATTGACTAGCTTTCTTAGCGACCATCTTTGTGAAAATGAACAGCTTTGGTAGTGAGAACAAGCATTTCAACCCCTTGAAAATAAGAGCAGAGGTGTTTTTCTTCTACTCTCCCTCCCCAATGAATATTAAGCCTCTTTTTCTTGAAAAGAAAGAACAAATCAAGCACAGAATTTTTTTCATTTCTCAACTTCATGTTAGTGGCAATGGCGGGTTGGAGTGTCTTTGGGGGCAGCCTTGATGCTTGTTTTTCTTTCTGAGAAAAACTGCATTAGACCAAAAAAAAATGCCCCTGAGATTTAATTATCTTTCTATATTATTTTTCACTACAAAGACATTTACTCTTTTATTGTGTTGCTCTGTTGAAAAAAAAAAAAAAAAAACTTTGGTAGATGTATTTTTTTTTTCTAATGGTAAAGACAGTATAACTTCAAAGATGGACTGCTTGCCTTTCTTGTCTTTGACAAAAGGAGCTGAGGGCTTTGAATAATTTCAAGGTGACATGAAAGTTTTTGGTCAAGATGGGTATAGAAAATAAAAGAATACAGAGTTGGGGTATTGCCCCTTCGGATGCTGATACTTTTGCCTCTGTTTTTGGGTCTATAATGATTGCTAGGTCTAGGTATTTAGGTTATTCAAAAGAGCTCTTTTCTGTAAAAAGTAATAAATTGTTTTCATGGACCTAAAGTTTAGGGATGAAAATGGATATCAGAAATAGAAGCCAAGGACTATAAAATGATAGAGACTAACAGAAACCCTCTTCTGGATCTTTGAACTCTGTTTCTCTTGGCACGTATGTTGTTGCTTTCATTTCTCTTTCTTGCCAGGTGTCCCAATGCCCCTGGTGGGATGTAACTGCCATCTAACGTGGCAAGGCTTATGGTTTCACCACTCAGCCAGACTGACTCTCCTAGTCCTTCAATTTCAAATGTTCAGGGAAGACTTGCTTGACCCAATCTAGAGTGTCGATTGTCACCCTGTTGTCCAGAAATTATATCAGAGTCAGTCATGCTGGAAAATCATGGCTGCTCCCTTCTCAATCATGCAGATAACAAGAAGGGGACGTGTGAAGAAAAATAATCAGGACAGTTACCTGAAAATAGGGGTTGTATCCATATTACTATTTGTGTCATGATGGTCAACTATTCATCTGAAAATAGGTAAAACATAGGAATAATTTAGGCATAAGGCTAAATGGCTTGGTGTTTTATTTTGAGCAGTGTTATGTTTGCATTTGGCATTAGCCTATCGGGAAGTATCTAGATACTTACTCAATTGTTAATTATTACATTTTGTGCTCCCCTGTTTATTCATTCATTTATCTGTTCACTCATGCTGAAAGTCCTTTTGTTTATTTATTGAAGGGACACAGATTTAGAAGCATATAGGAACATTTAGGTAAGAAACACATCCAGAATAAATCTCAAGGAGAGTGCGTATGTCGGGCAGGGTATGCTAACTACTAACACAGAAACACACACACTCACAATGGCGCAACACAAAAACTCTTTATTCAATATGGGGAGGAGTTTTTTTCATGATGATACTTAGAGATGTGGGCTCCTTCTAATGACTACGCCATTCCCTGGACTGCCAGAATGTTCTGCTGTTCCTCTGCATCTGATCAGCTGATGAATAAAGAGAGGGAATGGGAGGATTTCATGAAAATCTTGAAAGACCAGGCCTAGATATGGCATGCTTTACCTCTTCCAGCATTCCTTAAGTAGCTATACCTAAGTCCCAGGGGTCTATGATATGGAATCACACAGGAAGAAAAAGATGAGTACTGCTTTTAGAACCTGAGCAAGAGAGGCCCGTGCTCTGGGCCAGGCCTTTTAAGATACTCTGAGGATTTCCTCCAGTTGCACCACTCCCTGTAGGAAATGAGATTACAGGGCCAAGGATGCCTGGGATGCTGGGATTCCCTGGAAACAAAGTCCTTATAAATATTTCCAGGTGCAGCTTGGTGCTCTTTCCTGGGTCTACCCTCCTAACGGTCCTATAGATGCATCCTTTTGTCTCAGGCATAGCCAAGACTGGCTGTTTGTGAAGGAATTTGGACAAAGCTTGCATGGGCAGACCAGATGTACACGATGCCCCTCATAGTGAAGGATGAAGCTCGGGTGGGCTGGAAAGGGGGAGGCCATGGTAGAGGGATGAGGGCCTGGGCCTGGTCTTCCCATGCTGTTTCTAGCATGGAACTCTGGGGAGTTCCAGAAGTCTAAACTCAAACCTACTTTTCCATATTTTTTTATGAAGGTATTTGATAATGCAGGAAACTAGGATATGTTTTATTTAGCAGGTTTTCAGCTTGGTTTATAACTCTTAAACACTGAGATGTGTTGTATGTGGGCCTTCACCTGTGTTCTTGCCCCGAGCCTGGAAGGTATTAGGGATGGTCCTTATGGTGACCGGTAGCGGCCTCTCACAGAGTGCGTGACCAGTGTGATTTTATGCTCCACTTTGTAAGCTTCTGAAAGGAAGCGGAAACTTAAAACAGTTCACTTCTATTAGACAAAAATAAAAATTTAATTGCTGCATTTCACCAAGACTTATTCAATGGACCATTTCTGCTTCTATTACCCTAAGCACTAATAAACTCTAGAAAGCTACTGATAAACACTCTGATTTCATTTAATAATAGCTACTCCCTTTTTTTTTTTTCAACTCTTAGTATGTGCCCGACACTGTGCTAACGAATTAATGTGTTATCCCATCTAATTCTAACAATTCTTTTAATTACTGTCCCTATTTGACAGATCAGGAAACATAAGCCGAGGAAGGAAATTGCAGATTTAAAATTCAAATGCAGGTCTGCCTTGATCAAAAGTGTGCCTTCTCTCCGACAATGGCACACAAATGTTTCAGGTTGGAATGCACTGTAGGTTTCAGAAGGGCCAGTCCCCTCCATGCCCATTATGATTCTTGAATCGTCTCTGTCACAGTCCAAATACTTGACCTGTCTGAATAGAGACATTTCCAGTGACAAGTTCCTTTATGTATTAATACACTAGGGGCATTAGCATATTAAAGCAATTTTTTAACTAACAAATTGTGATGCATTTATGTGTTGTTCACAATAAGAAAAACGGGTGACAGGGCGCCTGGGTGGCTCAGTCATTAAGTGTCTGCCTTCGGCTCAGGTCATGATCCCAGAGTCCTGGGATCGAGTCCCACATCGGGAGGCCTGCTTCTCCCTCTCCCACTCCCCCTGCTTGTGTTCCTGCTCTCGCTGTCTCTGTCTCTGTCAAATAAATAAATAAAAATCTTAAAAAAAAAAGAAAAGAAAAACAGGTGACATTACAGCCAAGGGACTGGGATTTACACCTAAATCACAGTCCATCTTATTTGTATTACATGTAAAATTTTGAATATTCCGATGTCAGTGGGTCATGCAGGTGAATGTCAATTTGGGAAAAATAACTGTATTCAAAATTTAAAGATCCAAACTTTCTGAGCTGTCTTTGTGTTTCTTTTGTTTTCCTTTTTTATTGTGTGGATAGAGAAATTAGAAGGACACTTGAGTAGAGCATGGAGATTTGTTTCTCACATGTGGCCCTAAAGCAGTCCTTTCAGGAAGGGTTTGTGTATGTGCATATTTGTTGTTACTATAAGTAGCAGAATCTTCTGATTTATTATCCGGACTGAGATACTTTTGAGAATGAAATGGGGTGCTACTGATAATTATGCATAAACTGAAACAGTCTCAGGAAAATGGAGTTCAGGTTCATCCTAGTCACAAACACTTATTTATATAACATTCTCAAAAAGACCAAACATAGGGACAGACACAGCTTATTAGTAGCTGGCAGAGGCTATAGGTGGAGTGAAGGGCTGACAATAAAGGGGTACAAGGGAATTTTTGGAGATGATGGAATTGTTCTGTATCTTGATTATGATTGTGTGTTCATAACTGTATGTACTTGTCAGAACTCAGAACCGGAGCGCCTGGGTGGCTCAGATGGTTGGGCGTCTGCCTTCAGCTCAGGTCATGATCCCAGGGTCCTGGGATCAAGCCCTATGGCAGGCTCCCTGCTCAGTGGGGAGCCTGCTTCTCCCTGTCCCTCTGCCCCTCCCCCTGCTTGTGAGCTCTCCCTCTCTCTCTCTCTTTCTGTCAAATAGATAAATAAAATCTTAAAAAAAAAAAAAACAGAACTCACAGAAGCATGCACCAAAAAGCGGATTTTACCCTCCATAAATTATACCTCAATTAAAGAAAGATAGCAGGGTTAAGAGGTCTTATAACAAGAATGGCAGAAACATGAGTTTAGAAGGAAACATTCTTTTTTACTTTTGACTATAAAGGAAAAATAAAAAGAGCCTACACCCTCTCAAGAAGAAACAAAACAAGGAAAACAGCTATTAGAACAGCTTTATGACAAAGTTAAAGAATCAACACCACTCAAATCATTCTAAAAGAGTAAAATCTGAAAAAAGGAATTTTCTTCCTCTGTCACCACACACCAGGTGATGGCTAGGGGACATCACAGACAGTCATTACTGCACAACTGTACTCTGTGGTGGGACAAAAGTGAGGAGGTGCTAGCAAGATAGGACCGAGGCATCTGAAAGAGGTGGCGGACCTCGACAGGTGGCTATGGTGATCCTCAGGAATAAATAGTTGTGAAGAGTGCTCAGTGAACTACCTGGACAATTCCAATTTGTTCATGAGAATCTTTGAGACATCCCCTGAAGAAAAGCATGAATATTCAGGACGATTGTTTTTACAGATGACTAAGTAAGTAGGAATAAAGTTGTTAAACACAGGCTCTTTATATTAATGTGATGGTGAGGCACCTGGGTGGCTCAGTCAGTTGAGCGTCAGACTCTTGATTTTGGCTCAGATCATGATCTCAGGGTCTTGAGATCAAGCCCACGTCAGGCTCCACGCTCAGTATGGAGTCTGCTTGAGATTCTCTCTCTCCCTCTGCCTCTGCCCCTCCCTGCCGTGTGTGCACTCTCTCTCTCTCAATAAATAAATAAAATTTTAAAAATATGTTTGTTATATTAATGTGCTGGCATTGATATTCGCAGATTGGTGAGGTCAGCAAAGTTTAAGTTCTATAACACAGTATGTCAGGTAGGAGCATCTTTTTTTTTTTTTTTAAGATTTTATTTATTTATTTGAGAGAGAGAATGAGAGACAGAGAGCATGAGAGGGAGGAGGGTCAGAGGGAGAAGCAGACTCCCTGCCGAGCAGGGAGCCCGATGCGGGACTCGATCCCGGGACTCCAGGATCATGACCTGAGCCGAAGGCAGTCGCCCAACCAACTGAGCCACCCAGGCGCCCAAGGAGCATCTTAATTATAGAACATTTTTGTGATAACTGATACAATTTTCATATTGGCAATAGCACTACAGTTCAATTTAAATAACAATAAGCTCCCAGATCCTTAAAAAATGCTTGCGTGTAATTAGCATTAGTTCAATTGTGACCCATAATTGCTTTATCCTATATTTTGTTCTATTTTTCCACTTCAAAAGAACCATGTCATTAATTTCCCCCAGGATGTGTTGAGATCTCTAAGACCCATTACAGCTCTAAAATTCAAAGATTCTACAACTGAATTTGTATTTAAAAGCCCAAACCAACTTGGTGCTGCTATTGACATAAATGGAAGGCAACACATGTGGTATTGCGAAGAGCTTCAAGTTCTAGCCCTACCTCTTTCTATGGGAAATTAAGCACCATTTCCCTGTGTGCTTAAAAAACAGGAAATTCCTGGTATTTTCTTATATGCATAGGGTAGTGGTAGAGATAAAATGTAGAGATGAAATGAGAAATCCATCTTAAGTACTAGCATTTAGTACATGGGAAGCATTCAATTGGATTTTGATATTATGGTGTACGGCCAGATATACAGATTCAGTATTATATGTGGCCTTGATATCTGAAACCAGGAGGGTATTTACGGCTAATAAACTGCTATGAGGGGCACCTGGGTGGCTCAGTCATTAAGCGTCTGCCTTCGGCTCAGGTCATGGTCCCAGGGTCCTGGGATCGAGCCCCACATCGGGCTCCCTGCTCAGCGGAGAGCCTGCTTCTCCCTCTCCCTCTGCCTGCTGCTCACCCTGCTTGTGCTCTCTCTCTCTCACTCTCTCTCTCTGTGTCAAATAAATAAATAAAAAATCTTTAAAAAAAAAAAAACAAAACTGCTGTGGGTCGCATCTTTCGAGCTTCAGGTGTTGGGTGTGTGTGGTGAAGAAGAGGCAGTCGAAGCAAACTTGTTACAGTTAAGTAACCATATAGACTAAAACATGACACTGATCAGTATATTTCCCTGTGGATCTGTGCATCAAAACTTCACACTTTCATGATTCTGATTTCTACCCAAGAGATTAACAAAACATTATGGTTTACACAGAACTGTTTATAACATAGGAACAAATTTTAGCATTCACTGTGGATTTGTTTGTCATCCAAAGACTGTTTTGGGGAGCCTAACACAGAACTGCAGCCCCTCCCTCAATTTTGAGGACTTAGGGAATATGTATGAGGATTTTAGGATGTATCTATAATCTACTTAGGGACTTTTTGCACATCCACTACCCAGACTAACCTGAGTAGAGATTGAAATGATAATCCCTGGAGAACTATAGAGAGATGGGGAGATGGTTGCACCCCCCAGTGACTTATACAAAACCCAAATATTCCCAGGCCACATCAGCCATGAATGTTAATGATGTCTTATATTCACACACGGAAATCACAGAACACCATCATGGCCCCCATTTGACTAACTCAGGTCCAACACAAAATCCCCAGTGAAGTGGCTTGAGGACTCTCAGAGGTTAGTTCACATTTTATTCTCTGCTATCATTTCACAACTTTCCTTGGCCATTCAATATCTGATTGCTGCCGCTGCTATCTCTGTCATCTGTAACCTTGTTAATGTAAATTTCAAGGCTAGTAGCTTCTGATACTTCAAACCCTTATTATATGGCATCAACCCAGCCCCGCATTCCCATCAGTCTTACTCTGGTGAAGTCCTACTAACTTGTGCAGGAGAACAAGTTTGTTTTTTCTTCTCCCTCACACTTTTTGCTTGTGCCTATCAGGCAAACAGCATCTTGGCGGCTCTCTGAGGCCCCTTTAACTGCAGGCCTGGGTGCCATCGTGCTCTGCCCTTCATTGTTTCTCCTTTCTAGGCAAGAACTTATAGCCATTTTTTTCTCACACTGACAAAAGTGTCCTAAGAAAACCAAATTCTAAATGTCTACCTATTCATTTTACCAAATATACACAGACTTGTCTGAAATTTCAATTAGTCTCAGGCCAGGAGCTCTTATTTGTAAGACTGGGGAGGGGAGGGCAGAGAGCTCTGCAGCCAGTATGTTCATTACGATATTCATTTCATTTATTCACCCCATTCATTCATTCATTCATTCAATCAGTGTTTCGGTAAGTATATATTGAGACCCTTTCTTTGTCGGGCGCTGGAACAAACTGGTGAACAAAAATAGACCTTTATGACTTTTACAATCTAGGGTTCTGTAAATGGATGCATTAGGGTCAAGTAAAGCATTGGTCAAAAATATAAACTCCTGGACCCGCACCTGACATACTGAATCAAAATCTCTCTACTAGGGGCAGGACATGATCTGGGAAGTAGGGTTTCCTTGTTGAAGAAAGAAGACTAATTAGAAACATATCATAATTAGAATAGTTATAGAACTCTTGGCCAGAAAAGCCCAGAAGATTAGAATAAATAGCAGAAATGAGGAGTTACTCAAAGAGGAGATTTGAATCAGCCAAGCATGTTAACCACAGGGGGCTAATGAATAAATGAGGTAGTTCAGAAATTTCCCAACAGCTGAATCTGAGATACACACTGATCTCAAGGTGGAGCAGGCCTTGCTGAGACTTGGCAGTTTTATTCCAAATAATCTGGTGCCGGCATCCTAAGAAGAGGGCTTTGGGAAGAGGTCTTGAGCTCAGATTTGTCAAAGCACGGAGCGCCTGTCCATTGCCTGCGTTAGTGACTCTATCAGATCTATGACCTTCCTGTTCAGGCCAAAGGAAGGAATAGAAGTTCTAGGGAATGTATTCTGAGAGCCATCACTGATGCTTCTCCCTTCACCAGCTTGAAGCCCTGGCTGCCTCTCAGGCAAGACACCTGACTGTTTTTTCTATCACTCTTTAATAGTTAATCCCCACCTTGTCAGTTAAAATATTTCAGTAACTCCCTTAGGCCGGATAAATCCAAGTAAGTTTAAATTCGATGCCTTAGCAACATCAGTCATTGAAAAAGCTTCCAGATACAGTAACCCACACCATCTCCCTCATTATAGACGGAGGGTCTTGAATGAAACCCCTTAATGGGCCTTCGTCATGGCTCTGGGGCAGAATGGGATATATTTGTATTACACCTCAGTCAGGATTTTTTTCATAACCCTTAGGAAGGATACATTTTACATTAACACGAAGCCTCAACATTTCTCGACACAGCTGTAAAATTCTGCTTTTAGCAGAATGCTGTTAGCAGTGCCGAAATTTGATCACGTCACACCTCTGCTAAAACACTTTCAAGGACTCTCAGCATCTACTGAATTGTGTCCTACCTCCTCTTGCTAGAATAGAGAATGTATGGTAATTTAGTCAGCCACTACTTTGCCTGTCTCCCCTCCACTTCACACCCCAAGCACTTTCACACCTCCAGCAAAACAGATCCTGTACTACTTTCTAGGACTTGCTCTCCTGAATCCTCATCCATGTGGGGCTCAAGGCTGCCTTCTGTTCTTCCCATCCTGTTTACCCATCCTTCAGAATCTTTTTCAAGTATCACCTTCTCCATCCTGCCTTTCCATACCTGAATATGGATATCTCTAACCTATAGATTCTCATTATATCCTTTACATCCATTATCTGGTCCTAGGTACACAAGTGGCAATTTGACAAAGCCTCCCTTTTTGGTCCTGGTCATATTCATCTTTGTATCGATCCACTGTGTCTGGATCAATGCCTTTCACGTACTAGCTTCTCAATAATACACACCCCATTTCATTGGATATGATTTGCTTCTCTCTTTTTGTGACCCTAAGTCCTCTTTTTGCCTTTTTTGTCTCTTTCATATGCTGACCATCAAGTCCACTCTAGGTCCAAGGAGAAAAGTGATCTTCAAACAAACACCAACCCTCCTGGGAACTCAGGGGAATAGAGTTTGCTTTTCCGTAGGAGGATTAGAGACTATTTGTAAAGCACTCGGGAAGGGAAAATCTCCATGATCCTGTTAATTGCTATTGGTATTAGTGATTTCCATGGATGCAGGAAGTCTCAGAGTCTTAACTCACGCTCACAAGGGAGTCTGCGTGGCACACTCACAGACTTAGCTAGTGGAAACTGGTGACGAAATTTTAAATGGCAAAGTCTCCTTGAGTTCTGAGCTTAACCCTGAAGATAATGAATTTTCACTGTAGAAATCTGGCCAATGGCAATGACATCTGCTTTAAGAAAGAGGAAAGCTTATTATTACTAGTTCCTATCTGAGCTCAATTTCTGCTTGCTTTCGTAAAAATTAGTTACTTAAGTTTTGTGTTAGTGGATTTTCTTTTTCTAAGTTTACCACCTTTTGGTGCTTAATGGACACTTTTTGTTTTCTAAAGCCAGTTTTCAAAAAATGCATGATGATAAATGCATGCTATGAAAATCTTATCTCTATCTTGAGACCTATTTGTAACTGGCCTCGGGAGGCCATTCTCTGAAATTGTGCAGTGACTGTTGATTTGCAAACTGCATAGCCTCCTGTGTGCTTCCAAGGGAGTCAGTGCTGAAACAGGGTTGAAGGCCCTTATTTATCTTCCACAAAGACAGTTAAACAGTAGGCATTAAGATGAAGAAAATGTGACTGAAGTAAACCATGAAAACAAGCTTTCAGTTCCTTCACTCTAACTCGGGAGATTTCAATAGTTGAAAACATAGCTGCAATGTTTCTCAGAATATGATAATTCCTGTCAGCATCTATTTTGCAGAAACTTAAGAGCATAAGCAAGTAAAAACATAATACCTTGGGGACGACGAGAATCCAAACAATAGAAAAATTATAAAGAAATTCAGTTTTATTATTTTTCTAAGTACACACATTTGTATGAGTGCCTGCATCCAAGACATTTTGGATTCTAGATCAAACAGGACCCAACAAAAATTTTCATTTATAGTTAGGTCCTCTTTATAGTAAATGTCTCTAGAATGCTGGGTAATTCTTTATCCTTTTAAGCAGAATTTTCTCCTTCCCAATTTCTGAAACAATACCAATTTTTGTATAATGCCTTGTACTTAAAGTACAAAAATACATTTCAGATGAGAGCCAATTTAATGAGCTACATTTTACATTTAAAGAGCTCAATCTAGTTTGTATATTAACTTATGTATTTAATTACATTAATTCATTAACTTATTTAGCAAATATACTGTAAGCAATGTGCTGGGTATTCAGATTGCCAAAAGAAAGAAAAAAGTACTAATCCTGACCTCAAAGGACTCATTCTACCTCTAATCTCAAATCCAAGCCTTACCCTACACATATCCTATCACGCATAAACTATACATCACAAGTTACCACAATAACATTCAGCATAGAATGAAGAGCAGGATACAAAGTCACACAAAGGAAAGAATGCCTCATGGGAAAGAGTTTGTATATTATCCACTAAAATAGTGGAGGACTCCAGAGTGGAGTGAGCCAGCCACAGAGGTGCTCAAGACAATTCACTAGGGTACTAGAGGAAAAATAAAGAATAGCTATTTACATTTATTTCGATCTTGTGGTATTTATTTTGTGTGTGTTCCTGTACTGGTGTGATTTTTGATGTGCACATTATGTGTGATACAGAGATATATAATTTATAAATAAATAGACATGTTCTGAGAGTTCTTGATCTTTTTGTTTTTGACTTCTGGTGTGCACAATATAAAAATTGCAGACCACTTGGGATTGTCAAGCCACTGGGTGATTTTAAGCTGGCAAGAATATAGACTGGTTTACATTTTAGGAAAACTACTTGGTGACAATGTAGAGAGTAAATGCATGGGAGTGAAAACTGACAAAGATACAGGTGAAAGATGATGCATTTCTGAGCTAAAGTAGAAGACTGGTATGACATATATTAGGGAGAATGAATGAGTAGGAATTAACATAATATGAGGCAAGAGGTTTTCCCTTTTCGGATGTCTAGAGAGACTCTACCTCTGAGATTCTAAGTTTGGTGATAGAATAAATGGTACATCATTAATTGAGGTATTTAATACAAGAAAGGATTGGGCCTGATTGAAATAACAGGAAGCATGAGTTCAGTTTAGCATTTGAGTTGGAGATGTGTGGGGGACATCTTTCTAAGTAGAGATGTTCAGGTAGCAGCTGAATAATTAGGTATTTTACTGAAAAGGGACCAGATGGTAGCCAGATTTATGAGTGCTTTTAAACATAGATGGTAGTAGAGTTGTTTATCTTTTATAGACGGAGGCCAATTTTAGATTTCTTGGAAGTACTTAAAACCTTGTGCATGGATGCAATAAATACTTGCTTCCATAGTGTCATTCCTTAGTGCTAAATTTTTTTCGGAAACAAATCATTTGTTGTATAGGCCTACATTTGCAGTCCCAAAGGTAGGAATCTTGGAGTTTACATATTTAATCGAATGAACGTGACTGGCCTAGCCATTAGGATGGCTGCAGAGATCAAAGCAGGGCCAAATATAATTGCAAGATTGCAGCAAGGGCTAAGGACAGAACAGCATTATGAAGGGTCTCCATGGAACTAAGGTCAAGAGAAATATAAGAGGTGTATCTAAAAATGAGGGAAAAGGGACAAGCCTTGAACTTAAGTGTCCATACCTCTCTGTACTGCCCATGTTTTGCTATGGCATGGATTTTGATTACTGTCGATGTAATGAAAGCTGAAAGAATTATACATAGGAGAAAATAATATAATACCAAATGAGAAGCCAAGTTGTTCTGAGTATTATTAATTGATGGTCATTGGATTTTGAATCATGGGGTCATGTCTGTTGGATCTTCTCCCTCTTGTAACTAAATGTTATATTAAGGGAGTACTATGGCGGAATCCAATAGTTTTTTAAAAATTTTTCAAACAGTTAAGCTCCCAGGGCTGAAGACTCTCATTATATTTGCATGGTACCTCCCAGGCCTGTTTGTATGTGTGCATAGTGGTGAACATTTTGAATATAATAGATATACATCATATATATATATATATTTTAAGTAGGATCATACAAATTTAACATGTAGTCTTCATTTACCATTCACTGATTCATTCAATATATTTCTCCTTTTTAAAAGCTGCATGGTGGGATGCCTGGGTGGCTCAGTCGGTTAAGCGTCTGCCTTCGGCTCAGGTCATGATCCCAGGGTCCTGGGATCGAGTCCCACATCAGGCTCCCTGCTCAGCGGGGAGCCTGCTTCTCCCTCTCCCTCTGCCTGCCACTCCCCCTGCTTGTGCTCTCTCTGCCAAATAAATAAATAAAACCTTAGAAAAATAAATAAAAATAAATAAAAGCTGTATGGTATTCCACGTTCCGGGTTTTGTAATTTACAAAAGCAGCGGCCATTCTTGTAAGTCTCCAGTTCTTTCACTAGGATAAACAATGTTTCAGTGACCCAAAGGGTAGTGTTAAATTATAATTCCCCAAGAAATAAAGTCTATTATTTGAAAAATACTTATTTAAATTTATAATCAACATAAAACACTTATAGTATGAGAGGACTACACATACTAAAGTCATCTGAGGGAATAGAAAATTACAACTGCTGTCTCATATTCATTCTAGGGCAGGCAGAATTACCTGAACAATTTATATTTTATATATAAAATGTGTATTGGGTAAGAGTGTGTCTGTGGATGTCTGTATGTCTATGTGCCAGTAACTGGATCTGTAGAAGTCAAATACATGGGTGCATGTCTGATATGATTACTAAGGCTTATCTCCCCAGAACTGTGAGTTGGCGTAAGATACAATCAAGTTGTCCGAACAATAGCTAAGCTCAAGAAACTTAAGTTTGAAAAACACGTTATATTTTTCAGATCTTTTCTTTGCTGCATTAACAACTCAACAAACTATCTTAAACTATAAATAGAAACCATAGACTTTAGAAAAGACTTCAGTGAGATCCAGATTTTCATATCTAATGTTATATGTTATCAGGCTTCGATTTTCTTTCAGTTTTCATCTCAGGGAGACTTTCCTTTTGTGGTATGTAGAGCTTGGCCCATATTAGGTGCTTTGCAAGTGTTCTTTGAGTGAGTGAGTGATGGTGAACTGTATTATACTAAGAAATAAGGAAGATGATTCTTTTTGCCAACAATTCTAGCAAAAATCTCATAATTAAGCCCCATAGATCCAGTGTGGGTCACTGGTCTATCATTGCACCAACTTTGTGATCAAGAGTACAAAATGCACAGGGGCGCCTGGGTCAGTCAGGGTCAGTCAGGTAAATGTCTTCCTTTGGCTCTTGGGGTCCTGGAATAGAGCCCCGCATTGGGCTCCCTACTTAGCAAGGAGTCTGCTTCTCCCTCTCTTCACTCATGCTCTCTCTCTCTGTCTCTCTCAAATAAATAAATGAAATCTAAAAAAAATATTCTGTATTGTAAAGCACAGATTTATGATAGGCTACTAGGTATTCTGACAGATCTCAAGATATGTATTATATTTTCTCTATCTTAGAAAAATTCACCACCTGGTAAAGAAATTAACCATGAGATACGGACTGGTAAATTTGATATTATCTATCCCTTTATTTCTGAGATTTCAAGAACCTTGTAACTTGTACAGATCATATAATCTGCAAATGAAACCATATAGCTCTGTTAAAATACTTGTCAAATTATTATTATAAAAATAAAATGTTTGGTATTTAGTAGTAAAGTGTTTTTTTTATACAAAGATTATGTATTTTGTTTTCTAGTTTAATCATTACTACATTTCTGTAAGCTTCTCCAAAGGAAAGTTATCCCCAAAATCCAATATTGTTTATTGTGTCCAGAAGAAAATACAAATTTTAAAAAGTCTGTTTTTTGGAGTATGTAAAAATAACACTGCAGTGAGATATTTGAGTCAAAGCTGTGATCATGTACAGAGAGCCATGTTATAGTTTATTCTTTATGGTGACGCCATATGTTCTGGCTTTACTAAGAGTTACAAGTTGTAACTCACTATTGAGGCCAAATGTATGCAGTTATTTTGGAAAGCCAAGTGGAACTTGGTTGCTTATCCTGTCAACTTTTCCATCACTTAAGGTCTTGGCTTAGGATGTTTTAGTGATAATGCAAGAAAAATATATCAAGAATGTGTAACATGGTTTGTCACCAACTGGAATGAATGAACAGAAAAGATGTTTTGTCTATCATCAGAGCTTTTGTACTGAAAGGATTAAAGCTTATAAATTGACCCATATGAAATTTCCTGCCAAAACTGCCAAATAGCAACATATGATTCCATCTAATTTGTAGGCAAATAATAGCTCTCAAAGCACATGAATAGAGAGGACATGGTAAAAATAGATTTAACTCATTTCTCCTGTGTTGTTTATATTCCTATGTAGTTTAGCCAACCCTTTCTTCACTGATAGTGCAAGGTAGAATTTAGCTCAAGCACAGCTGTCATATCACAAATATTTAATCAGTGGGACCTACATTAATGAGGTTGAGGTTCTGCTATATTGCCTTGTTAAACTCACATACATTGGCTTCTTATGGGAGGGGAGCAAGGAATTCTCCACCTCCACCCAGTACTCCAAATTCAAATAATACTGACTTTAGCATCTCATCATGGGAAATTGACATAATTAAGCACTCTTCAAAGAAAAATAGACTCTGATGCCTCTAATGCTATTAAATATTTACTGTGCACATCGTTGCAGTAAATTCCCTGACAGAAAGTGATTCTACCAAAGTAGATCAAATGAGAACATCACATCACCTTGTAGCAACTGTATCCAGATTTATAAATTATTAAACAATATACATCTATATGCATAAAATATAAATGTGGTAGTGGCATAGTGTGGAGGCTGAAGAGTCTATAAAAGTATGTCTGGAATATGTTTCCCTATACTTCCAGTTCTTAGCTCAGACATGAAGCTTGCTATGCTTATCTCTGCAGGTAGGGATTCCCTCATACTGAATGTTGGCCCCATGCTGCAATTAGAATCAAAGAGAAAATAATAATAATCATAATTGCATAATTCCTTGTGCAAAAAAAGAATATATATAATAATCAAAGGAGTGGAAAAAGCTTACTGAATTAGAAAAGCAACCCAAGTTATGTCAGGTCCAAAACCAACCTTTTCTGATGTGAAAATCAGGCAAAGGAGAGAAAAATATCTAGCTCATGTCTGTTAATATGTTCTCACTGTCCAGAAAGACTGGGGTCATCAGGAAGACTGACCTAACGAGAATGGCAAAGCTATCTTTTGTTAAAATGACATTAAATTTTAACTTTTGAGTGTCTCTGGATTCCAGATGGGAGAGTAGAGGTGCTTGACATTTTTCAAAATGACTTGATTAAAAAAATAATAATTTGAAAAACCTAAGACATTTGCTAAAGACTAAGAAGAAAATTGTAGTAAGCTAGTTGGAACGCCTCTAAACTATATTCTGATTACTCACCTGGATAAACATTAGCCCAACCATGCTCAAAGAGAACATATTGGTTAGGAAGTTAACTAGTCACTGGCATCATATTTCAAAAAGAATTTCTTCAGAGCACCAGATAAATACAAATATATGTGGAAGGGACATCTGGGTGGCTCAGTCGGTTAAGTGTCCGACTCTTGATTTCTGCTCGAGTCCTGATCTCAGGGTCCTGGGATCGAGCCCACGCTGGGTTCCTTCACTCAGCGGGGAGTCTGCTTGTCCCTCTGCCCCTTACCCCCTCATACTCTCTCTTAAATAAATAAATAAATAAAATCTTTAAAAATAAAATTAAAGGGCACCTGGGTGGCTCAGTCATTAAGCGTCTGCCTTCGGCTCAGGTCATGATCCCAGGGTCCTGGGAACAAGCCCCGCATCGGGCTCCCTGCTCAGCAGGAAGCCTGCTTCTCCCTCTCCCACTCCCCCTGCTTGTGTTGCCTCTCTCACTGTGTCTCTCTCTGTCAAATAAATAAATAAAATCTTTTTTAAAAATTAATAAAATTTAAAAACCCAAATACATGTGGAAGGTAGAAATGAAATACAATAAATGTTGACCAAACATCTACTGGATACTATCATGGTGTTTTGCCTGACTTACATTTTTTAATCATAAAGAGGAATTTAAAAAAAAATAAGTAATAATATAATCACTTTTTAAATGAGGAATTGAGGTTTATACAGGGAGAAAATTTCAGGCCTTGAATTCAAATCCAGATCTGATTCAAAGATTCATGCTCTATTCCCTACATAATATTGCTTCTCTAAAAATACATTGAAACAGTACATAATTAAATGGCAAAATAAATAGCATATTTTAAAGTTCAGGTAGGAAGATAAAAAATAAAATAATAAGCAGGAGTTTGTAGGATCTTTTTCTAAGCCATCTCTTACTAGGATATCATACCACACCTTTCTCCCCCCATAGTATCAGCTCCATCATTGGAAGCAGGCCGAATTAGAGGTAAAAATGAGTCAATAAAGTTAAGATACTCTGTTTTGTTTGTTTGTTGTTTCATTTTATTTTGTTTTTTAGTTTTAGAATTCTAATCTTAAACTAAGACTGAGCATTTTCTACTGATTACACCGAGATGGGCTCTGTTGTATTCTTTCTAATATAATCATGATATGATTAGTTCTATAAATTTCATTCTTAATAGAAAGCATTTACTAATAATGATGCTTAAATATTCTAAGAAATCTCCAAAGATCTGAAGAGCTTTATGAAATTCTTTGTGAGATAGTTTTTCCTCCAGCTTACTCTTTAACTTTTATGATAAGCACTTTCAAAACGAAATGTTTTATAGACTCAAGATAAATTCTCTAAGTCAGAAATCATTTGCCTAGATAATTGTTTTTCCTTTTACTAGTTATCAAATAAATGCATGTATGCATGTATACATATTGAACTTTTGATGAGGAAAGAATATAAAAAAGCAGAACAAAAAAACCCATAAAGAAAGTAATTGTCAGCATTTGGTATGCTTATTTCTTATTTTTTCTATATTTACTTTTGTAAACGTCATATTTTATATTTATATATATATGTGTACATACATATATATGTTGTAAGAATGTTATAAAAATTTTCCCCTACATCATTATAAATTCTTTGTAAGCATAATAATTCAAGGTTCATTAATGTTTAACTTCTGAAGCTATGAATTATCACCCTAAAGTCAGGCTTTTATTTTATTTTATTTTGCCTAATGTAAATAATGCTTTGATCAGTATCTTTTTTGCAAAATTATTTGTCCACACTTTTAATGATTGCTATAGCCCTGCTTCCTGGAAGGGAACTAGTTAAACTAAAGGATGTGAAATTTAAAAAGAAATCAGACTTCCATTCTGAAAATTTTTAAATAGGTATGAGTAAAGAGAATAGCATAATAAACCCTCATCTAGCCCCTCATCCATACACCACAATTATCAATGCTTTGTCCCCTTAGATTTGATCTATTCCTTTTCTCTTTTTTTGTTATCTTTTAATCAGCTTTGCAGAGGCATTTTAAATCCCAAAATATCATTATTTTCCACCACTAAATTTTTCAGTATGCATTTCTAAAATATGAAAAAGAAGAATATTTTACATAATGGCTAAATCATTATTGCACTTAAAAATTCACACCTAAATTCTGAAAATTAATGATTGCCTTATGTCATCAAGTACTCAATCCATATTCAAAGTAAAAAAAAAAAAAAGTCCTGTTATCCAGTCAGTCAGTTGAAATCATGATCCATCAAGTCTCTCCACTGCATTTGGCTTTCCTCTATTGTTTCTTAGATCTCTTAATTTATGAATGTCCACTTTTCCATCTTACTTTCTGTGCCAGTAATTGTTTTAAGGAAACAAGTCGGTTTCTCAGTAGAGCTTCCTGCATTTAGGATTCATTTGATTGCTTATTCATGGGTCCTTCAACTTACCTCCTTTATCTTTTGTTCTTGTAAACTGGAAGTTGGAAATCTTAGCAAGATTACTCCCTAAATGTTGTTTTGTCCTTCATATTACATCACATCAGAAACCATATAAGGTCCTGATTTTGGTGATGGTAAGATGACTGATTTTCTAGTATCAGCCTGACTCTAATTTAAAGTTGCAAGTTTCCCTATATGATCAGTAAGTCATTCATGGAGTCATACTTCATTCTCTGCAATAAGTTCTCTGTTTACTTTTCCTCTAGATGCGTTAGCAACTGTAGATGAACTTCACTTAAATCAATTATTTGATTAAGGATTGCAAAATGAAAATATAAGCTTTCAATTCATGTTGCTTAATTGTTTTCCTGAAAGATCTTTATCAAATTAAACACTCATATCAATATATAATTATATCTTTACCAACATGCCTTTGCTGCAGTATTTTTTTAAGAAAAATATTTACTTACTTGATAAATAAAAAAAATATATATTTTGTTATATGGATTTTTCTGGTATTTTTTTTCCTTTTCCTCTCTTCTATTATCACATCATATCACAATTTAATAAATTTAAACTAGGGTAATAGACAAACCTTATGAGAGAATTGTATTTTTATATTATATATCAAATACCTTTCTTGATTTGTGTTTGTTTTTGCATTCAATCTTCTAACCATAGTTAGGTTGTTTTGTTTTGTTTTGTTTTTCTGATAGAGAGCATGTAAGTGCTGGGGGTTGGGGGGGGCAGGGGTAGAGGGAGACGGAGAGAGAGAATCTTAAGCAGGCTCCATGCCCAGCACGGAGCCCGACGCGGTGCTCAATCTCAAAACCCTGAGATCATGATCTGAGCTGAAATCAAGAGTCAGATGCTCATTCAACTGACCATCCAGGCACCCCCATAGTTAGGTAATTTATAATAAACTGTAGGTTGATTACTGTGTTTCATGCTCTTAAAAGATTTTTATGTGATTTATAACCTTAAAATTTGAGGTGTTTTTGTTATTCTTTACCCTCTCAATAATAGCTAATATGCTGAGAGTATACTTTGTGCCACACATTGTTCTAAGAACTTTATATTAATTACCTAGTTTAATACTCAAGGCATCTTCACTTTCAGCCACATTTTTTAAAAATTTTTTATTATGTTAAGTTAGCCACCATATAGTACATCATTAGTTTTTGATGTATTGATCATTGATTCATTAGTTGCATATAACACCCAGTGCTCATTACAACACATGCTCTCCTTAATACCCATCACCTGGCTACCCTATCCCCCCACCCCCCCGAAACCCTCAACTTGTTTCCCGGAATCCATAGTCTCTCATGGTTCATCTACCCTTCTGATTCCAGCCCCCTTCAGTTTTCCCTCCCTTCCCCTAATGTCTTCTGTGCTATTCCTTATGTTCCACATATGAGTGAAACCATATGATAATTGTCTATCTCTGCTTGACTTATTTCATTTAGCATAATCCCCTCCAGTTCCATCCATGTAGATGCAAGTGGAGGTTATTCATCCTTTCTGATGGCTGAGTAATATTCCATTGTATACATGAACCACATCTTCTTTATCCATTCATCTGTTGAAGGGATCTCAGCTCCATCCACAGTTTGGTTATTGTGGACATTGCTGCTATGAACATTGGGGTGCATGTGCCCCTTCTTTTCACTACATCTGCATCTTTGGGGTAAATACCTAGTAGTGCAATTGCTGGGTTGTAGGGTAGCTCTATTTTTAACTTTTTGAGGAACCTCTATACTGTTTTCCAAAGTGGCTGTACCAGCTTGCATTCCTACCAACAGTGTAGGAGGCCACAGTTTTTAAAGATTTTTTATTTATTTACTAGAGAAAGAGAGAGAGAAAGAGAAAGCATGAGTGTGGGAAAGGGCAGAGGGAGATGGAGAAGCAAACTCCCCACTGAGTGGGGAGCCCCAACAAGGCACTTGATCCCAAGACCCCAAGATCATGACCTGAGCTGACGTGAGATGCTTAACTGACTGAGCCATTCAGATACTCCACTATCAGCCACATTTTGAACATGAGGACATTGAAGTACTATGGAACTGATGGCATAATCTATACCTCAAAGCCAAACTGTCTGTCTCTAGAACCTGTATATGTACTCAAGGTACTACATTGTTTCTAGCTATGATATAGCTTCAATTTGTTTTCCTTAAGGACTATTTAAATCAGAGACAAATATCAAGTGATGACTTTTTGTCACCTTTACAAATAAGTGAAAATTTATCAGGGTGTAAATTTCTTAAATCACAACTTTTTTTTGCTAAAAACTTTGTAGAAAAGTATTTTTAAATAATGTGTTTCTTGGAATAGCATGTATTAAGATAAAATAATATATTTTATGATCAAATAAAGTAGGGAGTTAAATAAATTGTTATTTGCTTTTGTTTTATTTAGGAGTCAGCAAACTTGGGCGCCTGGGTGGCTCAGTCGTTGAGCGTCTGCCTTCGGCTCAGGTCATGATCCCGGGGTCCCAGGATCGAGTCCCACATCGGGCTCCCTGCTCAGCGGGAAGCCTGCTTCTCCCTCTCCCACTCCCCCTGCTTGTGTTCCTGCTCTCGCTGTGTCTCTCTCTGTCAAATAAATAAAATCTTTAAAAAAAAAAAAAAAAAAAAAAAAAGGAGTCAGCAAACTTTTCCTGAAAAGGGCCAGATTAAATATGTCCAGTGATGTAGTCTTTGTTGAAACCACTTTATCATAGTGCAAAAGCGTTCATAGACAATCTATGAATGAAGGAGTGTGGCTGTGTTCCAATAAAGTTTTATTTACAAAAGCAGGCAGTGGGCCATATTTGGCTTGTAGGTCATAGTTTGCAGATCCCTGATTTTATTTCTAACTCCTGGGTGTTCAGAGTATTTAGTCTGTTACCATAAATTATTACTCTTTAAGATGTCTCCAAGAGGCCACTTTTACACATTGCATAACGCTCTTAGTTGGAAAAAGAAAGGAACACAGGCGAACAGAAGTCATTTTTCCAATCTCCGCTATCAGTTCCCTAACTGCTCAATACCTAATCCTGAAGCCAATGTCACCTATATTGGGTGTTATTTTTTTTTTTTACGGTTCCCCATATCTACGTACAAATTTCTATGTAGTCACTATTGCCTTATTGACAAATGATCTCAAAATCTCAGAGACATAGAAGAAAAAAAACATGTAATCCTCATATTATAATACATCAGTTGAGGGTCAGTACTGAATTCTACTACTCAATTCTTGCTCTTTTCCTTTGCCAAAAGAATATCATTCTCCATATTGTTGCTGCTTCTTCAGCACAACCTTACTCTAAAGAGAATCTTTGGAACACAGCTGAATTGAAAAGAGCTGTATCTGAGCCATCATCAACTCGCAACTGACATGTAGCATGTGTGAGAAAGAAATCTTTGTTGTTATAAACCACTGGGATTTTGTGGTTCTTTGTTACTATAGCAAAGCTTACAAATATCTAGTCTCTTAATAGATGCACAGTAAAAAAAAAGGAGCCTATGGGAAATGGGAAAGGTAGTCTGGGGTGAATGGCAAGGGGCACACATCTGGCTGTTCAGTTAGTTTCTATGCAATAGAGCAATACATATACATGGGTTTATGTGTGTTTGTGTGCATATATGCATATGTGTATACATGTGCATATATAGAAAGTTGGGGGGGAAGGGAAGGGAAGGGAAGAAAAAAAGAAAGAATTGTTTTAGGGAAGCTCTCTTACCTCAGACTTAGGAGCAGAACTGTGGGAGGAGGTCAGTGAATGAAATACTTTTTCATTTCTTATGGCCATCTGGGCTATTCTGGCTCAGAAAAAAAAAATTACATGTGTAGTGTAAAAATATTCTTCTCAACCCATCTTTAGTAGTTGTGTTGTTATTCGAGATTTCCCTCACACCTTGCTTTATGGTCTTATTTTTCATTTGTAGTCTGGTTGTTAGCGTTTGTAAATATTTTTAAGCAAATTTATTGGGGAATATATTGAGAATGATTAGTTCTTCAATATTAAGCTAGGTTTATTTTTCTAATATTTTTGGTGTTTTCTCTCTCTCTTTTTTTTTTAACAATATAAATAGGACATTGCATATTTTGCCTAATGTGGTTTGCTTACTTAGAAATAGAATTAACCTCCTGGAAATAAGGAGATTGTGGTGAGACTTGTTTGTGGCCATAATCATCTCTCTTCATTGTTGGCGTGTTTTGGAACTATAAGGGAAAGATGAATTTAGGGGGGAAGATCAGAGCCTCATTATTAGAACATTCCCTGTCTCTCCCCAACTCCCCAACACGTATTCCATTCATGGTAGAGAAGTGCTTTATGCTCCCTTAGCCTGCTCTTCTCCTAGAAGACAGTATCATACTGTATGTCAGGGAAGATTTATAGCCTGTTGAATTCACCTTTTTTTTCCCTTCCCTAACAGTTAATGTAAGGAATAAAGAACACAAGCTCATGAAAAGACATAACTCTTTTTGTCGCCTGTGTCACTACGATTCAAACCATCCACGTACGAGAAGACGGTGGGGTCTGATACAGCTTTACAAACTCTTCCCCTTGTCCCACCCCCACCTTCCCAGAGAAATAACAGGAAAAATCATATTTTGTCATATGAAAATTTCACCACAAAAGAGGATATATTAGCTGAGAAGCTAAATCTCCCACAAAATCCAACTCTGTCATTTGTTGATTTATAGTCTCCCGTATTAAGCTCCTTTTCTGCAGCTTGGGGAGAGAAGTTGGACTAGCCTTTTGTATTTTATTTCTATTTTTACTTATTTTAATTTTTTTGACTAGGCTTTTTTAAATTCACTCTTTTTCACTTGTTTATATTTGCCACTCAGAACAAATGGTGATTTTGGTAGATGAAAAGCACAAATTATTTTTTTTTCTCCAGCAGGTGCCTAGAAAAATCACTCACTGAGGGAGAAGTATATTTATTTCTTACTCCTCCTTCTTCTGGTAAATAGAATTTTTTCTAATAAACAGACCCTTTTTAACTATTCCTAAGATAGTTGTTTGGGTAAGTATTTATCCCCTCATTGGTAGTGCAGGAAACATATCAGTGAGGATCTGGCATTTATAGAGAAAGAACTACACGATTTCCCCAAAGTTGAACAAATTTCTTCTCTAGTAATCATTAGGCTTTTGTGCATAAGATTTTACAGTTACATGTTTAAAATTAAATTTTAAAAATATATAATAAAAATAAATGTATTTGGCTAATTTTTTCCTTAATGTCCTCTAGAGTAAGGAGTAAGGAGTCAACTATTATTTATGGTAAAGGCTGAAATTGGGAAATTCATAGAAATATTACATTCTAATGAAAAAGAAGAGAAAGGAGAAAGAGAAAAGGAAGAAATTGTACAGAAATGAAGCTGACCAAGAATTTCTGGTATTTAAAGAACTATTTATAAATCTCATAGTACAGAGTATGGTACACAGTAAGTGATCTATAGATGTGTGCTAAACAAATAGATAAAAACTCTCCTCCTCTGTACCTCTGAGCTGAGTGGTTAATGAAATTAAATCAAATAGCAAAATCTAATTGATATTAGGAACATTATTCTTCCCTTCAACCTGGGACAGTAGTATCATTAGCACATTGGAAAGAGTTTCTAATTTCCCCCCCTTTTCACTTCATCGCGACAGGTCCTATTGATGATGATGAATCATTTCTGCATCTGTTTCCCTTTTGGACCCTCATCGCACATTGACAGTGACACATTTCTCAATGCCTTTTTTTTATTTGATGGCAATGAGTGAAGCCTTTGGTGTTAGCACAATTGCTTTAGTTTTGAAATACCAAATGAGATAATGAGACCCCAAAAGTCACTGATGGTGAAGAGAAGAGATCAGATGGGGTGATGGCTTTGTCTCTAGAGATTCTCAGTAGCTTAGAAGCTGATTAAATGTTCATTCCATAATGAGGTCTGATTGCCCTGGGCCTAAGCTGTGAACCAAGAGCCAATTTGGTACTTGATAAGGTGTATTAAAAGGCAGGGTATAAGTTTACAGTGGGAGAAACTAACTTGATACAGATCTGTATCAAGTTAGTTTCTCCCTTGATCTCTAAAGGTATAGGTGGAAATTGGCCACAGTGAGTGTTTGGTAGGGTAACAAAAACTGCAGAGAAAGAAATGTACAGTTTTACCAGAGTAGAATGAACAGTCAAGATGCCAACAGGTAGTTAGGTCTCTTACCAGCCACTAAATACAGAGGCCTTTTCAAAACTCTAGGCCATTGCATAAATGAATAAATACCCTGGATGGTTTTTAATCTATCATATTAGAGTCTCCATTCAGTGCCTCCTGTGCTCCGTTAATGCTGAAGAATCCTTGTTCCACAACACATTAAAGGTGAAAAATGTGCATTGCTAATGTCTGAAAATGCACCCAAGCCCTTATTCCACACAGTTGTTTTGGATACCTAGAAAATGTTTCTAACACCCATTGACCTTCAGCCATTACATATGTATGAGATATGATGAATAGTTTTAACTGGGATTTAGATGGACAAGAGTTACAGATTAGCTCAGGAAGTGAGTACTTTGAGGATATCTGCAGCAAATGTGGCACACAGTTTGGCAAGAGATAATACGATTTAGTATTTCCATCTGACTTTTGTCACTTTCAGTCATGTGGCTTTTGACTGCCCCTTGCCCTCTCTGAGACTCAGTCATCTTGTCTTTCACATGGGTATAATAAGATGCCATAGCCCCCCCCCGCCTCAGGAATATCCTCAGGATCAAATAAGATGATGATACCTGTGAAAGCGATTGAATTGCCAACTGTGAAGTAGTGGATATACAAGTATTAGTCTTTATGATGTGTTAATTGAATCATCATTTATTAAACCTGTATAAAGCATCAGGTTTTGTAATAAGAGCTGGTAATACGAAGCTCACTAAGACTCAGTGTCTGACCTCAAGGATTAATGCATGATTATTAGTAAAATACTCCAAATTCAAAGCTAGTTCTAGAAACTTCACTTCGTGGTATCATAAACAGTGAAAAGAATGACAGCATTTTTAATCCTTTAAGATATGGGCATATTTCAGAGATATTGCAGATTCGGTTTCAGACCACTACAATGAAGTGAATATTTCCATAAAGTGAGTCACATGAAGTTTTTGGTTTTCCAGGGCATATAAAAGTTACGTTTACACTATTACTGTAGTTTATTAAGTATGAAATAGCATTAAGTCTAAAAAAACAACATAGGTACCTTAATTAAAAATACTTTATTGCTAAAAGATGCTAACCCTCATCTGCACTGTCAGTGAGTTATCATCACTGATACAGATCACCACAGCAAATTAACAATGATCAAAAAATATGAAGTATTGTGAGAATGACCAAAGTGTGACAGAGACATGAAGTGAGCACATGCTGTTGGAAAAATGGCACCAATAGACTTGCTCAATGCAGGGTTGCCACAAACCTTCAGTTTGTAAAAACGCAGCGTCTGCCAGGTGGAACCAAGCAAGCACAAGAAAACGAGGTATGCCGTATTTATAGTTCTGATAGAATAAGTGCTCAAAAGGAGTGGCTATTACTTCCTAAGGTGTTAATTCCCCCATGTCCCCATTTCTATTGCAGACCCTACCAGCATGGACAGCAGTCCCACCATTGCTGTGAAGGGGGTGGAAGCCACAATACGCTGCTCACCCTCCTCTTCTAAAACAAACAGGACGAGCTCTTAGAGTTTCAGACCACATCTCTCCACTGCTCTAAGCCTCCACTGACTGCCCATTGTACTTAGAACAAAAGCCACTGTATTCACTGTGACCACGCCTTGGGGCTCCTCTCCAGCCCCTCACCTGTGTCCACCATGTCTCAGTCACGCTGCCCCTCCCTGTTTCTGACACAAGCCTGTCCCAACTACACCTCTTCTCCCTCTGTCAGGGATGTGGTCCCCTGGATATCCGTCTCTACCAGGTTTTCTTCTCCACTTTCCTCAGATCTCTTCAGAAGACCCATCCCCAGAGAAGTCTTCCCCATCACAATACTTTCTTCTCTTTCATAGTTATATTCACTTATGCATTTTTTAAAAAATGTATTTATTTATTTAAGAGAGGGAGAGGAGGGGCAGAGAGAGAGAAGCAGACTCCCTGCTGAGTGCGGAGCTCAATCCCAGGACCCTGAGATCCTGACCTGAGCCACCCAGGTGCCTCTCACTTACCAATTCTTGATATTTTATTATTTTTTTATTTTTCCCTCCTCCATGCAGTGCCCTCTACCTAGAACTTGCTTTTGCCACTTATGCAGCATTTGGAGTCTGAGGCTCATGGAAGTAAGTGAATTACCCACCACCTCTGCATAACTAGTACTGGAAATTTATCTCTGAAAAAATAATCTAACCTCATTATGTTGGCTAGGATTTTGTAATGGGTAGAAAAAGGAAAGTGGATTTGAATGGCCTTTGTACTTTTGTAGATTGTTTAAGGACTAAGTATAAACTTTAGTGTCATGGAGCCAAAGCAGACTTTATTTCAATGTTATCTTCCCCCTTGTAGGCCATAGAAAGTATTGCCTCCCACAGCTGGTAATACTCTAACGATCAGATGCTTAATTTACATATGCATATAAACTTTGCAACAGTCCCAGGCTACTGTTAAGATTATCTGTTTTACAGATGAGGAAACTAAGGTTCGGGAATGTCCAGTAACTCATATAAGGCAAATGGGGGAATCAAGGTTTGGAATCCACCTCTCTGTGATTTCAAAACTGCTACTCTCTTGGGCGCCTGGGTGGCTCAGTTGGTTAAGCGACTGCCTTCGGCTCAGGTCATGATCCTGGAGTCCCTGGATCGAGTCCCACATCGGGCTCCCTGCTCGGCAGGGAGTCTGCTTCTCCCTCTGACCCTCCCCCCTCTCATGTGTTCTCTCTCATTCTCTCTCTTTCAAATAAATAAATAAAATCTTAAAAAAAAAAAAAAAAAACTGCTACTCTCTAAATTATGCCATACTTTGGCTCCCCTCGTCATACTTCAAAATCATCACATAGTTCTGGCAACCCTCAAACTACTAAGATTGCTAGGCCAGATGCTGGCTCTCCAGCCTCCCCTATTTGAACACTAGACCTGAGCAACTTTGGGCACCAATGGGGCCGATGCCTTCATGCTTCAGATAACTCTGCATCAAAGAAACTTGCTGGAAGAGGAAGATCATGCTTTACTTCCCACAATAGGATTTTGTTTAGATGTAATGTTGGTGCATTAGTGAAGTGCTCACTTTGAAAATCTATGTGTTTGGCTGACTCAATTCCCCTCATTCAATATTAATAAAAAAACATCAACAAGACAATGCACTGTCTTTTTATTGTCTGTTGTCCCTAGATCTCCAGGCCTTCTATAAAAATGAACCAATTATACCTCGCCCTTCTACATAGTAGCCAATATTTAATTTATTTAATAAGTTGGTAAACTGAGGCAGCTTGGCAAGTGACAGGATACACCCATGCACCTGTGTCCCCCTAAGGGAAAATCAGGACCTCAGTAAATGCTGGTGTTGCCCATCTAGCACTGAGCAGAAGTCAGCTCCAGCAGGAGAGTGCTTTTCTCCCCTCTAGGATCATGACTGTAGGGGCAGTAAACATGAAGAAAGATTATAGGTCAGTAAGCATGCACTTTAATTAACAGTTATCTGCTATCCCAACAGAAAACAAACTTCAACTACAATAGTCACAACAACAGCAGGCTGAACACAGAACTCCTTTGATGAATGCAAACCAGAATTTTTATTTCTGTTGAAGACAAGTGGAGGTCAGCATAAGTGATTAGTAAGATTACTAGAACGGCTTTCTCCAGTGAGTCTGAGTTAGGATATAAAGTCTTCAAGAATGTGCAGTAGATGAGGTCCCTCACACTGTGTGCTGTGCATGAGTGGTTCACCACCCTCTCCTGTTAGTTACCACACTTCCTAGTTTAGGACCCTATTGATTGGAAGCTGCATCACCAATTTAATGAGAACTTTGAAAGGAGAAAATAAAAAAGAGGCACAGGAATACTAACTCATTAATTGAAAATATCAACTGTCAGGTGCAGTTTGGGAAATGATTTTTTAAAAATCTGTGCATCTTGGGGCACCTGGGTGGCTCCGTTGGTTAGGCAACTGCCTTCGGCTCAGGTCATGATCCTGGAGTCCCAGGATCAAGTCCCGCATCGGGCTCCCTGCTCAGCGGGGAGACTGCTTCTCCCTCTGGCCCTCCCCCCTCTCATGCTCTCTCTCTATCTCATTCTCTCTCAAATAAATAAATAAAATCTTAAAAAAAAATCTGTGCATCTTAAAATCAAGGAAATGCTGTTATCAATGCCTGATTAAAACTTCTTACAAAGATCCTTAGTAAAAACAGTTGGAGAACTGACAATTGCATCTTTAATTATTCCTGAATTATAATACCTCTATGAAGAGTCATTTTACTTTTTTTTAAAAGATTTTATTTATTTATTTGACAGAGAGAGAGCACAAGCAGGGGGGTGGCAGGCAGCGGGAGAGGGAGAAGCGGGCTCCCCAATGAGAAGAGAGCCCAATGTGGGGCTCGATCCCAGGATCCTGGGATCGTGACCTGAGCCAAAGGCAGATGCTTAACCAACTGAGCCACTGTCCAATTTTCCCAACACCATTTGTTGGGAAACAACACTATCCAGGCACCCCATTTTTATATTTGATAAACATATCAGCCTGCAACGTTTATTGAGTATTTACTAAATGCCTGCTACTGCACAGATACCATTTAATATAATCCCTATGCCAATTCTATTTGGTAAATTCTTTTATCTCCATTTTACAGGTGCAGAAATTGGGGCTTAAGTAGAGCAAAGAATGTGCTAAGTATCAGGTGATCAGTAAATGGCAGAGAAATATATAAGTCTAGATAGGGAGATTCTAAAGTCCTTACCTCAGCTCTGCATCAGTTAAAATTTCTTGGTTGTAAGCAACAGAAACTGGCTATGGCTAATATAAGCAGAAAATGAATTCCTGGAAAGATGTGGTGATTAATATAAAGAAAGACTTGAGAACCAATGAAACTCTAGGCATCCAAGTTGCAGAAATTGTTGGACTTTGGTTTCAGTCATTGCTATGAATCCACTCCAAACATTTTAAGTCTTTAAGATGGTTAAGCATCTGCCTTTGGCTCAGGTCATGATCTCAGGATCCTGGGATCGAGCCCCACATTGGGCTCTCTTCTCACTGGGGAGCCCACTTCTCCCTCTCCCTCTGCCTGCCACTCCCCCTGCTTGTGCTCTCTCTCTCTGTCAAATAAATAAATAAAATCTTTAAAAAAAAAAGTAAAATGACTCTTCATTGACAAATTGCAGGGAAAGAGCACACAGTTGTCCAACCTTGGGTCAGCTTCCCACATTATAACTATTGATGGGCAGTGTGTCATACCTAATAGTCTTTCCAAATTGAATCCAATGGTGGGATGCAAATGATACCCAGAGCAAACAGTATATTGTTATTATAAGAAGAGAGAATGGGTGGTAAACAGTAAAGATCAAATGACCATTAAAAATGTTTTGTTGGAAGGGATCTCTTTTATGACAACAGGATATATTTTTTTATAATAGGAGGATACAGATTTAAATTTGAATAAAAAAAAGATGAGGCACATTTAGATCCTAAGTCTTTATATCATGTCAACTTACCAACACATCAGGAGGCCAGCCCTCCTGCCCCAGTCCCAAAATTCTTCCTCCTCTCTTAATGCTCGGGTACTTCCTTCTTGTTTGTACTTGAACCTCAAAGCAGGGATGACTACCTTAATGAAATATCCAAGCTGTCTTTTAGTTTCTCCTTTAATTCATTTTTTTATCCACTAATTATTGATAATCTAGTAGTTGCTAAGCAATGTACTTGGTTGTGAATACATTTAATTCCTATGCTTACAGAGTTTGTATTCTAAAGACATTGGATAAGAAAACCCCAAGTAAACGTATAATTTTATTTTATTTTTGTAAACATATAATTTTAAATTTAATTATTACCTTGACTATATCAGGTGGTAGCCAGATTAATATCATCAGAGTATATATCATTCTATCCTTAAAGTAGTTTGAATATTAGATTATTTTTTCTTTTCTTAATCCTACATTTCCATTTTCTAAATAGCCTATTGACCTTAATTTTAACCTCTGGAGTATATTATGTATATGTATATGTATCCCTCACCTGCAGATAATAAAGACAATTAGCAAGCTATAGGTACTTTCAGAGTCATATTTAATAAATACACATATTTTTTAAGCAAGCCAAATGTAGCAACAAACTGTTCCCTGAACTAAACCATTGGCATTTAATTCAGGTCCAGGGCATAAAATGTATTACCATCTCTCATGAAGTGTTTTGTCAGACTTTTGACTGGATGACCTGCTGAGGGCCCCTGAAATGCTAAAATCATTCTACAAATTGGAAAATCAGGATATTGAATCAGTCGACCTTTAAGATCCCTTCAAGTTTCAGAATTTCATGTTTCATTATCATTATTTATGTAGTAGAGTGACTTAGCAAACTAAGTTCCAGTGAGGCCACATATGCCAGCAAATTCCTTAATCTCACAAGCCAAGGCAATAGAATGGAAGGGCACTGTAAGTAAATAAATCTATTCATTCAGCAGCTATTTACTGAGTCCTCACTGTTTGCATGGTTTCCCAGGACACACAGCATGAGTGGACTCACACATAATTCCAAGAGAGGATAATTCTGAAGGAGTGAAGATGATTCATTAGCCAATATCCAAATACAAGGGATCAGGAAAGATTTATATTTCACTTAGGTGTGCGTATAAAGTCTGGAGGTGTTTGCTGTGTATTTGTTCAAGTGATGTTAGTTAATGTTGCTAATTGTTTTATGGCTCTTATCTGTTGGAAGCTGTTCAGGAGGTCTTCATAAAGGCCTTAGGGATGACATTCCCCTTCCTTTCTTTAAAAGGACACTATCACTCTTCAACAAATGGTATTGGGAAAATTGGACAGCCACATGTAGGAGAATGAAACTGGACCATTTTCTTACACCACACAACAAAACAAACTCAAAATGGATGAAAGACCTAAATGTGAGACAGGAATCCATCAGAATCCTAGAGGAGAACACAGGCAGCAACCTCTTTGACCTCAACCACAGCAACTTCTTCCTAGACACGTCTCTAAAGGCAAGAGAAACAAAAGCAAAAATGAACCGTTTTGACTTCATCAAGATAAAAAGCTTTTGCACATCAAAGGAAACAGTCGACAAAACCAAAAGACAACTACAGAATGGGAGAAGATATTTGCAAATGTCTTATCAGATAAAGGGTTAGTATCCAAGACCTATAAAGAACTTACCAAACTCAACTCCCAAAAAACAAAAAATCCAGTCAAGAAATGGGCAGAAGACATGAACAGACATTTCTCCAAAGAAGACCTACAAATGGCCAACAGACACATGAAAAAATGCTCCACATTACTTGGCATCAGGGAAATACAGATCAAAACCACAATGAGATACCACCTCACACCAGTCAGAATGGCTAAAATTAACAAGTCAGGAAACAACAAATGTTGGTGAGGATGCAGAGAAAAGGAAATCCTCTTACACTGTTGGTGGGAATGCAAACTGGTGCAGCCACTCTGGAAAACAGTATGGAGGTTCCTCAAAAAGTTAAAAATAGAGCTACCCTATGACCCAGGAATTGCACTACTAGGTATTTACCCAAAGGATACAAACATAGTGATTTGAAGAGGTACCTGCACCCCAATGTTTATAGCAGCAATGTCCACAATAGCCAAACTATGGAAAGAGCCCAGATGTCTATCGACAGATGAATGGATAAAGAAGATGTGGTATAGGGGAGTCTGGGTGGCTCAGATGGTCGAGCGTCTGTCTGCCTTCAGCTCAGGTCATGATCCCGGGTCCTGGGATCGAGCCCTGCATTGGGCTCCTGGCTCAGTGGGGAGCCTGCTTCTCCCTCTCCCTCTGCCTCTCCCCCTGCTCATGCTCTCCCTCTCTCTGTATCTCTGTGTCTCAAATGAATAAATAAAATTAAAAAAAAAGATGTATATACATATATAATGAAATATTACTTAGCCATAAAAAATTGAAATCTTACCATTTGCAATGACATGGATAGAACTAGAGCATATTATGCTAAGCTAAATCAGTCAGTCAGAGGAAGACAATTATCATATGAGTTCACTCATGTGGAATTTAAGAAACAAAACAGAGGATCATAGGGGAAGGGAGGGAAAAATAAAATAAGATGAAATCAGAGAGGGAAACAAACCATAAAGAGACTCTTAACTATAGGAAACAAACTGAGGCTTGCTGGAGGGGAAGAGGGTTAGGGGACTGGGTAACTGAGTGATGGGCATTAAGGAGGGCATGTGATGTAATGAGCACTGCAACTGATGAATCCTTGAACTCTACCTCTGAAACTAGTAATACACTATATGTTAATTAATTGAATTTAAATAAAATAAAATTTAAACAAAATAAAAGGACACCATAAAATGGAAAGAAAAGACTATGTTTTTTTTTTTAATGTTCCTGACTTAAGACTGATAACCAGTGAGGTAAAAACATAAACTAAGTGCTGTCAATTATTACATAAAAGAAGAGTGAAAATTACCAGTAAGGATGGCAACATAGCTTCAGAAAAAAAAAATAAGAGTGACTTTTCTTCTATATGGATGAAACCTTTAGTCATAATATCCAATGTTTTTGCTGTTCTTCAAATACACTCTGAAGTAAGGTAGATTTTCTTTCTCTGAGAGTTCAGAATAAGAACTTGCCCCCATGTGCATATGCAGTATTTTTTCTCCTTGAAAAAATTATTACATATCCCATTTAAAACTTCTTAGTTAGTCTTAATAATTACATATTAGCTAGGGTAGTAATAAACAAGCTACCCATAAATAAGAAGCTTTATTTAGCACTGGATATTAGCTGCTGCTTATATTAGTGTCAGGGCCAGGGATGGAATCCTGGGGTCCTGGAGTCTAGCCATTCTTTCTCTTCTTGTTAAATCATAGTTGGCTCTGATGTGAGTGTAAGATGTTGGGCAGATGTTATCAAATATGCTTCAATGAGAGGGGATCATAAAGCTCTTAAGTCATTTATCCTTCTAAATGTCAAGTAACTAAATTGATATTCCCATCTGCTTAAAACCTTACTGGGAAGAAAGGAAAATGAGGAATGGAAATTCAATTTTCTTTCAAAATGACTTCAGTGTGTTATCATGCCAGGGACATCTATTTTTGATATTTCAAGTTTAGAAAAGAGGGATGGATAACTTTAGCAACTCTTTTAAATTTTATTTCTTTGAAATGCCAAATAATTATGTGCATTCTCTACACCCATGATTGAAAGCAACAGGGTTGTCCTTTAAAGAAAAAAGTGATAAAATGTTAGGTTAAAAATGGCAACCGGTCTGCCATTGTTGTGAGTTCTTTACATAGTTGCCTTTCTTTCTTTTTCATTATCACAGCTGAGAGCCGTCTTTTTTCTTGCCTCTGCCCGCCCTACCAGCATGACCTCTATTTCATCCCTGGGTGTGAGCTCTCTATCAACCATCCTCCAAGTTTATGCTACAAATAATTTAGAAATGTAGATGTGCCCAGCATTCTATGTTTACATATTTACATAGTGCATCTTTTGTAAATAAGATGCAATATGTAAATATGTGTTTACATATTTATATGCTGCATTTAATTATAAATTATATATTGCATATTTACAGCACTAAAAGGATAGAAACCAAATCACTGAGACAATTATTGCTGGCTTCTAAGAAAGTGCTTATAGTTAATGTATATTAAGTAATTTCCATGAGCTAAACACTACTCTAAGTGATTAAGCTTTCCATTCACTCTTTTAGTCCCCTGATACTATGAGGTAGGCAGTATTATTATTCCCATTTCACAGATGAGATAAATGAGACATGGAGTGGTTAAGAAAGCTCTCCAAGATAACAGAACTAGCCAGTGGCAGAGCAGGAATTAGAACTCAGGCCTACTGGCTCTTAGCTTTTGTATCAGTTTCCTCTTGCTACTACAACAACTTAGTACAATTTCAGTGGATTAAGCAATACAGTCATATTATGTTACAGCTCTGGAAGTCAGAAATCCAACATGGGTCATACTGGGCTGAGATCAAGGTGTTATCAAAGCTGTGTTCTTTCTCAAGGCTTTAATATATAATCCATTCCCTTTCCAGCTTCCAGAGGCCACTTGCTTTCCTTGGCTCATGGTCCCTTCCTCCGTCTTCATGGCCAGCAACAGCAATGTCAAGCTGAGTCCTTCCTATGTTGCCAGCTCTCTGGTTTTCTCTACCTCTTCCTTTTTCCCCATGTAAGGGTCCATGTGATTATGTTGGGTCCACACAAACAATCTAGGATAATCTGCCTATTTTAAAGTCAGCTCATTAGAACCTTAATTCCATCTTCAATATTAATTCCTCTTTGTCATGTAACATAAAGTATTCACAGGTCCCAGAAATTAGGATGTAGACTGTTTGTGGTGCCATTATTCTACCTACCACAGTGCTATGGACCGAAGATTTGTGTCCCCTCAAAACATTAGGTTGAAACCTAATCCCCAGTGTGAAGGTATTTGGAGTTGGGGTCTTTTAGAGGTGATAAGCGTTCTAGATTGGTGCCCATAGAAAAGAAAACCCAGAGTGCTCCCTTGCTCCTGCCATTTGAGGACACAATGAAAAGCTAGCTCCCTGTAAGCCAGGAAAAGAGAGCCTTCACCAGACCTTAAACTTCCCAGCCTCCAGAACTGTGACAAATAAATGTTTGTTGTTTATAAGCTACTCAGTCTATAGCATCCTGTTATAGCAGCCAAAATGAACTAAGACATAGTTTCTGCCATTATACCACACTGCCTTAGTAAAGATTGCCTTAATAATATTAGCTACCTTTTATAGACCAGATTAGGTTTTATTAAATATATTTACACTCTGTCCTTACTGAAGGCAGGCAGCCTTCTTTCCTATTTACAGATGAAAAAATCGTTTTAGAGAATTGAGTCCTTTATGTGTAGTAAATGTGAGAGGTGAGGTGGGGTTTGAATCTAGATCTATCCACTCTAAAGGTCTTGTTCTTTCCTATACTGTGAAATTTCAGCTAACTTGTCTGTTCTTATATTAGGGTTTTTAAAGATTGATTGGTTGATTTTAGAGAGAGAGAGAGTGGGGAGATGGGCAGAGGGAGAGGGAGAGAGAGAATCTCAAGCAGACTCCCCACTGAGTGTGGAGCCCAATGCAGGGCTCAATCTCACAACCCATGAGATCATGACCTGAGTCGAAATCATGAGTCAGATGCTTAACATACTGAACCACCCAGGTGCCCCTGTATTAAGATTTTTATTTTTTTTTAAAGATTTTATTTATTTATTTGAGAGGAAGTGAGCGAGCGAGCGAGAGAGAGAGCACTAGTGGGTGGAGGAGCAGAGGGAGAGGGAGAAGCAGACTCCCTGCTGAGCAGGGAGCCTGATTTGGGACTTGATCCCGGGATTCTGGGATCATGACCTGAGCCAAAGGCAGACATTTAACTGACTGAGCCACCCAGGTACCCAGGATTTTTAGGTAATAATGTTATTATGACCCTTTTAAAAAATAAAATTGTTGCCAGTCTTTCTGAAATTCAAGCGCCTATTCCTTGCTTCATTAAACATAGTTGGCTGAAATTGCTATGAACAATTCTAGTGCAATGCCTAGCATATTAAAAGTGATAGATAATATTGGACTTTTCCCTTGATGATGCAGGAAGCTACACCTGAAGCTAACATGTTGGGTCCAATGTCAAGGTCCTTAATGATCATGATACAGTAATGTAGAAAGAGGTCTGAAGGCTTGAATACATCAGGCCATGTGTGTCTCTGTGTGTCCTTTGTATGTTTTGTGTTTCCTCATCTGTGAAATGGATATGATAACATCTACCTTGAGGGGTTGTGAGAATTATAAATGATAGATTTAAAGGAACCTGTCTGGTGAAGAATTGACTCTTAATAAATGGTAGCAATTAATGGAATTTCAAAAAGTAGGTCTCTGGTGTTTTGGCTTCTTGTGATTACATATGCCTCCTGATAGTATAATAATAAAAACCCAAATGTTTGGAAAGACTGAATTGATCAAGTTTAGGTTAAACTCTTTATGAGTAATTAACCATCCAGAAGACTCAGAGGAGGGATCCAGGAAAACCATGGCAGGGACAGTCTTATTCAAGGGTTTGTGGTAATGACAGAGACTGGTATTCCAGGAGACCTGTGGCTCAGGTCCATGTAGACTTCTGTTTGAAGTTAAAACCCTCAGAATTATTATAGTATAGTGTCATAATTGTAAGACATTCATTCCCTACTAAAGTCTAACAGCTCCTTTGATCTCTCTCTTCAAGCATGGAAACATCATATTGTACCAACTAAACCATTTACCAAATCAACTCTTCTCCATCATCCCTTACCTCAGAAAGGAGTCTTTTAGGAATTAATGCCTTTGGGTACTAAAGCATATCGGCAGGGTGGTATACTCACTCATACCAAAAAGTTTGGCATTATATTTGACCAACTCCCAATGTCAACCTCATCTCATTCCTCCCATGACTCCCTAGGCAAATCCTGAAAATTCCACCTTCAAAATACTCCAGAATTCAACCCCTTCTACCACCATACCACTCTTTGGATCTGTATTCTTTGATAGAGTCAGTTTGATTTATAAGATGATCTGAAGTCCCTTTGGACATTTACAAGTCTACACAGGATGTGGTCACAGGTCACTGCTCTTGGGACTTTAGCTCATTTTCTTTCCACTATCTCATTGTGCCCCAGCCACACTTGTCTCATTGCTGCCTCAGGGCCTTTGCATTTGCTGGTCCATCTACTTATAATGATCTGCATGGCTAGGTCCTTCACTTCCTTCTGGTTGTTGCTCAAATACTACATTTTCAGAAAGCCCTCACCCTATTTAAATTTATCCTTTCCAGAACTATAACTCTTTCCTATATTTGACCCCCATAGTACACCATATATTATCAAGCCTTAGGCACCAATGATTATGAGATGCAATATTTCTGTATATACTATGAGAAAAATTAAAGAAACAATTAAATTAATATGTACTTGATTGTAAGATACATCCTGATTTCAGAGATATTAGAAGTATGCAAAACAATGTGCATTTTAGGATTAACAAAATACAACTGTACATATTTCAGTTATTTTGCTTGTGGTATGTCTCCTTCAACTATGAGATAGGCTTCATTAGGGTAGGGATATCTTTATGATTTTATACTGTTGTTTTCCCCAGCATCTGAATCAGTGCCTGAAACACAGTTAATGTTTAATAAATATTTGTCGAATAAATGAAAGAGAGTGATTTTCCAGGGCATTAGTCCTAATCTTGCCCTCTAGGAGTTCCCTGTATAGTATTAAATGACAAAATAGTGTGCATGTAATAATAAAGTTTTCTTGCATATACCTTGTCATTTTCTCAAAGTAGCTCAACATACATTTTCTCCTTTGCTTATTATCTCCATGTATACTATGGTGTAGAGAAGAAAAGTGCTGTGCCCAGGCATGGCTTTGGTCAGACAAGGACTCTATTGTGACTCAGAGATGATCCTTTTCTCCCTATACTATACATGATTGAAAATTCCTATGGGAAAGAATTAAACTGAATGCATAATGTTGGTGAATTGACTGCTGCATTGATTTACTTGGGCCAGTCTGCCAAAGTAGGCCGATACTGGTGGATTCAGGGGCATGATTGATGGTGGTCAGTTGTTATAAAGTGTTGACCCTTGTGCCTATCACATAAAACTGGCCAGAGAATTGATGGGATGTGGTGGTCATGAAAATCATCACATGGCCAACAGAAAAATTAAAGCCAGGGCAGGCCTATAGGAAATGTTGGAAGCAGATTGAAAATTAAAAGACAAGAAAAATTAGATAGATGATAGATAGATAGATAGAGAACATGTCTATAGGTGTATTTAAAACAAAAATGCATATAAATACATGTTATGGTATAAAAGTACATATAAGAAAATAATATTTTTCTATGCTTAAACATTTTTATTTTAGTTTAGTTTTTTTCTAAGATTTTATTTATTTATTTGGCAGAGAGAGAGAGAGAGAGAGTGCACACAAGCAGGGGGGGAGCAGGCAGAGGGCAGAGGGAGAAGCAGACTCCCCGCTGAGCAGGGAGGCCTATGTGGGGCTCAATCCCAGGACCCTGGGATCATGACCTGAGCCAAAGGCAGACACTTAACTGACTGAGCCACCCAGGCACCCCTATACTTAAACATTTTTTTAAAAGATTTTGTAAAAAAAAAAAAAAAAGAAAGAAAAGAAAAAAAAAGGGGCACCTGGTGGCTCAGATGGTTAAGCATCTGCCATCAGCTTAGGTCATGATCTCCAGGTCCTGGGATCGAGCCCCATGTCAGGCTCCCAGCTCAGAGAGGAGTCTGCTTCTCCCTCTCCCTCTGCCTCTACCACTGCTTGTGCTCTCCCTGTCTCTCTCTCTCAAGTGAATAAATAAAATCTTTTTTAAAAAAAGAAAAAAATGTTAAATAGCTAAGTTCCTTATGACTTCTCCCATGCCTGTATTTCCAGCAGTAACAATAATCATTAGCAATTGGTTGTTACATACATACTCTAAACCCAGTCCCTACATATGCCCACAATGTTACACAGGTGTTTTGTGTTTAACAAAAATAGTATCCTACTATACATACATTTTCATAAATTGTCTTAATCACTCAACTGGATCTTCCACAAGAATATATTACAAATTACACTTCTTTTTAAAAGTAATATATTATTAAATAGTGTGGATGTATTATGATTAGTTTAGCTAGCCTACATTATTTCATATGTGTGTGTTTCTCCCATTGTGTCTAATTCACCAATATTGCATAAATATTCTTTAAATATATGTTTCCCTCTTTTCATTGTTTTCTTACGAAGGTCTCTTTTCATACACATTTCTTAGTTGTGCATTGTATATTTATGTCCTGAGATGGAGGATGAAAAGTACAAAAGGGAGGGGTGCCCGGGTAGCTCAGTTGGCTAGGCATTCGACTCTTGATATCATCTCAGGTCATGATCTCAGGGTGGCTGGGATGGAGCTCTGCTTGAGGCTTTGTGCTCAGTTGGGAGTCTGCTTGAGGATTCTCTCTCTTTCTCTCCCTCCTCTACCTCTCCCCCCTTACTCGTGTGTGCTCTCTCTCTCTGTAAAACAAATGTACAAAAGGTAAAGTAGTCAGCAGTAGTAAGTGTATGTTTGACCTGAGAGCAAGCTTGTTTTTTAAAACTATCTTTTATATATTTGCTTGTTTTTACATTGGTAAAGCCTATTTCAAAAAATTGAATCGTAAAATCTTAGATTTGGGAAACTCTGAAATGTGAGCCAGTCTGACCTCCCACTTCATGAAGAACCCTTCCCTATATACCTTCATACCTTCTCATTAGCTTCATTCTCTGTCTGACGACCTTTGGCTCCTTCATCTAAATAACGTCACACTTTAAAACTCAGTTTGTGACACTCCTTCCAAGAACCATTCTCTGACTGTCCCAAGGAATTAAGATGTCCCTCTAGTGCCCTGAAAGCACCCTGTGTTTGCATTGATCAGTACATTTTCCAATCACTGTTGTGACTGTGGATGCGTTCCCCTATTTTTTCTGCTAGATTTTAAGTGCCCTCACTGGAAGGAAATCCATCTTCCTCATTCACTTCTGTGTTTCTAAATGCATAAAATGACTAGAGAAGTACCAACCCTTCTTTTTTTAGTAAAATGAATGAATGAATGAACACATATCTTTTTTTTTCTTTTCTTGGCTAATATGTGTATTTGATATTTTAATAAATGTGTGTGGTGTGTCAGTTCGAGGAGTAGAATGCTGGTTGGAAAGATGGCACTTAACTCTAGATAACACTAACCAATAAGAAAATGTATTGTGAAAGAAGGGAGAGGGGTGGTTGTTTTCGCAAGGATAGTTCATTTGCTTCAGTTTATTGATGGAGAGAGGTAACGCAGGTTTCATTCTGTTTGCTATTTCTATGTGAAACCATGCAGCTCATCTCTGCAGTATCTGTCTCATTAAAGAGTTATCTTAAGGAAACAACTCAGCAACTATCAGAAGAGTGCCAAGATGAGTCATTGATTTTCAATCAGGTTGACCAATGCTAATGGATTCACCAATTTCTCAGGTCTTCTTAGAGCTCACCCTCTTGTCACACAGCATAGCACTTTGGCTGCTAGCTTTGAAGTGAGGAATGTCCCTTCACTGGGACCCAAGCTGTCTGCCCCTCTGTCACCAGGTTTCAGCCTCTAGGATAAGTTTGTACCTTTCACTCAAATGTGTGTCACTAGAGTTAAGAGTTAAAAGATTCATCTTGATGTTTTCTCTAGATAAACTGTTATGGTAAAGTCATTCTCATGTAAGCAACTGAGGTTCCATTTATGTGGGAAAATGAACCTATTCTATCAAACTCCGGGTAATTTAACATAATCCGCAACGTTAATTATTTCTTGATTATGAAATAGCCAAGAAACCTGAGAAACCACCTAATCTTAGTTCAGTGGAAACTGAACCCCAAAGGGCTAAGAGATTCTCTGTGGGCTCTCCACCAGAATTGGCTAAATCAAGGTTCAAATCTGAGACTGATGCCCTTCCCACTTTACTAGAAAGAGATCCTTTCTTCTTCTCCATTATAATCTGGTCCTGGAGATTAATAAGACTGATTGGTGAATAATCAGATGTTCAGTGGTTAGGGCAATTCTTAAAAAAAGCCATCCTGGATCTTTTTTTCCCCCCTCTTCTTCTATTTTTAGAAGCAGTGTAGTACAGCCTTTAAGCGTAGAGGTTCTGAAGCCAGACTATGCAGGTTAGAATCCAGGACTCATCTCTTAGTAACTAGAGGAATTGAGCATGTGTCCTCAATTAAAAAAAGTTGTATAGTCATAGCATCTACTTCATGTGGTCACTGAGTTTAAAAAAGTCAGTCATGTACATAGAACAGTGACTGACACAAACTAAGCTTCTACTAAATATTGCCTGTGCTTTTTCATCAGAGTGTGTGGGAATGGAATGGAAACATCTGCCTTCCTATGTCTCCCTTCATATTTAGAGTGGGCGTGAGCTCTCATTTTATTATATATTTCTCGAGTTTTCTGCTCCATCTCCTTTGTCCCAGTATAATCTTAGACCATCTGTAATCTATGATTTGTAAAGGAATTAAGATAGAATGGAATGGAGGCTAAGAGCATGGGTTTGAGTGTCAGTCATACTGCATTTTAGAATGACTGGAATCAGCCCATTTGTTGGCCAGAACTGCTATCTAAGGGTTTACAGAATGTTTTATGTATCCCCATGATATGCATTGTAATGTCACAGACGACCAAGGAACCCACTTGATAGCAAAGATGGTGTGAAATGGTGTATAAATGTGTATGGAATCCACTCATGCTTTCATGTACCGCACCATCCAGAAACTGCTGGCCTAACAGAGCAGCAGACTGAGCTGTTGAAGAAATAATGGGGCACCAACTTGGAGATAATACCCTGTGAGGCTAGAGTGTGGTCTTCTGGTACATCACATGTTACTTACATCAACATCCATTATGTGATGTTGTGTCTCCAGTAGGTAGAATCTATGGGTCCAAGAAACAATAGGTGGGGGCCAGAAGGACTACCCTTTCCACTGTTTCCAGTGATCCACTTCAGGAATTTGTGCTCCACACCCACTTGACACTGTGCTCTTCTGGATTAGAAGTTATGTTTCTCAAAGAGGGAAATGCTTCCACCAGGCTACCAGCAAAAGATCCATTGAACTTTGAGCTAAGACTTCCACTCAGGCATTATGTGCTCTTCTTGCCAAGGGACCAATAGGGAAGAATAAATGCCACAGTCCTGGTAGGGAGACTTGACCTGGACCATGAATGAGTGCTATCACACAGTGGAAGCAAGTGGAAATACGTTAGACACCCACTTGGATATCTCTAAGTTCTCCCTAGCCCAATATTGATGATACATGGACAAGTGTAGTGACCAGTGCTTTAAAAATGACATGGGAAGTAGAGATACAGATTACTCAAGAGGGAGGGTCTTATTCACCCCACATAATGAGCCACCATGACCAGCAGAGATGCTAGCTATGAGTGAGGGAATCTAGATTGGGTAGTAATGGATGAAGATAATGATAACTGGTTGCAACTGCAGGACCAGTCATAACAGTGGGGACTGCAGTTCATCCTACTACCTCCCTTTTGTGAGTTTTTCTGACAGAAGAGGCCCACCAAAGCCTTGAGTTGTTACGGTACAGGTGGATTTAAGTGACATAAAGGGAAGACTGTCATAAATTCTGTGTCATGCTGCATTGATGTCTCCTTTAGGACTGATGTAGTGACCCAACTGCTGATTAGGTTGCTGGCTGAAAACTTGCAGTGCTCAGGTGAAGAGGTTGACTAACCTCAAATCACACCACTTTGCAGGGTACCTCATAACCAATTACTGGTGGTCACTGTGGGATAAAGCCTGGACCTCTCAACCTAACTTGTGACAACTCTAAAGGACTATCCTAGCTCCAGAGCTTCTGGTAGGGTTGGCTGAGGCCTTAATTAATACTGTGATGCAGCCTGATTTCTCCTTGCATTCAGTCCTGCTTGTTTTTCTTTTCGCTTCAGGTGTTGATCCTAAGAGCAGTCCCTAATGTAAATCGTCTGCATGCTAATCTTTATCTCAGAGTTCCTGGGGACTTGTACCAATGATATGGCCTGAATATACACCTGTATAAGTAGGAAACAAGATAGGCACAAGTCATTCATTTCAGTAGTAATTGTAAGAATAAAATTTCATTAACAAAACTGGTCTGCTCATTGAATAAACTATGGCACCTTCACAATGAAATACCACCTAACTATCAAAAAGAATAAAGATCTCTGTGAAGTATATGGGGATATTTTATATTTTAAAGAGAAGAAGAAAATAAAGGTGAAGAACAATATATATAATAAACAACCTTTTATATGGAAGAAAAGGAAATAAAAATATGAAAATCATTTACCAATTTTGATGTAATTAATAAAATAATAAAGGAAAATGGCTACATTTAGAGGATTGGTATGAATAAAAAAGAGATAATAAGACTAGAATTTTCTGAATTTTAAAATAATATAAACCTTTGATACATGTAAACATTTCAGAGTCAAAAAATAGAGATAAATTTGAAAATACAATAAACCTTAAAATTGAATTCAAATACTGATATAAAAACATAAAGCATTTTTAAAAAATTTTTTAAAAGATTTTATTCATTTATTTGAGAGAGAGTAGCGGGGGGAGGGAGAGGGAAAAGCAGACTCCCTGCCAAGCAGGGAATCCAACACAGGGCTCAGTCCCAGGACCCTGGGATCATGACCCAAACTGAAGGCAGCTGCTTAACCGACTGAGCCACCAGGAGCCCCTAAACATAATGCATGCCAAATTGAAAACATAAACACATAAAGGCAGTAATTATTTCAAGGAACTGTAGAATACAATAGTCTATCCCTAATAGGATGTATTCTAAGGGGAAAAAAAGAAAACAATTTAGATTTTACTTAGTGGGATTATTAGTAGTAATTTTGACACTGAAACTGTGTATGCTGTAAAATAGAGCAAATAATGAACTGTTCTGATGTCATTAGTAACAATGGGAAAGAATATGCAAAAATAAAATAATAAAAGATATTTTGAAAAGCTCTGTAATGTTAATTTTGAATTAGAGATATCTATGAGTTCAGAATTTAAATGTATATAAATATCAAATAAATATATACATTTGATATATTTGAAATCTGTATATTAAATGATATATATTCTAAATAGTATATTTTAAATAGATAAAATTAGTATAAATAAATAAATATTTATTATAATATGTCTGTAGGATTCAAACATTCCTAATTCAAAATTAATATTTAATAATACTTTTTTTATGGGGGAGGGGCAGAAGGAGAGAGAATCTTAAGCAGAGAATTCACTGGGTGTGGAGCTGATTGTGGGTCTCAATCTCACAACCCTGAGATCATGACCTGAGCTGAAATCAAGAGTCAGACATTTGACTGAGCCATCCAGGTGCCCCAATAATAAATATTTTTAAATTAATATATTAAATTATTCAAATGGATTCAAAATATCACCCCACAGAGTGCTTATTCATTACTAATTGGAAAGTGTACCTTTACAATAGAGAGATGTGGCTGTTACCTTGTGGGGGCAGACTCTAAGGTGACCCCCATGATCCTTGCTTCTTGATGTTCATGACCTTGTGTAATCCCTCTCCTTGAGTGTGGGCAGGATTTGTGACTTGCTTCCTAATAAGCAGAATATAACAAAGGTAATAGAATGTACATAATTAGGTGTATGTGACTACATTACATAATACTACATAATATCTATCTTGCTAAGAACTTCTTTTCCTTGATGACTTTGAAGTAGCAAATTTCCATGTTTTGAGCTGGCCTATGGAGAAAGCCACATGGCAAGTAACTGAAGGCTGCCTCCAGCCAAAAGCCCCCAAGACCCTAAGGACCTTCAGTCTGACAGCCTGAAAGAAGCTTAATGCTTCCAACAACCACATGAGCTTGGAGTAGATCCTTCCCCAGTTGAACCTCAGAAGTGACTATATTCTTGGCCTTTGTCTTGATTGCCCCACATGAGACTCTGAAGAAGACCAAGCTGAGCCATGCCCAGACTCCTGATCCAGAGAAAATATGAGATATTAAATATGCATTGTTTTAACCTGTATTTGTGATAATATTGTTAAATAGCACTACATAACTAATCGATATACCCCTCGACAAAGTGATAAAAATTAACATCACTAATATTAGCACATTTTAACAATATTTTTTTTTTTAATTTTTTTATTGTTATGTTAATCCCCATACATTACATCATTAGATATAGTTTTAGATATAGTGTTCCATGATTCATTGTTTGTGCATAACACCCAGTGCTCCATGCAGAACGTGCCCTCCTCAATACCCATCACCAGGCTAACCCATCCTCCCAACCCCCTCCCCTCTAGAACCCTCAGTTTGTTTTTCAGAGTCCATCGTCTCTCATGGTTCTTCTCCCCCTCCGATTTCCCCCCCTTCATTCTTCCCCTCCTGCTACATTCTTCTT
>NW_022589719.1:19755966-19760526 GCF_004348235.1 Phoca vitulina | reverse complement strand
CTCCGATTTCCCCCCCTTCATTCTTCCCCTCCTGCTACATTCTTCTTATTCTTCTTTTCTTTCTTAACATATATTGCATTATTTGTTTCAGAGGTACAGATCTGAGATTCAACAGTCCTGCACAATTCACAGCGCTTACCAGAACACATACCCTCTCCAGTGTCCATCACCCAGTCACCCCATCCCTCCCACCCCACCCCCCACTCCAGCAACCCTCAGTTTGTTTCCTGAGATTAAGAATTCCTCATATCAGTGAGGTCATATGATACATGTCTTTCTCTGTTTGACTTATTTCGCTCAGCATAATACCCTCCAGTTCCATCCACGTCGTTGCAAATGGCAAGATCTTATTCCTTTTGATGGCTGCATAATATTCCATTGTATATATATACCACGTCTTCTTTATCCATTCATCTGTTGATGGACATCTCGGCTCTTTCCACAGTTTGGCTATTGTGGACATTGCTGCTATAAACATCGGGGTGCACGTAGCCTTTCGGGTCCCTACTTTTGTATCTTTGGGGTAAATACCCAGTAGTGCAATTGCTGGATCATATGGTAGCTCTATTTTCAACTTTTTGAGGAACCTCCATACTGTTTTCCAGAGTGGCTGCACCAGCTTGCATTCCCACCAACAGTGTAGGAGGGTTCCCCTTTCTCCGCATCCCCGCCAACATCTGTCATTTCCTGACTTGTTAATTTTAGCCATTCTGACTGGTGTGAGGTGGTATCTCATTGAGGTTTTGATTTGGATTTCCCTGATGCCGAGCGATATTGAACACTTTTTCATGTGTCTGTTGGCCATTTGGATGTCTTCTTTGGAAAAATGTCTGTTCATGTCTTCTGCCCATTTCTTGATTGGATTCTTTGTTCTTTTGGTGTTGAGTTTGATGAGTTCTTTATAGATTTTGGATACTAGCCCTTTATCTGATATGTCATTTGCAAATATCTTCTCCCATTCTGTCAGTTGTCTTTTGGTTTTGTTGACTGTTTCCTTTGCTTTGCAAAAGCTTTTTATCTTGATGAAGTCCCAATAGTTCATTTTTGCCCTTGCTTCCCTTGCCTTTGGCGATGTTTCTAGGAAGAAGTTGCTGCGGCTGAGGTCGAAGAGGTTGCTGCCTGTGTTCTCCTTTAGGATTTTGATGGACTCCTGTCTCACATTGAGGTCTTTCAACCATTTGGAGTCTATTTTTGTGTGTGGTGTAAGGAAATGGTCCAGTTTCATTCTTCTGCATGTGGCTGTCCAATTTTCCCAGCACCATTTGTTGAAGAGACTGTCTTTTTTCCATTGGACATTCTTTCCTGCTTTGTCAAAGATTAGTTGACCATAGAGTTGAGGGTCCATTTATGGGCTCTCTATTCTGTTCCATTGATCTATGTGTCTGTTTTTGTGCCAGTACCATACTGTCTTGATGATGACAGCTTTGTAGTAGAGCTGGAAGTCTGGAATTGTGATGCCGCCAGCTTTGCTTTTCTTTTTCAACATTCCTCTGGCTATGCGGGGTCTTTTCTGGTTCCATACAAATTTGAGGATTATTTGTTCCATTTCTTTGAAGAAAGTGGATGGTATTTTGATGGGGATTGCATTGAATGTGTAGATTGCTCTAGGTAGGATTGACATCTTCACAATATTTGTTCTTCCGATCCATGAGCATGGAACGTTTTTCCATTTCTTTGTGTCTTCCTCAATTTCTTTCATGAGTATTTTATAGTTTTCTGAGTACAGATCCTTTGCCTCTTTGGTTAGATTTATTCCTAGGTATCTTATGGTTTTGGGTGCAATTGTAAATGGGATCGACTCCTTAATTTCTCTTTCTTCTGACTTGTTGTTGGTGTATAGGAATGCCACTGACTTCTGTGCATTGATTTTATATCCTGCCACTTGACTGAATTCCTGTATGAGTTCTAGCAGTTTTGGGGTGGAGTCTTTGGGATTTTCCACATAAAGTATCATATCATCTGCAAAGAGTGAGAGTTTGACTTCTTCTTTGCCAATTTGGATGCCTTTGATTTCTTTTTGTTGTCTGATTGCTGTGGCTAGGACTTCCAATACTATGTTGAATAGCAGTGGTGATAGTGGACATCCCTGCCGCGTTCCTGACCTTAGGGGGAAAGCTCTCAGTTTTTCCCCATTGAGAATGATATTCGCTGTAGGTTTTTCATAGATGGCTTTTATGATATTGAGGTATGTACCCTCTATGCCTATACTCTGAAGAGTTTTGATCAAGAAAGGATGCTGTACTTTGTCAAATGCTTTTTCTGCATCTATTGAGAGGATCATGTGATTCTTGTTTTTTCTTTTGTTAATGTATTGTATCACGTTGATTGATTTGCGGATGTTGAACCAACCTTGCAGCCCTGGGATAAATCCCACTTGGTCGTGGTGAATAATCCTTTTAATGTACTGTTGGATCCTATTGGCTAGTATTTTGGTGAGAATTTTTGCATCCATGTTCATCAGGGATATTGGTCTGTAATTCTCCTTTTTGATGGGGTCTTTGTCTGGTTTTGGGATCAAGGTAATGCTGGCCTCATAAAATGAGTTTGGAAGTTTTCCTTCCATTTCTATTTTTTGGAACAGTTTCAGAAGGATAGGTATTAATTCTTCTTGAAATGTTTGGTAGAATTCCCCTGGGAAGCCATCTGGCCCTGGGCTTTTGTGTTTTGGGAGATTTTTGATGACTGCTTCTATTTCCTTAGTGGTTATAGGTCTGTTCAGGTGTTCTATTTCTTCCTGGTTCAGTTTTGGTAGTTGATACATCTCTAGGAATGCGTCCATTACTTCCAGGTTATCTAATTTGTTGGCATAGAGTTGCTCATAATATGTTCTTATAATTGTTTGTATTTCTTTGGTGTTGGTTGTGATTTCTCCTCTTTCATTCATGATTTTGTTGATTTGGGTCATTTCTCTTTTCTTTTTGATAAGTCTGGCCAGGGGCTTATCAATCTTGTTAATTCTTTCAAAGAACCAGCTCCTAGTTTCGTTGATCTGTTCTACTGTTCTTTTGGTTTCTATTTCATTGATTTCTGCTCTGATCTTTATTATTTCTCTTCTCCTGCTGGGTTTAGGCTTTATTTGCTGTTCTTTCTCCAGCTCCTTTAGGTGTAGGGTTAGGTTGTGTACTTGAGACCTTTCTTGTTTCTTGAGAAAGGCTTGTATTGCTATATACTTTCCTCTTAGGACTGCCTTTGCTGTATCCCAAAGATTTTGAATAGTTGTGTTTTCATTTTCATTGGTTTCCATGAATTTTTTTAATTCTTCTTTAATTTCCTGGTTGACCCATTCATTTTTCAGTAGGATGCTCTTTAGCCTCCATGTATTTGAGTTCTTTCCGACTTTCCTCTTGTGATTGAGTTCTAGTTTCAAAGCATTGTGGTCTGAAAATAGGCAGGGGATGATCCCAATCTTCTGGTACCGGTTGAGACCTGATTTATGACCTAGGATGTGATCTATTCTGGAGAATGTTCCATGGGCACTAGAGAAGAATGTGTATTCCGTTGCTTTGGGATGGAATGTTCTGAATATGTCTGTGAAGTCCATTTGGTCCAGTGTGTCATTTAAAGTCTTTATTTCCTTGTTGATCTTTTGCTTAGACGATCTGTCCATTTCAGTGAGGGGGGTGTTAAAGTCCCCCACTATTATTGTATTGTTGTCGATGTGTTTCTTTGCTTTTGTTATTAATTGCCTTATATAATTGGCTGCTCCCATGTTAGGGGCATAGATATTTACAATTGTTAGATCTTCTTGTTGGATAGACCCTTTAAGTATTATATAGTGTCCTTCCTCATCTCTTATTACAGTCTTTGGTTTAAAATCTAATTTGTCTGATATAAGGATTGCCACCCCAGCTTTCTTTTGGTGTCCATTAGCATGGTAAATGGTTTTCCACCCCCTCACTTTCAATCTGGGGGTGTCTTTGGGTCTAAAATGAGTCTCTTGCAGACAGCATATCGATGGGTCTTGTTTTTTAATCCAATCTGATAGCCTGTGTCTTTTGATTGGGGCATTTAGCCCATTTACATTCAGGGTAACTATTGAAAGATAGGAATTCAGTGCCATTGTATTGCCTGTAAAGTGACTGTTACTGTATATTGTTTGTGTTCCTTTCTGGTCTATGTTGCTTTTAGGCTCTCTCTTTGCTTAGAGGACCCCTTTCAATATTTGTTGTAGGGCTGGTTTCGTGTTTGCAAATTCCTTTAGTTTTTGTTTGTCCTGGAAGCTTTTTATCTCTCCTTCAATTTTCAATGACAGCCTAGCTGGATATAGTATTCTTGGCTGCATATTTTTCTCATTTAGTGCTCTGAATATGTCCTGCCAGTCCTTTCTGGCCTGCCAGGTCTCTGTGGATAAGTCTGTTGCCAATCTAATGTTTCTACCATTGTAGGTTACATATCTCTTCTCCCGAGCTGCTTTCAGGATTTTCTCTTTGTCTCTGAGACTCGTAAGTTTTACTATTAGATGTCGGGGTGTTGACCTATTTTTATTGATTTTGAGAGGGGTTCTCTGTGCTTCCTGGATTTTGATGCCTGTTTCCTTCCCCAAATTAGGGAAGTTCTCTG